>NC_138770.1:329780447-330175447 GCF_965119305.1 Pelophylax lessonae | reverse complement strand
ATAGACTCCACCCATTTTGTCCCCTGTATTTTGCATGCGTGAACAAATTCTCCCAATATATCACATATTAAGGGGTCCATCAGTACTAGTCAGAGATGTATAGTAACTAATTAGAACTACTTCACTACTGTACTTAAGTACCGAAAGGCGGTATCTGTACTTTCCTAGAGTAGAATTTTTTTCTCCTACTTCCACTTTTACTTCACTACATTTTTTCAATGATTTCAATACTTCTACTCCGATATTTTTTTTTGTGCTGCATAGTTACTCGTTACTTTTATAAAAATTACCACTGCCAGAACAGTAGATGGCAGGTTTCATGAAGCTCAAAACATGTGTATTATCAGTGCTTACAAAAATAAAAGCTACTGTATGTATAAATAAAAGCTGCATTTGAAATAATAAAAAACAATATGATGATCAAACTTTTGACTTCTTTCTTTAATAACTACATAACACAGTACTTGTACTTTTACTTTCAGTACTTGAGTAGCATTTTTTTTTTTCAAAACTACTGGTACTTTTACTTTCAGTACTTGAGTAGCAAAATTTTTAAAAAACTACTTGCAATACTGAAGTACAAAAAATGTTGAATACTTTAGTACTTCTACTCAAGTCACTTTTTGATCGAGCACTTGTACTTTTACTCAAGTATGGGTTTCGAGTACTTTATACAACTCTGGTACTAGTATATCCCATGTGTGCCAACCCCCCCCCCCCCCCCGGAGACTTCACTTACCTCTGCTGCCACTGCCGTGGACGTCTTCTTCCTCCGAGTCCTGCATGCGCGCCGCCTGTCACCGTCCCGACTCCCTGGCATGCTACTCGGGAGTCGACTTCTTCCTCCATGCGCACCGCGACTCGGTCGGACACCGGACGTCTTCTTCCTCCATGCGCGCCGCCCGCTGCCTCTTCCGCTGCCCTCTTCTCTGACGTCGGGACAGTGCGTGACTAACGCACACACCGCCCCCCACGCGACGTCACCCAGGATGTTCTCTGATTGGTCCAAGCTGGAGACTGGACCAATCACAGCCAGGACATCCGGATAGTGGGGAGTGTTGGGGAGCATTGCTCTGCGCCCCGATGACCCCCAGAAGGCTGCCAATCGGTGGCTCTGCTGAAAGCACGTGGGGTGAAACCCCCCCATAGCCACCAGTTAGTCCGGCGCCCCTAGTGGGCTGAAAATTGTTTTTTTTTGTTCTTCCTTTTTTTTTTTATTTGGCCACGGAGATTGGAGGGGGCGGCGCTCTCCACCTATTAGCTCTGGTGATTGCAGCCATCTATAGATTTACTGCTGTAATTGACTACAATGCTTCTCTAAAGCTGGTGTGCCATGATCACAAGCAGCTCTGTTAGATAGCATTGGTAGCCATAAAGCTGGTGTTTGTGTAGTTCGCTCCAATTGTTAACAAATAAATAAAATGTAATTCATCCAGAGACTAAGCTACAAATATCTGGAATTGCTGCAATGATTATCTGGAAGGTCCCATGCACACTGGGCATTTAGCCACATTGCTTGGGGCTCTGGCATTTAGCCATGGGTGGAGGACACCCTAAAGCTAAATACCAGAGCTCTACGCACTGGGCTAAACACCCAGTATGCATGTGTCCTTACCAATTTATTCCTGGCAAAAAATAAAATAGGATAGTTAAGGATTCCGATACAAAATTGTTGGTTGACGCGGCCCTTACAGTGCACCTGTAACAAGGCTATAGACCTGTATTGCCAGTTCACACCAGTACGATGCCAGACATCGCATGTGATTCGCTCCACATTGCTGTGCAGATCATATGCAATGTCTGTGCGATGCGATTTCAGCCATACAAAATGTATGGCTGAAATCGCATTGCATTCATACCAAAATGGTGAAGGACCCTTTTTTTTGGTTTACACTGGAATAGGATCGCATTGGTGTTCACATCTATGCGATCCGATTACTGCACCATTTCACAGTTGGCAGTGTGAGCTGCGAACCAATCTGGGTGTGTCATTAACTTTACATTGACACCCCCAGCAATTCACAAATCTCTGTGTGAACCACTGTGCAATGCATGCAATGGTTTCCCGCATCGCACCAGTGTGAACTAGGACTCAAGTGTTTACATATTCTTATCAAGCAGTAAAATGTTTGGCACAGTCAGGTAGGCAGAGCCCGCACAGCTGGGTATTTTTTTTTATTGGGATAGTGGGTGTGGGGAGAATGGGGACTCGGAGGGTGCGGGGGCTGCTGCATCACTCACTAACCTGTTACACCCCAAATATGAGTGTACCATGTTAGGAAAGGTGAACTGGTCTCTTAATGGCACCCCAACCACTGCAAGCAGACATGTTTTTTTGTGCAAAAAAAAAAGTGTGAAGCACAAAAAAGCTGAAAGAGCTAAGTTTCTAACAAGCTCAGAGCTGAATTGACATGTACTGGGACAGGGGGGAATCCTGGCAGCAGGGCTGAAGGCCCTGACACGCCCTGTGTACAATAATGACATATTTTTTTTGGCCGTCTAGCATGCTCAGAGTCTGCAACTGGTTAATGAGATCATGTGGTTTTAATTGTAATCAAAATTTTGCTGCAAATGTTATTGAGGTCTTAAAAAAAACTATTATTTCCCTCTGCCCAATACTCTACCCTAGGAACAGAATTCCTGAGCATGCATATCCCTACATACATACACTATCTACCATAACCCTAAATCATTAATTCATAGTGAACCAACCTTGACTTTGGCTAGACAGAACCTCTGTTTTGTTGCAATTGTAATGCTTTATTATCCTTTGTATTAAAACTCAATAAAGGCTTATTGAAATTTAAAAAAAAAAAAAAAAAAGTTTCTAACAAGCTAGAAGCATCCGATGTGCGTTTACATTATATTGTGGCCAGCCTAACAAAATTCTGTTGCAACGGAAAAGAAATGGAATATTACCTAAGATTTTATTGTCTGTAAATTTGAGCTTTGGAGATGAATTTATATGCCTATAGATACAGAGGTCAAAAGGTGTCTTTTAAAATGCCTTTACTGCTTGCTCAGAACACAAACTTTTATCATTCATGTACACAGCTGTAATGAAATTACTGATCATCTGCATAGGATCTTGCAAGATCTTCAGTAAAAAAAAAAAAAAAGAGAAAATATTGTGACATTTAAAGAGGTTGTAAACTCGTTTTTTTTTTTTTTACACCCTGCAAGAGAAAGACATAATGAGCTAGTATGCATCGCATACTAGCTCATTATGCAATACTTACCTTAGAACGAGCCCCCGCTGTGCCGCTCACTCACCTCTGACGGGCGACATGTCCAGTCGCCCGTCTTCCGGGATCGCGGCATCCGGCCATCTGATTGGCCGGAGCCATGGTGACGTCACTTCCGCGGGAGCCGACAGTCACGGCACGGGACTCTGAAGGAACGGCACGATCGGCCGTTCCTTCAGAGCGCATGCGCTAGTGACGTCACTGGCGGCATGTAAGGTAAATATCTCCTAAACGGTACATGTTTAGGAGATATTTACAGTACCTATAGGCAAGCCTTATCATAGGCTTACCTATAGGTACAAGTTGTAGAGGAGGGTTTACTTTCTCTTTAAGGCCATCTTCTGTATTGTATATATAGGGAAAAAGGGAGCAATAGATTTCGGACTGTACAGGCCAGATAAGGAGCTAGATATTTTATAAAAATATACAGCTTCTTAGGTAACAATAGTTAAAGATCATACAGCATGTATGTATCTATAGGAGTAAAAACAAAACCAAGCAGTGCTGGCAGAATGCATAATATACAGTCTATTTGCTTCCTTTTTTTCCCTGTTGTGTAAAAAAAAAAAAAAATGCATGAAAGACTGTGGCTATACGCATCGAAGGCAACCACTTTTTCAAATGTCCATATAGCATTTAGTACTTATGCACTTCATTCATTTTTTGCATGTACAATTAAGAACCTTAGATGCAGATTTTTTTTTCCATTTGGATATTATGTACCGTATATACTTGAGTATAAGCTGACCGGAATATAAGCCGAGGCACCTAATTTTACCACAAAAAAAAAATGGGAAAACGTATTGACTCGAGTATAAGCCTAGGGTGGGAAATGCAGCAGCTACTGGACTACCGCGAGACACAAAAAAGGGGCTGTGGGCATGGTACAGGAGATGCAGGGCTGTGGACATGGCACAGGAGATGGCACAGGGGATGGTACAGGCATGGCACAGGAGATGGTACATTCATGGCACAGGTGATGGTACAAGAGATGTAAAAAGAAAAATCCACGCTAAGGATAATGGTATGGCTGCTACCTACCTCCAAAATATACACCAAAGGGGTATATGTGATATAAAAAGGGGGATTCGAGGTAGATGGCGCTGCCTGTATCAATTTGTCTATCAAGATGCGTTCCACCCGCCGAGTGTGCATTCCAACAGATGCACAAATGACGTGATTACGCCCTACGCGTTTTGTTAGATTGACGTCATCAGGAGCAGCGTCAATCCCGCCATCTCCGCCGGCATTTATAGTAAGTGGTTACTAGGCAACCGGAAGTCATAGAAGTGGTCCTCACCCCAGTCAAGTTACTATACACATGTCCAAGTGGTCAAGTTTTGCCAGGTAGGAAACAACTTAATAATTATTAGATGCTAAATACTTGTGGCCAATAAAAAAAAAAAAAAAAATAGGAAAATAGCCGATGACTTAGTTGCTAGGTAGATTAATTAACAATGTTTATGGCCAGTAGCAAAAACAAAAACACGCAATGATTGCTGAGCAAAAAAATGGAGAAATAACTCTAGGCAAAAATGGACAAATTATACAAGTCAACCTAGCCCGTAGCACATATTAAATATAACATATATTCACTGACCATCACCATATGTATTCAAGATAAAAATGAAATAAATTAATTACAATATTATAAAAAGGGGAGAAAAAAAGTGGAAAAAAAAAAGGGAAAATTTGGGTTAAAAAGTAATATTATAAATATATATATATATTCATAAATATATATGGTATTATATATTTACATATTTACAATACATACTTCACCATATGATTATTTATCCACTGTTGAATGGAATTATATATAATTCATTTATTTAGCATTTAATTCTACTACCCTATTTTTGCACACTGTGTCACTTCCCTTATACTTATTCGGCTAGTATTTTTTGCACTTTAGCACATTTTGCACCTTATATTTATATCTATGTTTACATATATCAACTTTTATGAAATTTGATGATGTACTGATATACAGCACCTTTTATGCATTTGACACTTTTATTGAGTTTTGGTTTACGTGATCTTGATAGACAAATTGATACAGGCAGCGCCATTTACCTCGCATACCCCTTTTTATGGTACAGGAATGGCACAGGTTATGGTATAGGAATGGCACAGATGGTACAGATGATGCAGTGCTGCGGGCATGGTACAGGAGAATGTCCTGTACCATGCCCGCAGCACTGCATGAGGAAATGCAGGGGCTGGACGGAGGAGTCTCACTTACGTGTCGGTGAGGCGCCTTACATTTAAAAATGGCGTCGCCCGGCGCCAACAAGTCACTGCGCATGTGCCGCCAATGATCGGGAAAGCCCGCATACATTCGGCTATTCCCGGGCAGACGTCGCATGCGCAGTGACATGTTGGCACCAGGCAGCGCCATTTTTAAAAGGTAAGTGAGACCGTGACTGGAGTATAAGCCAAGGGGGGCTTTTTCAGCATAAGAAAAACATGCTGAAAAAGTCGGCTTATACTCTAGTATTTACGGTATATGAATGCTGTGCAAATTTACCGATCCTTGAGGGCTTTTCACACGGCTTTCCTCCCGACTGACTCAGTTTTGCTCCGGGGGGGGGGAAATCAGCCGATCCCTGCTGAGCAGGCGGACGACAGGTCCGTCTCCTCTCACTGTGCAGAGATGGACCTGTCAGATCCCCGCTCTTCTCTATGGGAGAATAGATGAAAATGGACCGCCTGTGGTTTCATCCAATCCCATCCGATCCTTCAGACGGATGGAAAATGGAGATATCATCTGTCTGGATTTCACGTACAGGATTGGATCAGATAGCAGCTGCTGTCAGTGGACATGTCACCGCGTGTGAAAAGGGCCATACGCACTGTATGCATGGGCCCATAGAAAAACTGGATTTTTGACTTACTGTAAAATCCTTTTCTCTTAGGTTCATTGGCGGACGCAGTCTTCTGATGCATATGTAATACCCCCCCCTACAGGAGTAGAACACTAGACAGAAGAAATTTCTGGCTATGCCTATGAGCAGTCCCTTGGGGTATACCCTCGTTCATTGACGGACGCAGTCCTCTGATGCATATCAGTAGGGATGTCCTAAAGCAGTACCAAAATGAGGGGTGGGAACCAGAACAAAGAGAAAACAGTCCCCCAAGGCCAACTTGGCCAACCAGGCAACACAGGACACCTCAAAACAATGAGAGGAGGTCCACCTGAAAACAAACAGAAAAAACGCCCTCAAGAAAGGCCAAGAGGCCCCCTAAACCGCAGCCTGCAAAACCTTGCGCCAAAGGAGGCATCCGCAGATGCCATCACATCAACCTTATAAAATTTGTTAAAGGTGTGAACAGACGACCAAGTCGCTGCCTTGCACACCTGAAGCACAGACGCCTGATGGCGAAAAGCCCAGGAAGCACTAAGCGCCCGAGTAGAGTGCGCCTTGACAGGGAAGGGCGGAACCTGACCCCTAATGGAATAGGCCTGCACCACTGTCTGATCCATCTGGAAATAGTCACAGCAGACGCAGGCAGTGCCTTCTTTGGGCCATTCGTGAGCACAAAGAGCGAGTCAGACTTGCAAAAAGACTCAATATAAAATACACCTTGAGTGCCCGAACAAAATCCAGGCCAGCGCGGCAATCGGACCCCCCACGGAGACCCCCAGCCATCCCTACTACCTCATCCAGCCCTGGAGGGCCCGACCAAGGCCCCCACCTCGCACCAGAGACCGAGCGCCGCACCCCCCTGGCCCCCCATGCGGCCTGCACATCAGGTAGGCCCAGAACCATCTCCCACGCAGGGGTGGGGAAGTAGGGTGGGCAAGGAGGGGGGTCACAACAGAACAGAGGGAAACCTAGGAGTGTGAGGGTCCGACCATCCCAGAGAGGGCCCGCATCCACCCCAAAATCCACCAGGGAAGGTGGGGTGGGGTGGGGGGGATGTGTACTCATCATACCAATAACACAGGCAGGCGCTAGCTCATGACAGGACTCCATGCCACCGGAGTAGGGGGGCTGTCGGCCAAATAGGAACGCTGCGACATAAGCCTAGACCCTGTCGTGTGCGTCCCAGTGAGACGTTTAACTCGCGGGGTCAGTCCCCGTCCAGTGGGACTGTCGCGGACAACCCAGCGCGGAGCTAAGGCCTGCATGCGCTCGATGGCCAGACTGGGGTGACCACTGGATATGGGGGTCCAGTCTGTCGCCCAGCCTGGCATAATTGCTTGAAGATCTCACAGGAAAAACGTTTGAGGAAAAAAAAAAAAAGACTAGCTAAAAGAAAAAATCTACATAAAAAAAGTACTCCAATGCCAGGACCACAGATCCCAGCAAGGAACAAGGTCCTTACTCCTGACTAGGCAGATTAAAAACTGACATCCTATGCAGGAAGAGAGGGTATACCCCCAGGGACTGCCCATAGGCGTAGCCAGAATTTTTCTGCCTAGTGTCCTACTCCTGTAGGGGGCGGTAAAATACAGTACTGATAAACCGCTGCTTTTTTGCGTCCATGTGCACTCAGTGTACAGTCTGGGTATAGGTTCACTTAAGGTTTCAATCAGAAATAAATCATGTGTTAAAGCTGAACTAAATTCTCCTAAACATTACCCATTTTTAATCATTTGTTTTTCCAGTTGCTTCCTGGTTTATAGCCTAGGCCTAAATTATGTCATACATCCCAGGAGTCTTTATGAGCATTTATTTATTTATTTTTTAACATGAAGGAGGGGTTCTCAGCTAAGCACACCACACTCTCTGCATGCCTGAGCTAAGGACAGATGGATTCCAGGTAAAGTAAATTCCAGATTCAGCAAGTAAATGCTAAATGAATCATCCGCCCTTACTTAAAGCGGAGTTCCACTCAAAGTTTTAAGGCCTCCTTACCCCATGACATGCCACATTTGGCATGTCATTTTTTTTGGGGAGGGGAACGGGTGCCTAGGTTTTGACAGATATCCGCTCCCACTTCCGCTCGGGCCGCCTAGGTGGCTCAGGCGGAAGTTCTCCTCTCCCCCTCCCTCCCTGCAATCTTCTGGGACACGTCACAGGTCCCAGAAGATCAACTGGCCACTAAGGACGCGCGGCGCAACTCGCGCAGTGCGCACCCAGCTGTGAAGCTGCAAGCTGTCACAGCCAGGTGTCCACACTAGAGATGCCAATGCCATGGGGAGAAGAGGGAGAGAACCGAGACTCCTGCTGGCCGCATAGCTGGCTCGTGGCACAGGGGAGTATGTGTTTATTAAAAGTCACCAGCTACACTTTTTGTAGCTGCTGACTTTTAATAAACACAAAAGCCAGTGGAACTCCGCTTTAAGATGGTCATGACTCTGTTGTGATACAGCACTGCATTATTTTAACTGACAATTGTGTGGTTCTGCGACACTGTACCCAAATAAAAATGATCTCATTTTTTTCCCCACAAATAGAGCTTTCTTTTGGTGGTATTTAATCACCACTGCGGTTATTTTTTGTGCTATAAAACCAAAAAAAAAAAAAAAAAAAACACGACAATTTTACAATAAAAATATTTTTTTTACTTTATGCTATAAAACCTATCCAATAATAAAAAAAAAAATGTAAAAAAAATATCTTTAATAAATTCAGGCCAGTATGTATTCCGCTACATTTTTATTTTTTGGTAAAACAAAACCGGGCGTATAATGATTAGTTTGCACAAAAGTTATAGCGTCTAGCTTAGCAGAAACACAGGATCACCATCTTCCCTTCTGACAGAAAGGAGAACTGCCTTGTTTACATTAGGCAGAGGGAATGATCGCTGGGTGCTGGTGAACATGGGGTCCACCGGACCTGCCAATTGGATCCTGCTGTGTTCAATCACGGCGGGAGTGCATCACCGGCGGGGCGCATTCATGCCCGAGTTTCGGAAATGGAACTGATGACGTACAGGTATGGGATTTCGCACTGAAGGGCCACCCTGCCGCAGTATATATGTACGTGGGTTGGTCAGGAAGCGGTTAAAAAAAAAAAAAAAAAAAAGGCACAGTTTTATCTTTACATATGACGTGCCAAACTTTGCGCTAACATTTAGGGCCCATTCATATTAGAATGCACTGCCCTTGTAATCTGCCCAAAAGGGGAAGCTCCGTTTGGTTGCATTGGGGGGGGGGGGGGAAAAAGAAGCGGATTAGATCTTAAAAGGTTTTTCAGCAGCAGAAGGTGAGGGGGCAGGCACCTGACACAGGAGAAGAAAGCAGGGAGGGGAGGGGGAGAGTACGACAGAGGGAGAGAGAGGAGGACAGGAGAGCTGCGGCTGACAGGGGCACGTACACTGACCACGGTGTCAGGGCTCAGCAGCCATGATAAACCGTGGTCCTTTTACAGGGGGAAGGGGAGAAACTGCCAGGATCAGCCAGAGAATACAAGGGGCCAAATTACACAGCACAAGCACTGTGCTGTATAACCTGCTTTAAAGAAACAGGATCTTTATAGTTTGGAGGGTAAGAAAACGCTTTAATTTTTTCTGAAGGAGCCTGGAGATCCTCTTTAAGGACACTTTAAACATAGGTCGCAAAAGCAGTGGGACAAAAAGTACCATGCAATCTGGTTGCAGTGCATTTGAAAAAGTAGTCTTGCACTACTTTTGGTGGTGTGAGATTTCAGCCCATTCAAAATGAATAGGAGTGAAACTACACCGAACTGCCTGTGAATCGCACAGGGACTGCACAGTTTCAGTGCGATTTACACGCAGCTCCTAGTGTGAACACAGGAACTTTCAGTACAGTCAGAATTTTGTTTTTGTGGTTTGGGTTTTGCTTTTTTGTTTTTTGTTTTTTAACTTCAAAATCTTAAAATGCAGAACACGTTTGAAGCAGGATCTTAAGAGTACTTTGCAATCAAGGCGGTAATGAATGATTGATGTTGTATGGTGAAAGTTGAAAACCTGCAGTTCAGTATAATGCTATAATATACAAAAATGATCAGTTTCTCAATAGGGGAAAATTTCTTATTAACCAAGAAATGGAACACCTGCAGGTAAGAACCATAAACACAAATATATTTGATCTCTAAAGATAAACCCGCTGAGTGACACTGTCATACAAAAAAGTGCAAATAGTGACACGTACATGTATAAAAAAAAAAGTCTACAGTAATTCGAAAGCCATTTTCTTCTCATAATGGATAAAGTAGGCGATATTTAAAACGATTGTCTGTTGCATTTAGTTATACTTTTATATCTAAAACTGGCCATGTAACATAACCCCTGGTTACTACTATTCTATATTAAAAAAATAATCCTAACAGGTTCCACAAGCCTCCAAAATCCAGGCAAATGTGGAGGAATTCAGAAAGAACATTTGGCTCCCAAGCATATCTGCCATAGTAGAGCAGGTCTTTGGAGAGGTTGTCTATTATGGGAAGGACCATTCCACATCTGAGAAGGATCATTACAACACAGGTTTCCATTTGACAATTTCCCCATGCACTCCTGTTTCATTGATATCCCTCACAAACAAAAAAGCAAACCTCACAAAAGGTTCTACTACCTTCCCTATTCTACCAAAATAAAAGCACTTAAAATCACTGCACAAAATGGGAATTCTGATTTACCGTAAAATCCATGAGTAGGAAACTAGGCAGAAAAAAAAAAAAGACTGACTACGCCTATGGGCAGTCCCAGGGAATATACTTCCTCTCTGCTATGGGTACTCAGTTTTGTTACAAGCAGAGTCAGAAGAATTACAACTCCACAGAGGGGTGGGGGCTGTGTCCGTCAATGAACATCAGAGAAATGGATTTTACAGTAAATCAAAAATCCCATTTTCGCTTTCCTTCATTGACAAACACAGCTCCAGGTCTTCATAGCCATTGGGACGTCCCAAAGCAGTGTTAAACATGAGGGGTGGGAGCAGCGAAAAATAAAATTTCAAAGGCTAACTATAGCCAACCAGGTAAACAGGAGCTCAACCAAAACAACTGGAGCTCACCTGAAAAAAAAAAAAAAAAAAAAAACACACACACACTCAAAGAGGACCGGGTCCTCTAAACAGCAGCCTGCAAAACCTTGCGGCCAAAAGGAAGCATCCACTTTTTAGAACTTTGTGAAAGTGTGCTCCGACGACCAGGTTTCCCGCCTTGCAAACCTGCATCACTGATGCCTGATGACAGAATGCCTAGGAGGCACTGAGCGCCCGAATAGAGTGCGCCCTGACAGGGAAAGGAGGAAACTGACCCTTGATGGAATGGGCCTTAATCACCGTCTGTCTGATCCATCTGGAAATGGTCGCAGAGGAAGCGGACAACCCTTCGCAAGGCCCATTCGTAAGCACTAATAGGGAGTCTGATTTCCTAAAAGACTCCGTAGCTGCCAGGTACACCCTAATCGCCCGGACCACATCCAAGGCATGCAAAGCAATTTCCTTTGGATGTTTTGGCCTGGTACAAGGAAGGCAACACAATGTCTTCATTCAAATGAAAATCAGAGACAACCTGAGGAAGGAACGACGGACAAGGACGAAGAACCACCTTATCTTTGTGAACCACCAAGTAAGGTGAGCGACAAGATAACGCTGCCAATTCCGACACCCTGCATGCAGAGGTGATAGCCACCAAGAAGGATACCTTCTGGACAACGTAAGCAGGGGAACCTCCTGAAGATTCTAAAAAGGTGGCTTCTGGAGGACTGCGAGCACTAAATTGAGGTCCCAAGGTCGGCAACAGAGACCGCACTGGAGGGGCCAAATGCCTAACTCCCTGAAGAAAGGTACGCACCAGGGAGTATGTGGCCAAAGCCCTTTGATAGAAGACAATTAAGGTCAACACCTGACCCTTGATAGTACTCAAGGCCAGTTTCTACTCAACCCCCCCCCCCCCCCATTGAAGGAAGGTCAAGATCCGAGCCACCAAGAAAAAAATGAGGATGAACCCCAAGAGACTCACACCACGCAATGTTCTGTCTTCCACGTACGATGGTAGATCTTCCTAGAAGTAGATTTCCTAGCTTTTAACAGCGTTGGATTCACCAACTCAGACAAACCTTTATCCATCAGCATCTGGCATTCAACAGCCAGGCCTTCTGAGTCAGCGCCTGTAAAGCAGGATGGAATATTGGCCCTTGGGACAGCAAATCCTCCCAGGGAGGAAGCTTCCAAGGAATGCGGGCAACCAGCTGTACCCAATCGGCATACCAAGCCCAGCAAGGCCAGTCCAGAGCCACTAAGATAACCAGAATCCCTTCTGCCTCGATCCTGCGTAGAAGTCTTGGCAGAAGCTGGAGAGGAGGGAAGGCATAAACCAGACAATACTGCCCCTACGGGGCCACCAACGGGTCTGTGGCGTCCACCAGAGGATCCCGTGACTGAATCAAACCACTGCACCCTTCTGTAGAGCCGAGAGGCCAACAGATCCACCTCAGGGATTCCCCACTGGAGACAACGGATGAAACCCCTCTGGATGAAGGAACCATGCCCCTTGGTCCAACGCCTGCCGACTGCGGTAATCCGCCTGCCAGTTTTCCACCCCGGGAATGTGTGCGGCAGAGAGGGCTGGAACTAACCGTTCTGCCCACCTTAGAATGCCGGCTACCTCCAGAGCTGCCAGGACACTTCTTGTGCCCCCCTAGTAATTTACATAAGCCATGGCCCTGGACTAGGGCTGCACGATATTGGGGAAAAAAGAACATTGCGATATTTCGTTTTCAACGATAAATATCGCGATATTTCTCTTTGTTTAATGCATAAAAACAAAAGCTGAACACTTGGTGGAAACATTCAATCAAGAGAGCAACCAGACCCATCTTTTCAAACTGGATGAAATAGAAAGAGTGAGGACTTACAGTTGTGGTAGGAGGTAGAAAAATACAGCCCGACGTGACATCTGTCCCACACGTTCCCTCTGCCGCCCTGGAGCTAGTTCTCTTGAAGGAGCCGTGAGCGCGGCACAGCGAACCAATCCCGTGGTAGCGGCACAGGGAACCAATCAGATGTGCAGGCACGCGTCATTGGTTAGCTGTGCAGCTGCTTACGGCGCGCTGCTCACCGCTGAACGTGTGAGACGGCTGCCAGCACTGCGAGTCCTCCTCCCCCCGACTTCTCCCTGCCTAATGGTAAATATCGCGTCTTCGGCGATATGAATATCGCCCACGCGCGCAGAACGATAGTCGATATCACATCGACAATCGTTCAGCCCTAATCTGGACTCTTCCAGTGTCCAGAGCAGAAATTTTGCTGAGGATGCCTACGCCGGACTGGCATCTGATGACCACTGTCCAATACAAGGGAAGGAAGGATTTGCTCAGCCGAAGCGCCAGAGAACGAAGCCACCATATCAGGGACTCCCTTGTTCCCCGGCTCAGCCTGATCGGATTGTCCAGAGACTGCGGAGTCTTGTCCGATTTGGTCAGAATCTCCCTTTGCAGGTTCCTCGTATGGAACTGTGCAAACTGAACCGCCTCGAAGGTGACAACGATCAGGCAAAGCACCTGCATGCAAGTCCGGAGAGATGACCATCTGCTAGACAGCAGAAGACAAATTACAGTCTGAAATTTCTGGACTTTGTCCAGAGGAAGGAGCACTCTGGCTAAGGCCGAATTAAGAGTCAGACCCAGATAGTCCAGCTTTGTGGACAGAACCTGAGCAGACTTCTGAAAATTCAGAATCCAGCCAAACTCCTCAGAGTGCAAATGGTGATTACATGGTTTTCCACCAGAGCAGTAGGAGACTCTGCTCACAGAAGGAGGTTGTCCAAGTAGCTCAGTACCACAATCCCTGTTGGCGTAACAATGCCAGCACCGGGGCTAACACTTTTGTGAAGACCCGAGGAGCAGAGATATGAACAAAGGGTAACGCCACAAACTGATAATGCTCCTTTCCCATGGCAAAACTGAGGAAGCACTGGTGACCGGCACATATTTAAATGTGAAGGTAAGCATCCTTGATGTCGATAAAGGCAAGAAAATCCCCCTGATGCAGGGATGCCACCACTGTGCGAATTAACTTCTGGACCCGCACAAAGCAGTCCAGCGCCTTGAGGTCCAGGTTTGGACACACCTTGCCTTCCTTCCTGGGGACTGTAAACAGGTTTGAGTAAAAACCCTGAAAATTTTCCAAAGTCGGAACTGGGACAATCACCCCTTGAAGTAACAGGTCTTGTACCGCCCCCAAACAGACTCTGTAAGCGGTCCGGGGACAGGTGCAAGTTGGAAGGAAAGAACCTTGCCAGAGGGCAAGAGGGAAACTCGATCTTGTAGCCGGACCCGATAGGGGTGAGGGCACACCATCATGCTGAAGGAGCCTTGTCCGTGGGTCTGGAGAAGCCTGCTCTCAGCTTTCCAGACCAGGTTCATTTGGATCCTCCAGAAGAGACCCTGAAAGGCTCGAGCCCTTGTCAGTAGCCCCTGAGGGATGAAAAAAACGTATGAGCCGAAAAGGAGGGCCCACGTCTACAACGAGGGTCCTTCCTCTTAGTAGCCCCTAGTAGGGTGCGGAAGAAAGGTACCCTTCCCCCCTGGGAGACATTTAATGTCATCCAGGGTAGCTCCAAACAGGTGATCTCCTTAAAGGGGAGAGCAATCAAGGCCGTTTTGGCTCAAATGCTGGTCTGCGAACCAGACTTCTAAAAGACACCCCGAAGGACCACTGATGAAACAGAGAGCTGAGCCACTAGGGGAGCTGCATCCAAAGAGGCATCATAGATAAATTGCAGCCCCTGGACCAGTTGGGTCTGCCAGCTAAGCAAAAGCAGGGGGGAGTGGTTCTCCTTCCAGGCCATGGGGTAAAAGCTTAGCCCATTGGGCAATGGTGAATACCGGCCTTAGTGCCGAACCAGCCAGAGTGTACAAATTGCGGGGCACAGCCTCCGCCTTCCTGTCAGCCGGATCCTTAAAAGCCAGGGACTCTTCAACCTGAATCATGGTTGCCTTGATCAATCTGTAAACCGGAGGGTCCACCACCGGTGGAACAGTCCACTTCTTAATAAGGGACTCCCTAATAGGGGCATTGCCTAGCAAAATGCTTACGGACCCCAAGGAGACACTTTGGTCGTCCCACTCTTTAGTGACAATTCTGTCAAAATAGGTGGGGAAAGGAAACACCTTTGCCGCTCTGGATGGCTTGTGAGTGCCAAAAGGGAACCTGCGCCTCTGTCACAGCTGTAGCCTCCATCTTTAAGGTCGCACGCACCGATACAATCAGTGCTTCCACCAGCGCCTTTTAGTGCGCGGTTGCAGATGTGGAAGAATTGTCCCCCATCTGAGGATTCCAGGCGCGTGGTTGACAGGGTGACCCATGTCTGCGGTGGCCAAATCAGATTCAGGATAGGATGAGACAGATGAGGCAGGGGTGCTTTTTGCTAGCCCGATGCTTGAAAACCACCTCCATCCGGGACACAAAGGACTCCTGGACCACCGTCAGTGCATCGATGGATGGTTGGGACCCCGGAGCCTTAGAGAGGAGATCAGATGCTCCATGAGTCATCAGGAGGACCCCACAAAAAGTGTAAAACATTGCAAAGGGACAACCCTCAACGGGCTGGCAGCACCACACAGTCGCCAGGCACAAAGCATCAAGCGATCCTCGGCAGAGAGGGAATGGACCCCCACCAGACTCCCCACCCAGTAGAAACAGGCACCTGCAGTCACCAGGACAATCTGCACTCCACACGCGGTGATAAGGCAGTGAAAAGATCCAAGAGTCAGCACCAGGGGATAAGGAGGGGCTCCCACCGCAAAAATCACCACCCACAGGGCTCCCACTGTCATGGCCACTGCTATTTTCAATGACAAACCAACACAAAATGGCCACCGGACTACACAAACATAGCCGCCGTGCATTGAGCACACAGGCTACAAAAAAAAATCGGCAGCACCACAAGACTCCCAGGGACCTAGGAGGTATCCCTAGGCCTCAAGGACAGGCCCAGGTAGGGCGGGGGGCCTTGGCAGGAGCCCCCACCAGGTAAACACCCCCCCCCCCTGCACATTCCAGACCAGACCACTTGCACAGCCCCAGCATAAGTGGAAGAGGGTAGGATGTGGGTACAGATGAAGGGGGTGCCTGACGAGAAGGAGGGGAACCCGGAGGTCTGACCATCCCAAGGAGGGACAAGCGGGCACCACTCCAGACAGAACCTCCTCTCCAACTAAATGTGGGGCTGTCGGCCAGGAGAAAGCTGTGGCTCGGGCGGAGTCCCGCAGGTATGCGACCTCAATTTTCTACTTGCCTGTGCCACCAATCCCATTTTCCATTATCTGTCTTTTCTATGGCTCTGGTCACAAATTATTTTTTTTTTTTTCATTCAACCACACTTTAGATGTAAATGGGGGAAATCATTTCTGCTGTGCCATTTTGCTCTAACAGCAGTGAGCCTTCGATCAGTGCTGCTGGCTATAGTCAACAGGCTTGTTGTACGGAAGTCAATCACACATGATCCCCTGCTGGACAGGCCGAATTTCGAGCCATATATGGCCGATTTTACTGTGGAGAATAACAGACACAGCAGAGACAAAAAAAATGTGGAGCATTGATTTGTAAAGAAGCGCTAAAAGAGGACCAACTACAAAAGCAACTGAGCAGTCCCTGACCGCCGCCTGTAGCACGTGAGCAGTCCCTGACCGCCGCCTGTAGCACGTGAGCAGTCCCTGACCGCCGCCTGTAGCACGTGAGCAGTCCCTGACCACCGCCTGTAGCACGTGAGCAGTCCCTGACCACCGCCTGAATTAGACTGTATACCTTCCCTTTGGAGTACAGATTAACAATAGAATGACAAAGGAGGCATTATATTTAGTTGTACTCAGCACTAACTGCAGATGCCCATATACTTGGCATCAGAACGAAGATGAAAATACATTTATAAATTGATATCCAACTCTAAAAAGGTTTACAAATTAAATTTTGGCAGGCAAAAAAACATTTATACATCGTTAAAAAAGGTGCAAAATTATGCAGAACATTTGCAGTATATGGAAAAAAGTGCAAGAAAATGTTGGGACCGGCGCTACCACTTTAAATCAAAAATGTGTATTTGTGCAGTTTCAAAACCTGCATGAATCATACATATTTGTGAAAGTGCATTGGTGCATACAGTGCGTTTAAAATTGCAAAGTGCTGCGTGCTAGTAAAACTTCAATACATTATCATGGGCTGTGCTCCGTGTACCATATATCACATATACATAAGCATATATAAAGTGCTGAGTGCTGCTGATACCATTAACCACGTGAGTGATTATGTGCTTGTGACAATATATGGCGCCAGTGGATCTCCACCTGTTGCGCCGCTGCTTACCGCACTTGTAAGGTAGATAGATCTCTCAGCCCTCCTCGGTCACAATCAATTATTCCACCTGGTGCCTGCATTCGTTTTCACCTGATGATCTGGCCAGTAACATATCTCCTGTATTAGAGCACCCCCACTCTGGATAAGGGAGCACAGGGGATGCCTTTGGACAGCGCAATTGTCAGTCTCTAGCACAGTTTCCTTCTCCTAAGGAGGTCATCGCTCTGAGAACAGTGACAAGACACACATTCTTGGCTCCTCTTGGAAGGCGGAAAACTGAAATAGCCTCTCTGGAGACGTTTTACACCATATCTCCACCTTCCACAGCCAGCACAGTCCAGGAAACTGTGCTAGAGACTGACAATTGCGCTGTCCAAAGGCATCCCCTGTGCTCCATCCAGAGTGGGGGTGCTCTAATACAGGAGATATGTTACTGGCCAGATCATCAGGTGAAAACGAATGCAGGCACCAGGTGGAATAATTGATTGTGACCGAGGAGGGCTGAGCGATCTACCTTACAAGTGCGGTAAGCAGCGGCGCAACAGGTGGAGATCCACTGGCGCCATATATTGTCACAAGCACATAATCACTCACGTGGTTAATGGTATCAGCAGCACTCAGCACTTTATATATGCTTATGTATATGTGATATATGGTACACTGAGCACAGCCCATGATAATGTATTGAAGTTTTACTAGCACGCAGCACTTTGCAATTTTAAACGCACTGTATGCACCAATGCACTTTCACAAATATGTATGATTCATGCAGGTTTTGAAACTGCACAAATACACATTTTTGATTTAAAGTGGTAGCGCCGGTCCCAACATTTTCTTGCACTTTTTTCCAACACACTACCTCAGAGGTAGGTTGGGGGCAGCTTACACCACAATAACCACTATCCTGGTTCAATTAAGGTACTGAAACTCCATAGCGCTGGTATCTAAGCCTTTTATATTTGCAGTATATACCAACTAAGATCATAATTGGTGAACCGCTAAAATCTCCTACATAAAATATACAGCATTAGGAGCCAAATTCAAAGAAAAAAAAACATTAAATTTAGGTCAGTCACAACATATTAAGGTGCAAAATCACGAAAAAAAAAAAAAAAAAAAAAGGGGGACTTAATGTTCTTCTCCAGGTATAAAAACATACCAACGCTTTATCTGCTAGCTCTTCTAGCCATGCAGATGCTTATATTGCAAACTGCCATGTATATCGGGTTGGGCTTGCTGCCACATTACTGGTTATAATCCACAGCTTATGTCTGTACTGCTTAAAAAACAAATTGGAAGTAGAATCTGTACTTCCATGATAATGGTTATTGTAATGGGGAGAATAATCAGTCATACAGTCAGTGTAGAAAAAAAATATATACATTAAAAACCGCAGAGCATATTGCTAACATGTCCTAATGATTTTTTTAAATTAGATATTCAAAAGGGAAAAACGCAGGCAAACATATCAGTGCACAATAAATATATGTAAATGGTTTGATCTTAAAGAATTTGTAAATCTGTTACGCCACACTGCATACTTCGCACTCTGTTCAGATTTGTAGTTTTGTGTCACCTTCTTGGACACTGAAGCATATGTCCAAGGAGCAGGCTGGAGATGGTGACCTAGGAAAGTACAAAGTTGAAACAAGAATATTGTGTAATCTGCCTGGCTGTGCACTGTGATAGAAGGGTATAGATTAAAAGATTGGATAAATAAAATTGCTTGTCTTAGCTGGCATACCTGCTCACATTTAGGGCCAGTTCACGGAAGAATGCCATGCGGGGAAAGCCCATGTTTCATGCCGGTTTCCCACACTGCATTCCAATCGTACTGCCCTTGTGATCTGCAGCAGGTGCCAGTGCAAATTTAATGACACAAAAAAGCAGGTCGCGAATGCAGTGTGTTTGCCTGCACTGTCACGCATGATAAATGTACCATGTGATCCAATTGCAGTGTGTTCTCAAAAGTAGTAAAGGCACAACTTTTGGTGCGGTTTCGGCCCACTGAAAATTTATGGGCCTGAAATAACAATATACAAAACTGTATGTGAATGAGAAAGAAACCGCACAGTGTTCCATGAATAAGTCTATGTTAACTAGTAGGACAGGCACCAACTAATTGGTGGACTATGTCCTGGATCCAGACCAAGTCAGTGTCCTATCTGGATCACGGCAGTCGAGCCATTTAGAAGCCGGTTCTTTCCCCCAGCCTCTGTTTCCGTCATTCTCACTGCAGAGCAGAGACTGGAAAGCACAGCAGGACTGGACGGAAGGCAAGAGCTGTCCAAGTTAAAGCGTTTGTTACCCCAGCAATTCATATTTATGATATGTGCCTGTTGTACCATGTGCTTGTGTGAAAAAAAGTATCCTGTTCTCTTTAGATTGCTTCCTATGTGTGAAATCCATGGTGTTCCTGCCAGTCCCTCTGCTTTCCTATTACAAACTGACCACACTAAGCAGGAGAACACAGCATGGTCAGTTCTCTAGCTATGCTGGGAACTCAGACTGCTCTCCTCCAATGATCAGGC
Source organism: Pelophylax lessonae (assembly GCF_965119305.1). Classification (NCBI taxonomy): domain Eukaryota; kingdom Metazoa; phylum Chordata; class Amphibia; order Anura; family Ranidae; genus Pelophylax; species Pelophylax lessonae. The sequence continues at coordinate 330,155,459 of NC_138770.1, read as the reverse complement.
TTGTCCTAACAAGCCCCCTCTGCACAGCCATCCATTGGAGAGTTACGTGTGCTGTTGCTTCTCCTCCCCCCAGCTCTTATGCAGCTGGGAACATAGACTATGTTGTCACTTCCAAAAAATAAAATTAAAAAATATTTTTTTTTATCCTTTTTTTTATATCTATACACATATTTTGCCTTTCATTTCAGTTTTAAACTGAATGGATTGTTTTACAAGGTGAGGGTTTACAATCACTAACTTTTCAAGGAAAGCAGTAGGTTGAGTGCTTGCTAGGATGCAGGGTGGTCTTAGAAACATATATGAGAAGGGGGTGGGGGTGATATGAACAGGGTAAAGAAGCTCCAGGGAGGGCAACAGACTTGCAGTACAATTTAGGGAAGATTGTAGATCAGTGGCAGAGTGAGCAAAATATTAAGTTAACCTGCTACTTTATATTAAATGGGCTTTGTACAAGTCAAAGCGAAAATGTGTACTTTCAGGGCCAGGTCACACCATAGAATGTTGAAACGCTGTCCGGATGCATACCAGATGTTATTTACATGCGCCTTTTTGATGCAGTCCAGTGCGTTTTTGATGCAGTCCAGTGCGTTTTCCCCCTTTTTTTCTTAACCTTCAATAAAGACATGTGTTCCAGTGTGTTTAGTTGCATTGCAGTGCATTCCAGTGCATTTTTTATGTGTTTTACAGCGTTCCAGTACAGGAAAAATGCAGCGTGCTCTACTTTTTTTTTCTGGAACTGCAAGCATTGGTGTGAACTATGCCGTTGAAAACCACAAAAAACTACTTTCCATGCATTTTTGATGCAGGAAAAAATATTTTTAAAAAAACGCACTGGACTGCATGTGGTGTGAACTGGCCCTTAAATCACAATAGCTCATTCAAAATATCTAGGCAACTTTGTGAATAGGACATCCTCTGCCCTAGACGAAGAGTGAAAATCAGAAAGGTATCAGAGACTTCCCTAGATGTGCAATGCCTGGATGTGGGAACAAAAGGACTTCGCTAAACATTGATCAAGCATTTTGTGACTGGGTTCACCTCGGATTACACAATTGCAAATATAGAAGTCATCATGCAGCAGATGCAGTTGTTCCCAATTCTTGTCTGCAGGTACAGTGCAATCAGGTTGAATGTAAACACCACAATGTGTACACTGGGTTGGGCCAGTGATGGTTGCTCTCAACACAAAAGGCACAGAGAAGGAGAAGTGATATTTTCAATATAACCATGCATATATAAGAAAGAAATGTACAGCTATCTTTAAGGGGTCAGCCAACCCAAAAGTGATATTTTGGTTAGGGTGAAGCCTAGTGGACAACACCAAGATCTCCCTGCTATAATTCGCAATGCAGTTTCTCACCTGGGACTTTTCCATGTTCTCACCCAACATTTCATGTTCCAGCCCCTCCTGTTGCATTCTTTAGAATATAGAAATTAAATTCCCACCATAAGTCTGAGTATCTCTATGTCCACAGCAAGGAAGCAGCAGGAGGAACTTAAAAACAGATCTCTGAAAATCAAAAATCGTAAAGTATTTATACAGCTAAGACTTTAGTGTTGTGCAGAGTATGAATGGGTAAAAACCCTGCCATTTCCTTTCTTAGAAACACAACAGGAAGTGTCAGGAAATCCCAGAACGATGGAAAGACAGAAACAAGAAAATGGGAGTTGAAGGTAGCCCTGCTGATGCCCCCTTACATGGATGGCAGAGTTCAGTGTGAACAGGATCAGCAATGGAATGGGCAGGGAAGGGATGTGCAATAACTGGGCAGAGTCAAACAGATCTGCAGAGCCTGGCAAGTAGGGTTTGTTTTTTTGTTTCCTCCAGATTTCCGCCTGCTACTTGACAAGTGAAAGCCTACTGGTCCACTGTTAACAGTTCTGAAGTGGGTAAGAGATGTGACGGAAGTATGGGCCAAGTGTATAAGGATGCCTGGTGAGTGTGACAAGTATACTGAGGTGAATGGTGGAGTGTGCAATCAATACACCATGCTGTATATGACTTTCTGGCCATACCGCTGGAACTAGAAAATTCTTTCACCTTAAAGTGGTTGTAAACTCACTTTTTTGACATTTACCTATAGGTAAGCCTATATTAAGGCTTACCTATAGGTGATATAAATATCTCTTAAACATGCACCGTTTAGGAGATATTTACAGTGCCGTTCCTTCAGAGCCCTGTGCCGCGAACAGCGGCTCCCGCCCGCATGCGCGGGAGTGATAAAATCGCGCCTCGGCCAATCAGATGGCTGGAGGACGCGAACAAGGAAGCTGAACGGGCGGCACTGCGGGGGCTTCGTTTTAAGGGAAGTATTTCATAATGAGCTAGTATGCGATGCATACTAGCTCATTATGCCTTTGTCTTTACAGGTTTTTTTTTTCTCTTTTTTTTTTTTTTAAGGGTTTAATTCCTCTTTAAAGGGGTTGTAAAAGGCAGAAGTATTATTATCTTAATGCATTCTTTGCATTAAGATAAAAAGCCTTCTGTGTGTAGAAGCCCCACCAGCACTCCCTAATATCTGGGATGTCCACAAGTCCCTCGGACGTTCGGGACTCTCCCTCCTGATTGGCTGGGACATCGGCGCATGCGGGTAAGCATTGCTGTGTGACACTCTGGGTGGAGCCTTCCTTCTGTATTACAGAGGTGCTAACAGGAGGTATTTCAGAAGGTAGAGTCCGTACAGTAATACCACTAGAGGAAACAAGGTACCATGGGACATGTAGTCTTTAGAAATTGAACGTAAACAGCAGATGGGAAGCTGCAAAGCATGCACGGAATCCAGGAACTTGTGGAAAAAGATGGTCAGCAGACAGACCGCATGTTTACAATATCTTGCGCAAACCTTGCTCTTGAGATTATGCTTCAAGTACCAGAGATAAAAAAAATAATATTCTAAAGTTATATAAATAAAAAAAAAAAATGTGCTGCACTGCCAAATATTATAAATTATTAAATCCAACAATAAACTTATATATGCATGTGCAATATCAAAAAGACGTGAACCCATAACATTAGTATCCACATAAAACTACTTTGTGCCTTTGTGAGCATAAGCATACAGTGTTGTGATAAAACACCAAAAAAAAAAAAAGATTGTCCATGAATCATTCAGTGTGAACTCCATGTCTCCCATGCGCCTTCACATGGGCAGACTCTGCCAGCGGATCCACCTGCTCAGCAGGGGATCTTTCTGCTGATCCCTGCTGAGCAGGCGAATGAGTGGTCCATGTCGACTCTACTCATGCTAAGCAACACAGCCAGCTTTCCTCTATGGGCAGTCGGATGTAAATGAACCGCCTGTCTGTTTACTTCCGACTTGCATCCGATCTGACCTGCCAGATGGATGGGGAAAAGACTGTTTTTCTGTTCTGTTTTTGACAGCTAGGATCCGATCAGATGTCGGCAGGTGTAAATGGACACATGTTCATTTATATCCGGTGCTCCATAGAGGGAAATCGATGGTCCAATTGGGTCTACCTAAAAAACTGACATACGGGCGGACTGATCTGGCCCATCTAAAAAGGGTCCAATGCATAGACCTTTATATACAAAAGGTCAACATAAAGTGTGTTCTCTTTAATGCCAGGACCAGACAAGACCATCTCCAAGACAGGAAAATTGTAGCTCACTTCCACTGCCAGGATCATCACCCAGATGGAGGACTCAAAACACAAACCATACAGCTCTCCGTAAAAACAAAAAGTTTAACATAATAAAAAAAATAACTCCCAAGTATAAAATCCACCCAATCTTGTTACAGTTATCGGGTATTCTTTACCATGGACCACCTTGTGGTAATTCACTGTAATTACAACTTGTAATGCAATGTCTGTAAAATGGAACAATCCAGTCTACCTGCATGATTAGTGTGTTGTTAGTTCTTAGCAAGACCCTTCCCTCCTTGTTCCCTCAGTCTTCATAGTGAGCCGCATCAGCAGTATGGTTGCCTTCAAAAGGCTGGTTGTGTGCTAGGAGTGTGCAGGGTTCAGCAGTGCATTACATACAGAGTGCAGAGTTCAGGAGTACACCACACACAGATGCTCTTGACCGCGTCAGATGCTTAGTCACTAATGCCCCTTACAACGTCAGCAATGATAAAACATGTAGGGCGAGGCAAAGACCCCACGCAGTTGTGAGGTTGTTTCTCTATGCTGACTGCATGAGACTGCTGAATGATGGCATCTGTAGTTTTCTCTGTGCAATATCGATCTGATGCAAGTCGCTTCCCAATAACAAAATTGGATGGCTTTTTACACTTGACTTGTAAATGCAATTTTTGTAAATACAATTTTAATAAAGTAATAAATGTATAAAAATATGGAGAGCACTATGGTTGGTATTCACCATCCATGTGGGCGATTCACAGCTAGGAAGGACATTTTCCCCCGAGTAATCTTATATTGGACGGTCAAAAATACCTATGGTTTCGTTTTATAACCTCTGCTTTTACACCAGTTTTGTAGATTAAAGCTCGAAGTGCCAAAATGCTGGAGGAGAAAAAAAATCAATTATGCTTCATGGAGATGGTTCACACATCTCCACTTCAAGTCGCCTGAAGCTCAAACAAGTACAGGAGCTTTTTTGTAGCTCAAATTGTGCAGATTTGCGCATTTTTATTCCCATAGAAATTAATAGAAATTAGCCATTTGAGCATTTTTGTGCATTTTTCTGCTCAAATGAGGAAAAAAAAAATAGTCATACTATATGGATAAATAAATGTAAAATACACAAATAACGAAAAATCATCATAAATAAAATTATGTAATACATAAATAAATTAACCCCTAACCTTAAAATATATAAAATATTTCTTATTAGTACTAATTATATTATATAAAACACCCGAATAAAAAAATAAATGATTAATAAAATTATTATTTATTTTGTGCTTAGGTGTTTAATTTATTATTTTATTTCTAAAAGGGTTAGGGGTTAAGATTATAGGTTCATTATTTAGTTATTACATGGTATTTGTTTAGGATTATGGAGTAGTAGTAGTAATGCCCTAACAAAAATAAATAACCTAAACCGCTAATCCTAACCCTAAATCTAACCTTAACTCTAACCCCTTACCTCAAAAAAAAAAAATAATAAAAAAATAAAAACTGATGGAAAAGCTAAAAAAAAAACCTGAAAGACGTAGCAACAAATGATGCTTTTTCTGTATTGGGTAATGAAAAAAAAAAATCCCGAATTAAAAATGCTGAATAAAAAAAACGTGCAAATCATGCATAAACACACGCCAAAAAAAACGCCAGAAAAAGATGCTACGTCTAGATATGAATGTAGCCTTAGGCCTCATGTACACTGCAGCTCAAAAAAGCTGCCTCTTTAGGTATTTGAGCTTTTTTTTTTTTCTTTCATCTCTGACTGTAAAATTAAACTCCCCTCCGTGCTAGCCCATGTGTTCATGCAAACTAAGTGGTTTTCAGGAGTTTCGTGGAAGGAAAGTTTACAGTCAGAAAAACAACCTCACTTGTGCATTCAGAAGAGGAGCTTTTTAGCATAAAAAAAAAAAAAAAAAACGCTCAAAAGCTCCATTTACACTATGGTGTTCTGGATCGTGGACGGAAACGCCAGGATTCTGTACGCATTACTCAAAAGCCGCAAAATCGCTGGACACCCTTGCGATCCATGTTCTCTTTAAAAGACACTCAACGCAATTTCTCTGCGATTCTCTGTCCAACGAAACGCAGTAAAATCGTGCAAAATAGATTGCACCCAAAAGGAAGTTCTTTTTGGCGAAAGGCATCCCGCGGTTCAGTTTGCACAATTTTACAGCGGTTCGTCAGGCAAAGATCACGGCAAAACCATGCTGCGATTTGAGTGCCTTCGAAGGTAGCAGGTATCGCAATCTTCAAAGGCACTCAAGATTTGGAATCTTGGGCAGAAAAGCAGCGATTCTGCCCTCGATCCTGAACATTATAGTGCGAATGGAGCCTAATGCATGTTCCAGCATTGACCAGAATTCTGCCCATTAGAATGCATTAACACCAGACACGGGAACTCTCATGCTTACATTGTGCAGGAGGCCCATATATACAAGATACATCTATATTTCACTAGTAAGTAACCACGTATACATATAAAATTGTAATCTCTATAAAGAGACTATCCTAACTCCTCTCCCTGAATGAACTAGGAGGTTCAACTCACAGTTCAGCCTTGAATTTTTCAGTGAGGGGAAGGATAGTGTCAGTAACAATTAAGATCAAATAAGGTTTAAACACCGATCAAATATGCCTACCTGTCTATTTTAAATGTACGTATGTACAGTGCCTTGAAAGAGTAGTCAAACTCCTTGAAATTTTCCACATTTTGTCATGTTACAACCAAAAATGCAAATGTATTTTATCAAGATTTTATGTGATAGACCAACACAAAGTGGCACATAATTGTGAAAAAAATGTAAATGTGTCGTGCATTTGTATTTAGCCCCCCAGTCAATACTTTGTAGAACCACCTTTCGCTGCAATTACAGCTGCAAGTCTTTTTGGGTATGTCTCTACCAGCTTTGCACATCTAGAGAGTGAAATTATTGCCCATTCTTCTTTTCAAAAGGGCTCAAGCTCTGTCAGATTAGTTGGAAAGCTTCTGAAAAGAAACTTTCAAGTCTTGCCACAGATTCTCAATTGGATTTAGGTCTGGACTTTGACTGGGCCATTTTAAAAAACACAGGAATATGCTTTGATCCAAACTATTCCATTGTAGCTCTAGCTGTATGTTTAGGGTCGTTATCCTGCTGGAAGGGGAACCTCCAACCCAGTCTCAAGTCTTTTGCAGACTCTAATGCGTTTTCTTTAAAGATTGCCCAGTATTTGGAGACATCAATCTTCCCATCAACTCTGGCCAGCTTCCTGTCCTTGCTGAAGAAAAGCATGCCACATGCATGTTTTATGGTGGGGACAGCGTTCAAGGTGATGTGCTATGTTCGTTTTCTGCCACACAGCCTTTTGCTTTTAGGCCGAAAAGTTCAATTTTGGTCTCATCTGACCAGAGCACCTTCTTCCACGTTTGCTGTGTCCCCCATATGGCTTCTCGCAAACTGTGCTTTGGGCTTTCTTTCAACAATGGCTTTCTTCTTGCCACTCTTCCATAAAGGCCAGATTTGTGGCGACTAATAATTGTCCTGTGGACAGATTCTCCCACCTGAGCTGTGGATCTCTGCAGCTCCTCCAGAGTTACCATGTGCTTCTTGGCTGCTTCTCTGATTATTGCTCTCCTTGCCTGGCCTGTCAGTTTAGGTGGACGGCCATGTCTTGGTAGATTTGCAGTTGTACCATACTCTTTCCATTTTTGGATGATGGATTGAACAGTGCTCTGTCAGATGGGAATTTTCTTTTTATTTATGACTTCTGAAGGCTATTGATTCCAATATATTTTACAAGGGGTAACAGAGTAATAGGGGGCTGAATACAAATGCAGGTCACACTTTCAGATATTTATTTGTAAAAAAAAAAAAAGTTGAAAACCATTTATCATTTTCCTTCCACTTCACAATTATGTGCTACTTTGTTTTGGTCTATCACAGTGATGGCAAACCTTGACACCCAAGATGTTTTGGAACTACATTTGCCATGATGCTCATGCACTCTGCAGTGTAGTTGAGAATCATGGGAAATGTAGTTCCAAAACATCTGGGGTGCCAAGGTTCGCCATCACTATCACATAAAATCCCAATAAACTATATTTACATTTTTGGTTGTAACATGACAAAATGTGGAAAATATTAAGGGGTATGAATACTTTTTCAATGCCATGTATGTATATGAAAGCGTGCACTAGAGAAATGACACCTGTCAAGGCAGGTTATGGTTACAAAGTGATTTAAATGTCACTGCACTTTTCACTAGGTAACATTGTACTCTAGTCTGCTGTCCTGTTATTTCACACATGAAGATGTTTCAAAAGCAGTGTAGAAATCAGGTCAAAAGATTACAAGTGCTTCCTGCTGACTGTATATTTCATGGACCAGCTCTGAGAAGATGGAGCAGTCTTATGCTATGACATTTTTAAATGGGATTACAAAATACTGCATCTTATCTTGAGTAGCTGTCTGAGAAAAAATATCGGTCATAGACTAAAATCAATGACACAATGTTCTTCTGCTTAAAAGCAGATTATCTGCAGTATTGTGGAAAGTACGCTATTCCCATGGCAAAGTCAAGTGGTCTTCTCCTCTGAGGATAAAGTACAACTTCTGAGTGACAAAAATCTATAGAACAGAAATCTATCATTCTAGAATATTACAAATGGTAAAGAACTGAGGAAAAGTTGCAGGACCATCCATAAAAACTATAGTACTGTAAGCTATAAAAGAATCAACTTTCACAAATAAATCTTACTCAAGGACCAACAGTGAAGCTAATAATGATTAAAGTGGACCTGGAGTCAGTATTACTTTTTCAAGTGAAGGGCATACATGCCGAGCAACATGTATTACGCTTACTGCCTCTCAGAGCTCACAGTACTCCCTCGGAGAATAGCTTCATCCGTTTTTCTCTCCAGAAGGATGGCACCATTTTTGGTCCAGTATTATTGAATGCCAACTGAAATGGCACAGAACTGCCCCTGCTACAGTTTCTAACCTTATTAAAATGTACAGTCTGAGGGATCATTTAGTGCCAGATTGTGCTTTAGAAAAGGAAAGCAGACAAAAAGGACAAAATCACAACATCAGAACTGGTATCTCTCAAAGACACTTTTCCTAAAGCCTAGTACACACCGCTAGTTTTTTTTGGTCCAACCCACAAGTTGAATGGAAAAAAAAAAACCTGAAAGTTCAGATCAGAGCAGCCATTGGCTGAGAGCGCTGACCTTTTTTGGTCACGAGCCTTCAATAGAACCCGGTGGAATGGCCAGCTTCTGCTGGTCTGGCTGTCACACACGGGCCAAATGTCAGCCGCTTTCTATTGAACCGAACGCTATTCAGCCTGTGTGCTAGGCTTGAGCGTTTTGGAGCCAGAAGCACAGCTCCCACGGTTATGTTCCATAAGCAGCTAAAATGAAGCTTATACACACAGCTATTAAAGTAAGAAATGAATTACCAATGAAATAGGAGCTATAGAAAAGTGAAAGGAGGACCTGCAACAGGGACAGAGGCAGAAATGAAAATCTGACGTGGGTTCTAGTCTGTCCTTGGACGATTGGGCCCCTTTCACACTGATCCGATGAATTTCTTCCATAGCATGTGTACAGCACCGTGTAAGAATGGCTTTTGTACGGGTTAGCTGCACTTTACCAGAGACTTCCTTTATGTCCCACCATTCTGGTGCACTTTCTGAAAGAAAACCAGAAGTCCTGCATGAAGTTATGCTGCGCTTTCTGAAAGCACACCAAAACTGCAGGACATAATAGAATATGGCAAAGTGCAGCCAATCAGCATAAAAACCAAAGGTACTCTGCGCTGGAGCGCCCTGGATCAGTGTGGGAGGGGCCTTAGACATGCAATTCTTTTTTCATTTTCAGAAACAATCATCTTCCAGATTGTAAAATTTCATACAAAGATTAGTGCAAAAATAACAAAAAATTGTTTAAAGAGCAGGTTAAACTGTCTGCAAGCATCCGCTAAATCCTCCAAAACATTTTTAGGAAAATCATCCTCACCCTGGATGCAGAGTTTAGATATTGTAGCCTTTATTTTGCCTATTTTGGACTTAAAATAGACCTGTAATAGGAGAAATAATGGGATTTTTTTTTTTTTTACTAGTACTAGTGAAATCTTCAAGTTCATTTGCGGACACAGCTCGGTAAGGAATCTTGACCATAGGGGTTACAGCACCACCTCCAGGAGCAAGGCACTAGGCACAAAAACAAAACTCCACCTAGAGGGATAGCCCCTGCCGGTGGCAAACCCCCCTCCCCCATCTGCTGCAGCAACAAAGCAGTACAAGAAATTTAAAGAAGTGGGAGTTGTGTCCTTCAATGAACGCCAAGACAAGGACTGTACAGTGAATAAAAAAACGAATTCAGTTTTCTTTTTCATTTATTGAAGGATATTGTCCAGTAAGGAATCGGAGGGTCATTCCGAAGCAGTGACCATTGAGGGTTAGGAAAGACAGGAGAAACCACCACAAAGCAAAAACCCCAAGAACAAAAAAAAACATTTTCAAGCCATATTCTGCAAAATCATAGCTAAAAACCCACATCTGAGGACACCGCAACATCAGTCTTATAAAACTTGATAAAAAGGTATGAACAGACAACCAAGTATCTGCCTTACAGACACAGACTCCGGACCACGAAAAGCCCAGGAGCCTAAGGCTCCATGTACACGGGACGCTGGAAATGGCCGTTTAGGAGCAGTTGGGCGTTTTTTTTTTAGAAGCCCCTGCACCCATCTACATTTTATCTTATCTGTCCATGTACACCAGGTCGTTTACAGTCATTTGCAGGCAGTTGCGTTCAGGAACTTTTTTTAGAACGCAATTATTTGCGTTCGAACGTGTGTTTCCCGGCGTTTCAAATGCAAAAACGCGACCGAACGCGATGACCCGCGTTTAGCGTTCGCGTTTTTCCATTTTAAAGGGGAATCATTTTTTTGACCTCTAGGAACGGTTCTAAACGCAAACGCCCGTTAAACGCGGGTACAAACGCGACCAAAACGGACGTTTCAAACTTCCTAAAAATTCCAGCATTCAAAAGGGACTTTTAACAATGTCCCGTGTACATGGAGCCTTAGGCCGGTCAGACGGTTCGAATCCTAGCCAGTTTAGCAGGAACTGGCCGAGATTCAGTGTATAGGCATGCTGAATGTATCAAGTTGAATCAATCAACTTGGGTATAACCAACCTGCCGTATTAACGTGCAATTATCACTGGCGCCTAATTACAGCCACTAGCAATAATCACCATCTTCTCTTCACCATACTCATGGTTGCAGGAAAGAAATTTGCACCGACTATAGCCTGCCTTAGTGGAATGGGCTTTAACAGGAAACCGAGGAGCCTAACCCCGAATATGAAAGGCTTGACCAAAACTTTTCCTAAGGCTCCATTCACACCTGGGCGTTTTTGAGTGTTTTTCAGCTCCAAAAACGCTCAAAAAAAACGTTCCAAAATGCCCAACAAGTAAAACCCCATTCATTTAAATGGCCCCTGTTCACATCTGAGCGTTTTGCAAAACGCCTGTAGCTGAAAAAAGTACATGAGCTGCTTTTTGGGCTGATTACCAGCGTTTTTTGATAGATATCAATGAAAAACGCCTGAAAAAAAAAGCGTAAAAATCGCGGTAAAATCGCTGTAAAAAAAAAAACGCGGTAAAACGCTACGCTCAAGTGTGAATGCAGCCTAATCAACCTCAAAATGGTAGCCAAGGAGGCAGTTACCATTTCTGTAGACCTTCGGTGACTCTGACCAAAAATTCAGATATAGTGTTGTATTTATTGAAGTAATTAGTTTAAAAAAAATAAAAATAAAAAATTCCCTCTTAGATAGCCGCTAGAGCTGCACGATTAAGGCTACATTCACACCTGAGCGTAGCGTTTTCGCGCGTTTTTTACCGCGATTTACAGGCGTTTTTTGTGCAGGCGTTTTTTGATTGAATAGATACCAATGGAAAACGCCTGTAATCTGCCCAAAAAGAAGCTCATGTACTTTTTTGAGCGTTGGGCGTTTTGTAAACAGCGTCAAAACGCTCAGATGTGAACAGGGGCCATTGAAATGAATAGGATTTGTCTTGTTGGGCGTTTTGAGAGCTGATCCTAGAGCAGAAAAACTCCCCAAAAACGCCTAGATGTGAACGGAGCCTAATTGTTGAAAAAAAAAAAAAAAGGAAGAGCCTCTGGCAAATGTTTACAAACATTGTTAAGGCTGCTAGATAACTATAAAAACACAATGTTTTACAATGTATAATTTCTTTATTGTAGATTATATTAAAAAGGAATGAACTTCCGTCTGTAAGGCCCCTTTCATACATTCCGGTCCGTCGACGGACTCCGTTTATCTCAGCGGGGGAGCAGGCGGATGGCAGCTGTGTCTCCGCGCTGTGTGCGGAGACAGAGCTGTCAGGTCTCGCTATTCTCTATGGGGGAATCGGATGAGAACAGACCATCTGTCCGTTCTCATCCAATCCGATAAACGGATGGAAAATAGGGTTATCTTCCGTTGTGTGAAAGGGGCCTAAAGGAGGGCAGTTTAATCACTTAAAGACTAAGCCTGTTTCTGACACTTGTTGCTTACAAGTTAAAATCTGATATATATATATCATTTATTTTATTTTATTTTATTTTATTTTTTTATAAAATGGGGATCAATGTAATCCTATGTCACACTGTATTTTTGCACAAGTCTTTCAAAACACAGTTTTTTTGGGAAGAAAATACACTTTAATGAATTTTAAAAAATCTAAACAGTAAAATTAGCCCAATTTTTTGTAGAATGTAAAAGATGATGTTACGTTGAGAATGCGTGATCTTTATTCTAAGCAAAAAAAAAATCCAGTTTCTCATTTTATCCGGAACCGTGCAGCTCTAATGGCCACCAGAGCTTCAACAGAGACCAAGCGTTCTCCACTGCAGGGAAGCTAGCAGCGTGCCACAGTGACATCACCTTACGCCAAACCAAGGTGACCACTGAAACTCCACTCTGTAATCGCCAACCATCTGTGCCCATCCAAGGATAAGCAATATCATCCTGAAGAGGAGGAGGTGTCGAAATAAAAATCAAGCCCTAACATACCACCACACGGGGGGGGGGGGTACAGAGAAGTGGTACCCAGGGTCTACCAATAGCCAAAGTGAGTGAATAGGGGAACAAAACACTTTCAGCAGCAAGTGGGTACCTATCCCAGAAGAGTCCAACTCCCACCAAAGTGTCGGCCAGGGGGAACACTGACAGAACCATAAAAAGGTAGGATGGTGACATGTGTCTCCAATGAGATTTCTCACTGGTCACCCCAATCCTGGATAGAGTTGTAAGTCTACCCTGCTTGCACTTGATGGCCAAGCTGGGGTTACTACTAGGATCTGTATTATCCAGCCTGTCTCCCAGCTTGGCTGGCAATTGTTGATCAAAGTTTAACAAAATGAACAAAAAAGTGTAACCCAGCCAAATAGAACTAAGCGTCCCAGGAGAGAGCTAGGTTCTTACTCATAAACACTAGGCAAAAAACTGAGCCAACTATAATGGAGGGTTTGGTCACCAGCAGGGGCCGTACCTAGGCAGGACTTAGTTTTTGTGCCTAGTGTCCTACTCCTGGAGGTGGTGCTATAAACCATACTGTCAAGATTCCTTACCAGGCTGCATCCTTCAACGAAGGACCGAGAAATGGAGGCTGCCATAGCTAATCTCCTTCTGAAACTGCATGTTGGTTGACTAATACTGGCCAGACTGGTTTGAATGCTTTCTGATACACAGTCCTGGTCGCAGAAATTAAAGAGTCAGACATCCTTTCTGCATACCTGCTCTCAGTTAACAACTCAACCTAGTAAATAAAAGGCAGTATTACAGCCAGGCAGCAGCCATTTCTAAAAGGACTGTCTACAGATAGCAGCCTCCATGTTCCTTTCCTGCCAGGTAACTATAAGCCCTGCTCTTCAACAACAGAATACCCAGCAGCTGTTGGTGACAGAACCTGTGGTACTAGACTTTTTAAGAGCAGTGTCAACCTTTTTTCAGGTCAAGGCACTCTTTACAATTCTGCACAATCTCAAGGCACCCCGTTCTAAAATGCTAAAAAACAAAACTAGTACTTTTACATAATGTATAGTATAAATAACCCCATTTGTAGGACACCCAACGTTAGTGGTGATGTATTCTTCTAAAGAAAATACACCTTTGCATACTGGTACTGATTAGTATTTCTATTCTCCCTCACTCAACCAATGTGACCCCAGTGCTAACGGAGAGGGGCAGGGGAGAGAAACAAGGATGTTGTGCAAAAAAATATCCTCCTTATCAATCAATGGACATCAATGGTTGTTAGGACACTTGCAGATAGAAGGTTGTAATGGTGCACAATGACAACCTGTGGCTTTGAATAACTAAAAGGCAGGCTTAAACTACCCTCTGGCTTGTATACAATTTTGGGGCAAATTTTAGGTATTTTTCCAAGGCCCCCCAGAAGGCACGCTGGTTAAAAAAAAAGGCTGGCTTCGAGGCAGCAAGGCTTGTATCTATCAGACAAGTCGTGGTTTGCACTAAATTGACAGTGCTTTGGATGATTTAAAAGGCATTCACAGGCACCAAACATGCCCTTATATACACGGATAGATTTTTATTCACATCTCTTACATTGCGGAGGTGAAGGATATATTTAGTCCATGGTCTGACAGCCCACACAAATTTCTATCTGGGACCATCACCTGGTGTGAACTTCTAGCACAGCCTACATGCACTATCCTTTACATTTCCCATTTGTAAATGTTCTGCCTGGTGAGACTCTGCCTACAAGTCTTGTTCATAAACAATTGAATCCATGTCGAGTAAAGAGGTAAAAGGGAGGGGAATGAAGCTCATTTTCTTGGCTTTTACCATCATCGCACACATATTCACGTGCTGTTCTTTTGTTGTACATCAAAAAACCCTTAAGGACTACCTGTCTACAGTACATATAGTTCAAGGAAAACAAAATGAAAGCAGAAAAAGGAGGGCACGACACATGCTAGAAATAATCAGGAAGCAGAAACTGCATCTGCAAAACAAATCTTCTATTCAGTTTCTTTCTGAGCAGTGGGACAACGCTCAAAAAATCCCATTAGAATGACCAATCAATAACATTTATCACCCAAATGATTCTATGGACAACGGAGGTGAAATCACTGAGGCACAGCCTGGCTGCAAACGATCAAAGGACAGGATTGTCAGGTGTTACAGTGCCTAGATTTAGGAGCTCCAATACTGTCACTGTACTTTGATCTCCTTTCATTATGCACGTCTCAATAGGCATACACCCATTCTTAGCCTCGGACAACCTAGGAACTGTGACTAGTAACAAGCAATCCAATCAGATTTCCCATTAGAACGGCTTATTGAAGACCGGTAATTACCATTTCCAAGTGAATAAGAAAGACAGGGATGATATGCAGGCTGCAAAGCAACTAAATTATTAGTGCTTTGGGGTTAATTAACAATTCCAATAACACTACCTTGTAAGAAAGTGTTGACACAAAGAATAGGTGTTTGAGAAGTTCTGTGAATATAAAACCAGCTGAATGAAGTATTTATCAACTTATCAATCAGTTGTTCAGAAAGAAAGTTGTCCACAAAAGAGCATACTGAAACAAAAATAAAAATTAATAACACATGTATTCTTCTATATATGATAAACCAAGTCATCCTTGGTGGCAGGCTGCGGTTTTCCAAAGCATGTGGTAGACTTGACTGTAATGAGTGTAAACATTGCTTACTTCTAATACATTGTCAGCAGTATCCCTGTATACATCAACTATCATCCGAGAAAAATGAGAAAATGTAAATGAAACCCAACACAGACATTCTGACATTTCAGTTACACATTCAAAGATGAAGAGATTTTAATTTAAATTAGTTTTCAACATTGATTTAAACAATATTTTTCTATAAATTGGATCAAAGCTTAACTCCAGGCACACACACTTTCTTTAAAATCTACGCTTCAATAGACCCAAAATATACAAATCTACTTTACATACACAAAATGCCTCTGCAACCCCAGTTATTACCCTGTAATGTAGCTTCGACATCGCTGCGCTGGACGTAGCCATCGCTGGGCTGGACGTAGCCATCGCTGGGCTGGACGTAGCCATCGCTGGGCTGGACGTAGCCATCGCTGGGCTGGACGTAGCCATCGCTGGGCTGGACGTAGCCATCGCTGGGCTGGACGTAGCCATCGCTGGGCTGGACGTAGCCATCGCTGGGCTGGACGTAGCCATCGCTGGGCTGGACGTAGCCATCGCTGGGCTGGACGTAGCCATCGCTGGGCTGGACGTAGCCATCGCTGGGCTGGACGTAGCCATCGCTGGGCTGGACGTAGCCATCGCTGGGCTGGAAACACGCATCTTGTTTTTAGGGAACACATCATTATCCCTGAGTTCAGATTTAGCCTGGGTTCACTCTACTGCAATGCGGAAACCAGCGCGACTCTAATGCGGGTTCCCGCATCACATCTCCCCCGCAGGCAGTTCACACCACCATACGCGAACCGCTGCAGGTGTAAATACAAAGTTAATAACAGCCCCGGATCAGTTTGCAGATCGCAGTGTGAACTGTAAATTCGGAAACAAATCGGATTGCATGCGATCATATTCCAGTGTGGGGGGGGAATAAAAAATTTTTTAAAAAATAAGTTTCAGCCATACAACTGTATAGCTGAATTCGCATTGCAGAGACATTGTATGATCTGCACAGCAATGCGGTGCGAATCACATGCAATGTCTGACATCACAGTAGTGTGAACCCAGGTTTAAGCATTTATCAATGTACATCTGTAGACAAGGGGCCTAAACCCCTGCATAGCGCCACTAAGGGCTCACGTACACAGGGCAGCTGAAAACCTATCCTGAACGCTGGAAACTGATGGTGAAAAACATTCATTTTACATACCGAGTTTAGCAGCAGTTATGAGCATTTGAGATTAGAATAGAAGAGTTTTTAAAGATAACCTCGGGAGACCCTCCCAAAAGCCCACAATGCATGAAAACCAAGTTATTAACTATTTCAGCCATTCTGTGAGAGAAGAGAGCAGCAGTGCTTGTAGATAGCTTCCTTTTTTGTGTTTTCACAATAAGCTTGTGTGAGGAAATGCTCCTGATGTTGCTGAGGCTCCGAAGATGAAGAAAATTGCGTGAGAGGACCAGAGTTCATCGCTACTGGGCTCATCCATTGATGCAGGCAACAGCATGTGGTAAAATTTGTGTTTTTTCAACATATTAATAGCAGCAGACATGTTTTCCCCTTCAAAAATGCTTTTAAACACAAACGTGCATAAACATGGTTTACCATGGTTACAAGAATTTGGCGTTTGAAATGCCGTTAAACTACAGTCCTGAACCGGAGTTTTCTGCTTTCAAAAAAATGCCTATAACCTCAACTGCCTCTAAACTTCTATAAGGCCCCATGTACACTGCTGCTGATAACTTGTAAACGGCCGTTCAGGAGCAGTTGGGTGTTTTTTTCAGCAGCCCCTGAATTAAGTTATCATATCTGTCCATGTACACAAAGGCTACATGTACACGGGACGTTTTAAAAAGTCCCTTGAACGCTGGAATTTAAAGGACGTTTAAAATGTCCGTTGTGTCGCGTTTGCATGCCGCGTTTAGCGGGCGTTTGTGCTCAGAACCGTTTCTAGAGGTCAAAAAATCATTCCCCTTTAAAATGGAAACACACGAGCGCTAAATGCGGGTGATCGCGTTCCGTCGTGTTTTTGCATTTGAAACGCGGGTAAACACACGTTCTGAACATCCTGAACGCAAATAACTGCTTTCCAAAAAACGACAATGAACAACTGCCTCTAAATTACTGTAAACAACCCAGTGTACATGGACAGATAAGATAACATAGAAAAGGGTTCAGGGGCTTCTAAAAAAAACGCCCAACTGCTCCTAAACGGCCGTTTACAAGTTGCAGTGTACATGTACCCTAAGACGTTTATAGTCGTTTAGGTGCAGTTGAGTTTAGTGGCATTTTTTTTTTAAAGCAAAAAAAAAAAATGCGTTCAGACGGAAGTTTATTGGCATTTGAAATGCCAAATGCTTGTAACATCGTGCAAACTCGTCTAAACGCGGTAACTCACGTTTTCAATGGGGATACATTTCTGACCATTTTACAATGTAAAAACACTTCTAAACGCAAACGCCACTAAACTTTATATACATGGCATGTAAAAGCGGCAAAACGGACGTTTTTAACCATCAGTTACTAGCTGTCAAGTTCCAGCGTTCAGGAGAGCTTTTAAAACAGCCCATGTACATGAAACCTAAATGACATGTACACATAAGATAACAGAGGAGAGTTCAGGGGCTTTTGAAAAAAAAAAAAAAAAACTCCCAACTACTACTAAACATCTGTTTAGAAGCTGCAGTATACAACTGTACATGAGCCTTACTTAGGCCCCTTTCACACATACGGTCCGTTCAGTTCATCAGTTCAGTCACGTTAAAATATATCAGTTTTCCATCAATTTTTCATCCGTCTTTCATCCTTCTTTCATCCGTCTTTTGACAGCCTTTCTTACATCCACTACCAATGCAAAAACAGATGAAAAACGGACCGTTTGTCCGTTTACATTTCGTCCGATCCTTTTTTTTGACGGATGAGAAATAGGGCATTCATCCATTCCAAAAACGGACATTGACAGAAGCTGATGAAAACGGATGATCATCCATGGTCATCAGTTTTTACATAGAGATGCATTGATGTCCATTTTTCATCCGTCAACGAATGGATGAAAAATGGACAAATGGATCGTATGTGTGAAAGGGGCCCTAGGGAAAATCATGCTCTTAGGCCAATTATTATTATTATTTTTTTTTTTTTAAGGTTACGATTTTTTTCTTAACCACTTCAATATTGTTTTTATCATTTCGTCACACAACTAGAACTATCTTTTATAGTGTCATTTCTCATCACCACCAGGATTTTTTTTCTTCATTGGTCATAAAATTTTGCATAAATTTAGGTCAAACTGTATTCGGCTACATTTCTTTGGTGAAGACAACCCAAATCAGTGTATATTATTTAGTCTGTAAGAAAGTTATAGAGTCTACAAACTATGGTATATAGTAAAGAAAATCAAAATCGGCACTATAGCAAAAACATATATAAAACTGAGCAATGACACTCAAGTGCTCAGAAATATATAAAACCGTGCTAAGAAACTATTGTGCAAAACATGCTTGTATAAAACACAAGTGAATCATTTAAAACCCACAAAATAATGTTGCAATAAGGGCGAAAGGAAAAAATAAATATAAGTACAAAAAAATGTTCAAAGTTCATAACATTCCTAAAGAAAATGTAATAAAAAATTCAAAAGTCCATAAGTGTAAAATGATGATATCGTAGCAATAAACGTGACTTCCATGCAAGAGATCCCAGTAATGAACCAGCACTAATCCAACCAGTGAGAGGCTGCTCACCTCAATAAAGGATGTTAAGCATATTCACAAACAATCCAATGACAGGGATTCTTCCATACCATAGTAGTGATGAATCCCCTCATGAAAAACAAATAGATACCTCCATGGTTTAGTATAATAAAGGCAAAATGTATTGATAAAAATAGAAAACTTACAAGTTAGGCTCCATGTACACGGGACGTTGTTAAAAGTCCCTTTGAATGCTGGAATTTTTAGGACGTTTGAAACGTCCGTTCGGTCGCGTTTGTACCCGCGTTTAGCGGCGTTTGCGGGCGTTTGCGTTTAGAACCGTTCCTAGAGGTCAAAAAAAATGATTCCCCTTTAAAATGGAAAAACGCAAACGCTAAACGCGGGTCTTCGCGTTCGGACGCGTTTGTAACGCCGGGAAACACACGTTCGAACGCAAATAATTGCGTTCTAAAAAAAGTCCCTGAACGCAACTGCCTGCAAATGACTGTAAACGACCTGGTGTACATGGACAGATAAGATAAAATGTAGATGGGTTCAGGGGCTTCTGAAAAAAACGCCCAACAGCTCCTAAACGGCCATTTCCAGCGTCCCGTGTACATGGAGCCTTAGTACTCGATCTCAGATGTGACAGACAGGGCCACAGGGTCCCCGATTCATACAGCATATGTGAATATAGCCTGCCGGTCTCAGCCGAAAACTAGAAGTGATGTCTCCTGGCTCCTTTCGATGTGTTGCGTCACCTTTGAGCAAGTCACCCGGCTTATCTCATTTCTTGAGGACAGTACAAATAGCCCCAAAAATGACCTTCTTGCCAAATAGACAGCCCAAGGTATTTAGTAAGAGGCATGGTGAGCTTTTTGAAGTTGCATTTTTTTTGTCACAATTTTTTGAAAAATAAGAGATTTAAAAAAATTTATATTTTTTCACACACGAGATAGATCGTGTTTGTTTTAAGCAATAGGTTTCAAGGTACCAACATCCCGATTAGTTGCAAACAATTGTTGTAGGGAAAGAGACCCTAAAGAAAAGAGAGAGAGAGAGAAAAGAAAGAGAGAAAGAGAGAGAAAGAGAGAGAGAAAAAAGAGAAAAAAGAGAAAGAGAAAAAAGAGAGAGAGAGAGAAAGAGAGAGAAAGAGAGAGAGAAAAAAGAGAAAAAAGAGAAAGAGAAAAAAAGAGAGAAAGAGAAAGAGAAAAAAGAGAAGAGAAAAAAGAGAGAGAAAGAGAAAGAGAAAAAAGAGAGAGAAAGAGAAAGAGAGAAAGGGAAAAAAGAGAGAGAGAAAGAGAAAAAGAGAGAGAAAGAGAAAGAGAAAAAAAAAGAGAAAAAGGGAGAAAGAGAAAGAGAGAGAAAAAGAGAGAAAGAGAAAGAAAGAGAGAAAAAGAGAGAAAGAGAAAGAGAAAAAGAGAAAAAGAGAGAAAGAGAAAAAGAAAAAGAGAGAAAGAGAAAAAGAAAAAGAGAGAAAGAGAAAAAGAGAGAAAGAGAAAGAGAAAAAGAGAGAAAGAGAAAAAGAGAAAAAGAGAGAAAGAGAAAAAGAGAGAAAGAGAAAAAGAGAAAAAGAGAGAAAGAGAGAAAGAGAAAAAGAGAAAAAGAGAGAAAGAGAGAAAGAGAGAAAGAGAGAAAGAGAGAGAGAAAAGAATGGGGAAAGGAGGGGAGGGGAGGGGGGAAAAGGAAAAGAGAGGAAAAGGATAAAGGAGAGGGGAAAAAAATGTTTACAATTGTCATGTGATTTGTTGGTCACAGCAATCACATGGTACCAGCAGTGGGCCAGTACACTGATCAGTCATTGGCTGTGTCAGGTGAGTACACCCCTAATGCCCCATACACACGTGCAGATTATCTGCAGACTTTTGTCTGCAGACTTACCTTTTCTATGTAGTGCAAGGGCCTGCCGGATTGCATACAAATTGAAAGTGTTTAGGTTTGACCTCATATTATATGGTTTTGGTAAGTCTGCAGACAAAAGTCTGCAGATAATCTGCACGTGTGTATGGGGCATTAGTGAACTGGTCTTGGAGGTGTGCTTGGGGTGGTTATGTTGGAATACTGCCCCGCGGCCAGTTACCGAAGGGAGGGGATCATGCTCTGCTTCTGTATGTCACAGTACATGCTGGCAAGTAAATACAAATCAGCCATATAGAGACATAAAAAAGAACTAGAAAATAATTGGATATTCCAAGCAAAAAAGTTTCAATTCTACTAGTCTAAAAGGTGTAACCAACAGATTTTTTTTTTTTTTTTTTTCTTATTCTTTTTATTATTACTGAGCATTCAGAACAAAGCAAAACTGCATTGTATAGTCAGCGTCCATACATGGCCTACCTAAGATAAAGTGTGTTACAGAATGATCAGAATCTCAACACAGAGAACAGTTATATGTGTACACTTTAACGCTAGCAGATCAATTTAGAAAAGGTCAGCCACAAGGAAGTTGCCAGTGCAGGAACAAACACAAGAGGTCAATACATTATTGATGTTCTGCCTTCGTTAATGAGAAATTAGCTTTCAAACCCCATGGTGCATATGGCAAACAGTTTAATTACCCTTTAATGAAGGCAAGATCCAAAAGCTGATCCTTTTACAACCAAACCAATTTTAACTAGCAAATGCTAAAAGACTCCAAAAGAACGTAAGGATTTGAAAATCTCATAAACCCATATTTTTTTTATTCACAACAGAAAAAAAGAAAACCTAATAAAGTAAACATACTATTTTAATCACTTCCCCCTCAAGGACATCATAAGTCCTGGACTTTTGCTGACCATACACTATACAAAAAATCATTCAGAATCCTTTTCGAAAAACGAACACTCCACCATGAGAGCAGACGATCGTGCCATCATGTAATGATAAATCATTCAATGGACATACAGTACAGACCAAAAGTTTGGACACACCTTCTCATTCAAAGAGTTTTCTTTATTTTCATGACTATGAAAATTGTAGATTCACACTGAAGGCATCAAAACTATGAATTAACACATGTGGAATTATATACATAACAAAAAAGTGTGAAACAACTGAAAATATGTCATATTCTAGGTTTTTCAAAGTAGCCACCTTTTGCTTTGATTACTGCTTTGCACACTCTTGGCATTCTCTTGATAAGCTTCAAAAAGGTAGTCACCTGAAATGGTCTTCCAACAGTCTTGAAGGAGTTCCCAGAGATGCTTAGCACTTGTTGGCCCTTCTGCCTTCACTCTGCGGTCCAGCTCACCCCAAACCATCTCGATTGGGTTCAGGTCAGGTGACTGTGGAGGCCAGGTCATCTGGCGCAGCACCCCATCACTCTCCTTCTTGGTCAAATAGCCCTTACACAGCCTGGAGGTGTGTTTGGAGTTATTGTCCTGTTGAAAAATAAAATGATGGTCCAACTAAAAGCAAACCAGATGGAATAGCATGCCGCTGCAAGATGCTGTGGTAGCCATACTGGTTCAGTATGCCTTCAATTTTGAATAAATCCCCAACAGTGTCACCAGCAAAGCACCCCCACACCATCACACCTCCTCCTCCATGCTTCACGGTGGGAACCAGGCATGTAGAGTCCATCCGTTCACCTTTTCTGCGTCGCACAAAGACAGGGTGGTTGGAACCAAAGATCTCAAATTTGGACTCATCAGACCAAAGCACAGATTTCCACTGGTCTGATGTCCATTCCTTGTGTTCTTTAGCCCAAACAAGTCTCTTCTGCTTGTTGCCTTTCTTTAGCAGTGGTTTCCTAGCAGATATTCTACCATGAAGGCTTGATTCACACAGTCTCCTCTTAACAGTTGTTCTAGAGAGGTGTCTGCTGCTAGAACTCCGTGTGTCATTGACCTGATCTCTAATCTGAGCTGCTGTTAACCTGCGATTTCTGAGGCTGGTGACTCGGATGAACTTATCCTCCACAGCAGAGGCGACTCTTGGTCTTCCTTTCCTGGGGCGGTCCGCACGTGAGCCAGTTTCTTTGTAGCGCTTGATGGTTTTTGTGACTGCACTTGGGGACACTTTCAAAGTTTTCCCAATTTTTTGGACTGACTGACCTTCATTTCTTAAAGTAATGATGGCCACTCGTTTTTCTGTACTTCGCTGCTTTATTCTTGCCATAATACAAATTCTAACAGTCTATTCAGTAGGACTATCAACTGTGTATCCACCCGACTTCTGCACAACACAACTGATGGTCCCAAACCCATTTATAAGGCAAGAAATCACACGTATTAAACCTGACAGGGCACACCTGTGAAGTGAAAATCATTTCAGGTGACTACCTCTTGAAGTGTGACTCTACAATTTTCATAGTCATGAAAATAAAGAAAACTCTTTGAATGAGAAGGTGTGTCCAAACTTTTGGTCTGTACTGTAAATGAATATGTTTTTCCTTCATTTTGTCACATATGCTTAGTGCAAACAGTTCGGACGAGAAACACATTAACCCTTTAATTTATTGTTTCTTCTGCAGAATTTTCCAAACTGTTCCTTTGATTTTGCAGCTCTGAAAAGTTAAAACTGATTTGTGCCCATAAACTGGACGAAAAATGAAGAACGGACCAAATGACAGATTTTCTAACCATTTTTCTGCTAGTGTATGGTCAGCATTTGAGTGGAGATATCTGAATGATGCCTGCAGCTGCTGTAAGACGTCTCCCACCCATTTCTCCTCAAGAGACATCTGTCCATCTAAAGCCAACTTAAAGCAGTGTTCAAGCCTCCCCTTCCAAAAATAAAAAGTCAGCAGCTACACATACTGTAGCTGCTGACTTTTAATATTAGGACACTTACCTGTCCTGGAATCCAGCAATATCAGCACCGCAGCCGATGTTTCCATTGACTGTCGGATGCTGCTGCCGCCAATGCCAATAAGGGAGCCCCGGCAGTGAAGCCTTGGGGCTTCACGGCCGAGTCCCTACTGCACATGCGCAAAGTGCACTGCGTTCGGTAACTGGCCTAGGAGCAGAGGATGGAGGAGAGAGGAGAAGAGGGCCGAACTGCTGACGTACCTCCAACGGAAGTGGGGAAAGGATACCTGCCAAAAACAGGTACCAGCTCCCTCCTGCCCCCAAAAAAGGTGCCAAATGTGGCACTGGAGGGGGGAGGAGACCGAGAAGCAGAAGTTCCACTTTTGTGTGGAACTCCGCTTTAAACCAAAAGGGTTGAGTCCATCCACTGATCATTTAGTAGCCAGGGTAATCCCAAGCTTTTTTTTTTTTTTTTAGTTGAAAAAACATGCTTCCTGGCTCTTTATAATTTTTACGTTTTGTAGGTTGTCTCCGAATTTTGGTTCCTGCAGTGTACAGAGTTTCTCAGATGTAGACAATGGGAAACCCAGTCTGGATACAAACTTAGCAATGCATTTAGCATCAATGCATCAATTTTCTTGATGCCTTTGTGCAAACTAGACAGCAAGGGCCAAGAAGTCCTGAGTGGGAAATTTGGTGGTCTGAAAATGCATTTGTAAGACACAGAAATAAAATCTAGTACAGGGGTGTCCAACCTTTTGGACTTTCCTGGGCCACATTGGAAGAAGAGGAATTGTCTTGGGTCGCACTTAAAATACATTAATAAGGATAACTGATGAGCAGAAAAGTCAGGGAGAAAATAATTTAACAGTCTCATACCTACTAATAAAACTTCATGTTTTGTAATATTTTTTATTATAAAATTGAAAGGAGGGCAACATAAAAACAAGTGCAATATTTGACACGGTTTTTAATAAATGAACACATCAATAACTGGTTCGATGGCTGTAGTAGCAATTCTAAACGAATTCTCAAGGTGCTCATCAGATATTTTGGTTCTAATTTTGCCCTTCATGTGCTTCATCCTTAAAATACAGTAAACCCCCGTTATATCGCGGTTCAGTTTGTTAATTAAGTATTTTTGTGTTTTCCATTGCTCTGTCTCTCAGTATCTTTTGTGTTTAAATGTGTTTCTATGGTTTTAAAAAGTGTTTAAAGACCTTAAAATGCTTTTAAAAGTACAGTGAAAGTTATAAAAACATGCCTAGAGAGTATTTAAATAGGGTATTTCTATTTCACGGATTTTCACTTATTGCGGGTGGGTCCGGAACGTAACCCCCAGCAATGGAGGGGTGTTTACTGTAGTTGCTCACAAATAAAAGGTGCTGCTGAAAACTGATGATATGAATAAGGCGTGATTGTGAATAGTGGGAGATTTTGCTTTGGGAAGATAAAATGTAAAAAGTCCAGTAAAGAGACACTGTAAATTTTTTCTTCGACCGCATGTGTTCAGCAAGTGTAAAGACATTTTTACAAAAAAATTACAAAGTTAAACATTTTTAAGTACAGTATGTGTTTTATTGGGTCACATTCATAGCCATTGTGGGCCGCAGGTTGGACACCCCTGATCTAGTAGATCTCGGTGGTGAAACAAATAAAGCAGCAGGTAGGAATAGATCAGGAGAAAGGAAAGGGGGGTCTCATTTACACCTGAGCATTTTGTAGCTCAAAGCTTCAGCTCCAAAAAGCTTAAAGCGTTTGTAGCCTCAAAAAAAAAAAAAAAAACCCTGCAGGGCAAAGGCATAATGAGCTAATATGCATCGCATACTACCACATTATGAAATACTTACCTTAAAACGAAGCCCCAATGTGGTTGCCTGGACACCACTGAGGCAGCCGACATCTTCGCTCTGCATCTCTTCCGGGTTCGGCGGCTCCGACACTGAGTAGCCGGAGCAGCGATAACATCACTCCCACGCATGCCTGCGGGAGTTCACTTTCTGGCAAGGAGCCGGCAAGGAGTTCTGGAGGTCCGCCGGACCTTCAGAGCGCATGCGCCGCTGGTGTCAGCAGCTGCATGCAGGGCGAATATTTCCTAAACCAGTGGTTCTTAACCTTGTTGGAGGTACTGAACCCCACCAGTTTCATATGCGCATTCACTGAACCCTTCTTAATTGTAAAAATAAAATATGATTTTTTCAAATTCAAAACATAGGTATATATTATTTTAGGTATATATTTATACATAGGTGCACAAAATGAACAAAACCATTAAGAACAAAGAACAAAACCATTAAAACATGATTTTCACACAAAAACAAAAACATAATAATGAATATTTACTGCAAATTAGTGTGACTTCCTGCTGTTGTCTTTCAGAGACCAGTTCAGAAATGCGCGGCTTTATCTTGGCAAGTGCCACTCATGTCATTATCATGTCTCATGTCACCTCACCCTGGCCTGCTGTAAGGGGGGATCTATATGGTGGACGGGACCTCACCTCACCCTGGCCTGCTGTAAGGGGGGAGATCTATATGGGGGATGGGACCTCACCTCACCCTGGCCTGCAGTAAGGGGGGGGATCTATATGGGGGACCTGGTCCCCCATATAGATCCCCCCTTACAGCAGGCCAGGTTGAGGTCCCCCATATAGATCCCAGGTCCCCCATATAGATCCCCCCTTACAGCAGGCCAGGGTGAGGTGAGGTCCCGTCCCCCATATAGATCTCCCCCTTACAGCAGGACAGGGTGAGGTGAGGTCTGGACGCTGGCCTGCTGTAGGGGGGGGGGGGATCTATATGGGGGACCCCAGAGTGACCTAACCTCACCCTGGCCTGCTGTAGGGGGGGATCTATATGGGGGACCTCACCTCACTGTGGCCTACTGTAGGGGGGGATCTATATGGGGGACCTCACCTTACCCTGGCCTGCTGTAAGGGGGGATCTATATGGGGGACCCCAGAGTGACCTAACCTCACCCTGGCCTACTATAGGGGGGGGGATCTATATGGGGGACCTCACCCTGGCCTACTGTAAGGGGGGATCTATATGGGGGATCATGTCCCCCATATAGATACCCCCTTACAGCAGTCCAGGGTGAGGCGAGGTCTCGTCCCCCATTTAGATCTCCCCCCTTACAGCAGGCCAGGTTCCCCATAAAATAGATCCCCTTTACATAGTCTTCTCAGTGTTCTCACACAGTCAGTCAGACAGTCACTAGACTAGTACAGCCAGTACTACTCCAGTCCTACCTTTTTTTCCACCTGTGTCCCGACTCCCGATCACAGGCTAGGTTTTCCTCCTGCAGGCTGCAGCACCACTGTCACCACTGGCTCTCTGACCTCTCACCTGCTAGCTTCTTCTGCTGCTGCCTGGCGGTTCTCTCCCGCGCTGCGCTGGGCGGCCGCTGCACGGGTTAGTCCCTCCCCCAGACAGTCCCTCTCCGCACCGCACACCTGGCCTTTCTCCCCCCCCCCCCCCCAACACCACTCCACAGTGGGTGACGCCGGCTCCGGCTGGATCGAAAATCGGCCGGGAGCCGAGCTGCACAGCCAGAAGTGAGAGTGAGCCAGGGGCAGAGAGAGCTGCGAGTAGACTCAGCGGGCAGCGGTGGCCAGGCTATCATGACAGAGTGAGTGACATGACACTGCGGATGCGCTTCCCCCAGATGTTGCGCCCGGTGCGGCCGCCCCCCCCCCCTGCATCCCCCACGCTACGCCACTGGATGTTATGTATTTCCATGATGACGGCGCGGAGCGGGAGCGGAAGGACATGCCCGAAACTGGAGAAATAGTCCCTGACAGCGAAGTGGTACTAGTGGAGGGTGTGCCGAACCCTCGAGACTGACCCACCTAACCCCTGGGGTTCGATCGAACCCAGGTTAAGAACCACTGTGTTAAAGGCTTGAGTATCGTTCCATGTATGGGCAGGTTAGGGAAGCCTTACAAATGATCCTAATTGCCTGTGTTCTACTATGGGGAGCATTGGCGGTTTATAGACCAAACACGAGATAAACACACAGTGTTCGACACTTTTTCCCAGGCACATGGCAGTAATACAGAAGAAGGATTGCAGATTTTTGGTATTGAAGCTATACCTACAGGATACAATAATATACTGTAATATGTGCATTTGTAATAAAAAATAAATTAAAAAAAAGACTTGGTTCTAGTTAAGTTTTAGATTTGTAGAGTTCCATTCGCTTCCCCTGACTTGTCTAAAATAAGATGAAGATGCTATTAATACACTATTGCCATTGATGGAAAAACAATAGCTTTTAATTATTAAAATGTGTGTCCCAGTTGTGGTTATGATAAAAAAAAAAAGCAAAACTATTACTAAGTGCCAGAATTAGAAATCCCAAATAGTGGGGAATAAAACGGACAAAAAAGGACATAAAAATTTCATCTAGAACTTCTAACATGATGTTTTGAGTTCTTTAAACCAGCCATACATGGATCAAAATTTCTTCATGTTTAGCTGGCTCATATAAAAATCATGTTAAGGGCATCCCCCCTCTTAATCTGTTGGTAGATTTTGGGGGGGGGGGGGGCACAAGACGCTCAATTGACAAGTCATTAATGTAAGGATCTTTATTTAAGCCATATAAAACAGTAATTTTCCAATTTCACTGGATTTAACTTAAAATAAAGCAGCCCATAGATTGTGCAATTTTCTCTCTCTTTCAACCACAGGTGGAAGGAAACAAGATCATTAACTTAGTCAGTGTTGATGAGGGTAGACCTCTAGCACCTCTATTGTGTTCTGCCGGTGAAAAGCCTTCCCTGCCAGCAGAGTACAATGATTAGTGTTGCTAGCTATAGCCACCGGCAGCGATTGCATGAAAAAAACTGAAAGGCTGGTTGTACTGAAGTCAAATGAACAATGAGTTGTCTTCAGTAGAACCAGCTTGCTCATAGATGGATGAAATCTCAACCTTGTTCCTGCTGAGCCAGCCGAGATTTGATTCATATTTGGCTGGCTTAATTCACTTTATAATAACTTTACCACAACAGGAAAGGAATCCTTATTATAAAGTGTTTTTTTTTTGTTTTTTTTTTTAGTTAAAAATAACAAACATGTTATACTTACCTGCTCTGTGCAGTTGGTTTTGCACAGGGCAGCCCAGATCCTCCTCTTCTCTGGTCCCTAGCTAGAGCTCCTTGCCCCTCCCTCCTGTGGAGTGCCCCCTCAGCAAGCAGCTTGCTATGGGGGCACCCGAGCCACGCTGCAGCTCTGTGTATCCATTTAGACACAGAGCTTCCATTCGCTCCCACCCCCTTGTGTTGCTATAGAGCAGGGGTCTTCAAACTATGGCCCTCCAGTTGTTCAAAAACTACAATTCCCATCATGCCTAGTTATGTCTGAATATCAGAGTTTTAGAATGCCTCATGGGATGTGTAGTTCCACAACAGCTGGAGAGCCGTAGTTCGAGGATTACTACTATAGATATTTGATGATTTTATAGCAAAATGTTTTTGTTTCTTTGTTAAGAAGCTAGGTTCTTCTGCCTTTACAATCACTTTAAGCCTAGTGCACACTACTAGTTTTTTTTTTTTTCCAACGTTCAGGGCTGAACGAAAAAAAAAAAAAACTGACAGCTCAAGAGGAGCCGCTGTACTAAGTAATGTTAGTACACTGATCTTCCCCACTGTGCTATTTTATTCTGACCGGGATGGGAGACTGCCCCGCCATCCCCCTCATCCCCCCGCCAGAATACTCAGGTCATCGCTTGCAGCCACTGGCACCTTTTTCCATAATGCCCCTTCGACAGAAGCCAGCTGCAGTACACACATGGGCCAAATGTCGCACACAGACAACCCGGCATTCAGCCATGTGTACTATGCTTTAGCCTTATTAATTGAAGCTAAAGTGTTCCAGACTGGTTGAAAAAAGTATGTTTATTGTTAACTGAACACCAATACTCTTAAGAGAGGGGGCAACCTCACTTACCCTGCAAACTTTCTTTTATTTAAAGAGGAAGTAAAACTTCCATATTTAAATTTTACTTCTAGGTAAGCCTATAAAGCTTACCTATAGGTATTGTAAATATCTCCTAAACATGCACTGTTTAGGATATATTTGCTGTACATGCAGCCAGTGACATCACTGGCGCATGCACTCTGAAGGCACGGCCACCCTTGACGTTCCTTCAGAGCCCTGTGCAGTGACCGGTGGTTCCCACGTGCATGCGCGTGAATGACAGCCAGTCACAGAGCTGGAGTCCGCAAACCCGGAAGAAAGACGGGTGAAGATGGAAGTGGACTCCAGCGATGACATTGCATCTTTGGAAGGCTTCATATTCAGGCAAGTTTCACATATTGTGCTAGTATGTAATGCATACTAGCACATTATGCCTTTGCCTTGCAGGTAAGAAAAAAAAAAAAAATGTTCAATGGTTTACAATGACTTTAACAGCAAATTGCATATAAAAAAAAAAAGAAGATACATTACTAGGTAATTAGCACACAATAAGTAACTAGGAGAGGGGGGAAAAAAAGGGACACGATTACATAATAATTAGAAGTTGTTTCTAAAATACTATTTATTTCTGTCACTATGGCGATAAGACGATCAAGTAAGAAAAGTACAATAAAATGATGAGAACATTAACCCTATGTTTAAAAAGCACAATCATATGGAAACAAAAAGGTTCACACACAATAAAAGCCCCACTATTGTTAGGATAACAAAAAGGAATATCAATACGTGAAATTGTGTACCAGTGAAATAAATGCACCTCAACAGTAACAAAATACCTGCACATACTTTGTAATAGAGATAATACAAGGAATGCTGGTGACCATGGCACCTGATGTGGTAGCAACAACAAAGAAGACCTTCCACACTGCCACTTTTCATACAAGCACACTATTAATATCGAATATACAAAAATACAACGCAAAAAAACAATAGTTCATAATCTAGGCTGACATAATCCACTCTTCAAACACGCATATTAAAGGAATCCACCTGTGAAAGTCTTTTACAGTATGATGCTGGGAAGAGCTTTGGATATGGACAGCACAGTGGCCAAGTGGTTAACACTTTCACCTAGTAGCATCAGGGTTGTTGGTTCGAATCCCAACCATGGCGCCACCTGCATTGAACTTGCACGTTCTCCCAGTGTCAGCATTGCTTTCCTCCCACAAACCAAATATATGCTGCTAGATTTGTTGGCTCCAGGCTAAATTGGCCCTAGTAGGTGTATGTATTAATGGGAGTTAGGGACCTTAGATTGTAAGCTTCTTGAGGGCAGGGACCGATGTAAAATATGTATGCAAAGTGCTGCGTAAATTGTCAGCTATGTAGCACCATAAATAAATAAATCTGTCTCTTAAACAGTGGAAAGGCTGTGAACAGTCTGAGGATTTAGAGCAGCTACGTTTACTCTCCACATAAAATCTTGTTTTGATGTCTGTTTACTTGCAGTCTATGGGAGCATTTATTTAGTGTCTTCAATAAAAATTTCCAGAAGTTATCACACCATTGGAGTTCTCCTGTGCTCTAATTATGTAACCATATTTAAGGATTTATGAAGGGAGAGCAGAGGAAGCGGTGGATTACAGCCTAATGACTCGTACACACGATCAAAAAACTTATATGAAAAATACAGCTTTCAAAGCGATCGTACAATAATCTATAATCATGCTTCAACAATACAAGACACATACAATGCATCCAGAAAGTATTCACTGCGCTTCACTTTTCCCACATTTTCTTATGTTACAGCTAGAGCTGCACGATTAACCGTAAAAAAAAAGCTGATCTTGATTTAACCCCTCCCACAATCTTAATCCCGCATTTCCACTATTCACATTAACCAGTTCTGGACCAGAAAGAATTTCCCCCTTAATGACCAGGCTATTTTTTGCATTCGGCACTGCGTTACGGACAATTGCGCGGTCATGCAACGCTGTACCTAAATAAGATTGATGTCCTTTTTCCCCCACAAATAAAGCTTTCTTTTGGTGGTGTTTGATCATCTGTGTGATTTTTATTTTGATTGGTTTGTGCAAAAAAGTTATTGCATCTACAAACTAGGGGAAAGATTTAGGTCATTTTTATTTCATTTTTTTACTAATGGCGGCGATCAGCGATTTTTAGCAGGACTGCTACACTGTGGTGGACAGATCGGACCCCTAACTGACATTTTTGACACTTTTGAGGGGACATTACTACAGTAATCAGTGCTAAAAAATATGCACTGCTACTGTAATAAATATGCACTGCTACTGTAATAATGACACTGGCAGCAAAGGGGTTAACCTAGGGGTGATCAAAGGGTTAATTGTGAGCCTAGGGGAGTGTTTTCTAACTGTGGGGGGAGAGGCTTGTGAAATAGATCACAGAGACCTGTGATCCTATATAGAAGGATCACAGGCGCTCTGTGATCATTTCAGAGAACAACGGTCAGCTGACTGTTCTCTCTCTACGGGGAGAGATCGTGGGTGGCCGGCGGCAATTGGTGCATCCCGTCCAGTGGATTGGCATCCCCGCTGCCTAGTGAGGGTGGGAGCATGCTCGCCCCCAGGAGCAATTTACCTATTAAATGACTGAGCCTGGGTTCACACTATTGCAATGCAGGAACCAACGCGATTCCAGTGCGGGTTCCTGCATCGCATCTCCTTTGCAGGCAGTTCACACTGCCCTTTGCAAACCACTGAAGGTGTCAATAGAAAGTTAATAACACCCCCAGATCAGTTTGCAGATCACAGTTCGAACTGTGAATTTGGACAAGAATCGGATAACAAAATGTGGAAAAAGTTAAGCGCTGTGAATGCTTTCCGGATGCACTGTACAGCACAACACATTACATCACTTCTAAATTTGTATTCTGTCGTAGGAGAATTTTCATGACTTTAGTCAACTTCATGTAGCACTACTCCAATGGGAGCTGCTGTATGTGGGTTCCCCTGGGTTACCATTAGCAACAGTAGACCATTCTGACATATTTCACAGTGTGTCTACCTTAGACAAGGACAAGTCCAGTTTCTTTGGTTTTTAGGTTTTATTGGATAGGAGAAGGGATGAGTGGGATACTCCAACTGAACTGAACCACGCACAATAGCCAGGGATGGTCTGAAAACTGTTAATTAATGCTTATTAACGCTGATTAACGCTGAGTTGAGCTAGTCACAGCTAGGCTGCTATTTCACTTGATACTTGGCTGTGAAAAGAGTCACTTGAGCTTCTTGAGGCAATCCTTTCCTAAGGCAAGCTATTCCTTGATAAAGACTGTACTGCTGAACAACTTCAGGGCCCTTCCTGGCACCCCTTTACTCCCTTATCTTCAGAGCTTAACAATTTGGCACCCCCTTTACTGTAACATACAGGGTTAACTTGCTCCTTGATCCCTTTGACCTCTCTGGAGTGGTCCCCTCTCTTAGGCAGACCCCTGGACAGATCCTTAAGTACTCACAATACTGTTTTTCCAGAAGTCTTCTGCCCAGCAGCTCCACTTGGTCAGCACACTGGATCCTTTCAGCACAGCTCAACCCCTGGCACCTAGGCCGACTGCCTGGACCACCTTCCTCACTTCAGCAGGAGGAGAGACAGTCATCCACCTCCTCCTGGGACTTTGCTCCCACCAAAAAGACACCCTGTCACATGCCCCCTCCGGATTTATTCCCAATCCCATGATGCATTGCAGCAATGCCCACCCACTGGGGCAGTCATAAACCCTGATGTGCTATTGGCTATGTTTCCTCCACTGTCCAACAAGGTCCCTCATTGGATACAGTGGGGATACTCCCCAGACTCAACAGGTCACACCTTGAAGCATGTGACAGGCTAACCTACAGATCAGGCTCTCCTGATAAGCAGAACAGAGGCATACATATATTTTACCTAGCACATTCCTAAAAATGTACTGTGTTTGAAGAGGAGTTTTTCAGCTGTAAAAATGATCTAACGCTGAAAAACACCAAAAAAATGCAGTAAAACTCAACTATTCTGCGTTTATGTGAGACTGAGCCTCAAGCTTTGCTGGGAGTAGAGTTTTGCTACTACAAAGCTCATTCTACAGTTACAGCTTTCTACAGCTAACGCTACTGCCGTTTTTCTAATGTCCAGTGTGCCTGAGGCCTAACAGCAATATTTGCAGGTTAAATCAAGCAGGCTGGTTGTACCAAAAGTTGATCCATTGATCAACTTGAGTACATTCAACCTACCCATACATGGTTTGAATCTCAGCCAGTTCCTGCTGACATGACATATTTTCCTTATCTGTTCCTAGATATGGGGATACAGTAGGGAAAATTACTTGATCTCCTGCAGATTTTGCAAGTTTGCTCGCATACAAAGAAATTAAGGGTCTGTAATTTTTATCATAGGTGTATCTTAAAATGATAGACACAGAATATACATGATACAAATGTTATAAATGAAGTTGCAGTTCAGTGAGTAAAATAAGTATTTGATCTCTTACCAACCAATAATAATCCTGACTCCCACAGATTACCTACAGTATGTGCTCATGTGGTACACAGATTAGTCCTGTTGATGTAAGAAGGTACTTCTAATGACATCTCCTTATGTATATAAAAGATACCTGTCCACAGAATCTCTCTTTCATTCAAACCTCACCATTATGTGCAAGACCAAAGAGCTGTCAAAAGGACATTAGGGACAATTTTGTAGACCTGCACAAGGCTGGAATGGGCTACAAGACCATCAGCAAGAAACTTGGTGAGAAAGAGACCACTATTTGAGCAATTTTTCTCAAAATGTAGGAAATAA
The DNA here is from genome assembly GCF_965119305.1 of Pelophylax lessonae. NCBI lineage: Eukaryota > Metazoa > Chordata > Amphibia > Anura > Ranidae > Pelophylax > Pelophylax lessonae. The sequence goes on along the minus strand of NC_138770.1, from coordinate 330,120,984 downwards.
AAAAAAAAAAAAAAAAAAAATCAATCGCCCACTGTCTGGAGCTCCATGCAAGATTTTGCCTCATGGGTTAAGGATTATCACACGAAAAGTGAGTGATCAGCCCAGAACTACACGGGAGGAGCCGATGAATGGTCTCAAAGCAGTTGGGACCCCAGTTGGCCATTTGTTGATTTTTTTAATACCTTTCACAGTGGATTCTTTGTCATTTTGATATAAATATTAATCTGAAGAGAAGATTTTGTCAGCACGGATTTATAAATATTTTTAAGTGCGGTTTTTGGTGTGCTTGATATTCACTTTATGGGCTGGTTATATACATACAGCAACTGTCACATTCATATGTTTGAGGGGTTTTATTAATTATTTTATTATGTTTTGTTTATAGTCCGGAAGGGTATATGGAGTTTTTTTTCCTTTTATACACACTGTTAAGCAGCACTTCCATTGTCCAGAGCCATATACTGGTCACCCACGATACCCAATCCTGCAAGTGTACACATCTCCTACCAAAAATTGGAAAAGCTTGGAAGCAGGTGCTTCCAAGGAATTTAGTTTGTGGGGGTTTTTTTTTTTTTTTTTTAAAGGTTTCTGTCTATTGTGGTTTTGATTACTTGATAGTATTTCTTTGTAAAATTGTATATTCTAATGTGAGTTGTTTTGTTTAGTTAATTATTCAATTAGTAATGTTTGCCCTGCTGATGCAGTACTCCCTGGGAGGAAGGTTTTCCTGGACCTTTTGGGGAAGTTAATTCGCCTGCTGGGGAAAACGGGGATAAAAAAAAAAAGGGGAGGGAACCACCTCTCAGGGCGCCGCAGTAAGACAGCTGGAGGTATGGTTACAGGTTTCCCCACTCAAAGTGGAACTTCAAATAAAAGGTTTCGACAGGTACCCGCTCCAACTTCCACTCAGATTGTAAGTACGACCCTCCCCTTCCCCCACAGCCTTCTGGGGGGCAATTTACAAAGTGCAGCAGGGCTCACACGAGTAAAAGGACCATGGTTGATCCCTGGACAGGTCAGTGTCCTTATATAAGTATTTGTAGCCGCTGATTTAATTTTTCTGGTGGAGACTAACTCCTCTTTAATGGAATAGAATGCTGCCAGTGATGACTTCCTTGTACTTAACCACCTCTGTAGAAGCCTAATTGGGGTACAAAGGATATTAAAATTATGCCAATAAAAAAAAAAATTGACCTTTACCATGGGCATTTAGGAGTACCTGCTATTGGGCACTTAAAAGAACAGGTACAGAAATATGTATTAATGATACCATGTGAAATCTTCGTTACTGTGAACAGCTTTAGTAAAATGGGATTTTTGACTTACCGTAAAATCCATTTCTCTGAGTTCATTGACTAACACAGCTATTCAGTATTCTGAAATATAAGGTTTTATTGCCCCCTACAGGAGTAGGACACTAGGCAGAAAAAAAAAAAAAGAAGACTTGGCTACGCTCAAGGGCAGTCCTAGGTGGTATACTTCCTCTCTATGCTATAGGCCTCCAGTTTTGTAACAAGCAGTGACAGTATTACAACTCCATAGAGGGGTGGGTGCTGTGTCCGTCAATGAACTCAGAGAATGGATTTTTTGGTAAGTCATCAAATTTTCTCTTTTGTTCATTGACGGACACAGCTATCCAGTATTCTGAACCAAAGTGACGTCCCCAAGCAGTGCCGAACAGGAGGGGTGGGACAACAAAAACCCCGAGGCTAAACACAATAGGCAACCATGTAATCAGGAGCTCAACAAAAAAACAAAACCACTGAAGCCCAACCTGAATACACCCCCAAAGCAGGAACAGACCCTCTAAACAGCAGCCTGCAAAACTTTGTGGCCAAAAGAAGCATCCACAGATGCCAAAAACATCCACTTTGTAGAATTTTTAAAAAGTGTGCACTGACAACCAAGTGGCCGCCTTGCAAACCTGTTTCACTAACGCCTGATGACGGAATTATATTAGATAGTTTTGGCCGATTTTAGAATTGATTGTAGAGAGATTGAATGGCCAGATTATAATGTTTATGGTGACCCTAAGATCCTGGAATAAATCATAAGACTGCTATCTTAGATACGTTGATCCAACACAAACCTGGTCTCCTTATCGAATTTGGAAGGAAACCGAATACAATATACTGCACTGGGCATATCTAACCTTTCAATCTAGGAAACAACTCACATTATGATAACATTATAAACTCTTGACCCAAGTGTGAGGAACCTAAGGCTTTTTTTTTTTTTTTAAATCACAAATTTTGTGGAGCAATCCTAATAGTCAAACATTCTGGGACCATAAAGCTGAGTATATCACAAGGTTTACAAACCATAACCTAGATGTAATAATAATGCTATTTAGCTACTGAAAAACTAAATTTCAATTCAGACAGACAGACATCGAGTTAGAACATGCAATATGTCCACATCTTTTTGTAACTAGAAGTTCCATTATGCAAGTGGTTACCCTCTAAAACCCCCACTCAGATTGACACAAGTTAACACATTTATTTTATATGGTAAGATTGGTGGTTTTGGAAATTGCATCAAGTTAAAAACTCGAAGGGTCCTTTCACACGGCCGCTTCGTGTGTCCGCAAATCATCCTATTTTTTTGCGGATGATTTGCGGACATAATGTAATATGGAATACCATCCGCTGACATCCGATTTTCCTCCTTTCAGTTCTGTTCCGTTTTTTCGAATGGAACAGAACCCCATTTTTTCTTCCGTGTAAAAAACGGAAAGGAAGGAAAATCGGATGTCAGCGGTGTCATCCGCTGACATCCGCAGTGCCATATACTTACATTATGTCCGCATATCATCCGCAAACGGATGGGATGATATGCGGGCACACGGAGCGGATGACAGAAATGTCATCCGCTCTGTGGAAAAAAAAAAAAAAAAAAGTCCCGCAGCGGAGCTTTCACACGGAAAGCCCGTGTGAAAGAGCCCTAAGGCCCCTTTCACACAGCCGTCCGTCAGACGGACTCAGTTTATCTCAGCAGGGGATCGATCCACCGATCCAATGCTGAGCAGGAGGATGACAGCTGTTCTCCGTGCTGTGTGCAGAGACACAGCTGTCAGGTCCCCATGCATCTCTATGGGAGAATCGGATGGGAACGGACCGTTGGTCCGTTCTCATCCGATCTGCTGGACGGATGGAAAATAGGGTTTCCATCTATCCAGATTTGATGCCCCATAGGGATGCATGCGGGAACCGTTCAGATCCGCAAAAAAAAAAAAAAGAAGGACAGGCTGATCTGAACGGTCCGCCTGTGTGAAAGAGCCCTAACCCTCACAACAGAAACCTGCACCTTGAAAATACTGAAAAGGCAATTAAACCCCTCAAATGCACATTGGACTTGATAATTTCCATTAACCTACAAAAAAAAAAAAAAAAAGAAAATACATACAACTTAGGAGGCTAACCATACTTTATGCATGGCATAAGATTTAGGCCTCATGCACACAGGGCTTAAAAAAAAAAAAAAAAAAAAAAAAAAATCTCTTTTGCAGGGGTCCATGCACACACAAGCATTTACAGGTGTATTAGAGAAGGACTGTTTAAAAGGGATGAAAAAAAGAATAAAAAAAAAAAAAACCCCACCTAAACGCTAGACATGTTTAAGTGCTTGAGCGTTCTAGTCATGCCAATGGCCAGAATAAACAATTTTCTGACCAATGGAATTCATGAACATTCAGCCACTTAACGTGCCTAAACATGTGTGCAAAACGTGTGCACAAACACTCAATGTGCATGAGGCCTAAACTGATAATGTTAGATTGCATCGCGGGCTACATACTGGATTCATTTTGTTTAGTTTTAATTGTCATACATTGTACAAATGCTGCATCAGAGGATCATACAATGAATTAATGTAGAATAATACTTCTTACTTTACTGAAACCATGGAAATTACTATATTTTACTCATATCATAGTATACTTAATAACTGATCTTTTGTTCCATTTATATCTATAAAAAAAAATGTATCGTGCAGGCTACGTCTAACTGATGCCCGAAAAGGTTTACTATGACAAAGTCCAAAAAAACATTTCTAAGAAAAAATGAAAATGTTACAGCAATAGTTAAAAGCATGACAATAACTAAACCAAAGAAAAAATGAAATGAATCCCACGAAAAGCAGCAACAGGTATGGAGGATGTGTGGAAATACAGTAATGACCTCAAATTCCTGCCATGAGATAACAGAAAACAAAAAAAAACAAGTCAAATGCAAAATAACCCAGGATTATTACATCACAATTGTCAACCTTTTTGCAGCTAACACAAAGGCTTTGTCAAAAAAAAAAAAAAGCAGACATTTACTTGTTAAACTGTCAGTTCCGCCAAGCTGCCTAAGTAAATCTTTTCTCCTATAATTTTTTCTGCCATTTCCTTCACACTGACTGCAGGCATTGTACTTTTTGAGCAAATTTGTATTTACAGCTAATTTTTCTTTAATATTTTCATTCAAGTTTGTTAACAGAGAAAATAGAGTTGCATTAGGGGCCCTTTCACACGGGCTTTCTGCCTAGTGGACTTTGTTTTGCTCAGCAGTGATCGATCCGCTGATCCCCACTGAGCAGGTGTAGGACAAGTCCGTCTCTGCCTACTTTGCAGAGACAGACCTGTCAGATTCCTCCTCTCCTCTATGGGCGATCAGATGAAAATGGACCGGGTGTCCGTTTTCATCCAAACCTATCCTCCAGATGGATGGAAAATAGGGTTTCCATCCGTCTGGATTTCATGGACAGGATTGGATCGAAAAGCAGCGGGTGTTAGCGGCCAGGTCACCGCTGACATCCACTGCTCCATAGGGGTGCATGGAGCATCCGATCAGATCCACCTGAAAAACTGACAAGCAGACCTGATCGGAAAGCCCGTGTGAAAAGGGTCTAAAGAGAAATTACAGACAACAGCTGCAAGCAATCAGAAGCAGTTACTAATGCTATCAAGCAAACAGTGCAACCGCAATAAACTTAACCAGTTGCCGACCGCCGCACAACTATATAATGCGGCGGTCAGCCCCGGCCAGGCAGAGTGACGTATGGATACGTCACTCGCCTGTCACTGACTTGAGAGCCATTTGCGGGCGGGCGCGCGCCCGCCGCGGCTCGTTCATTGACAAGTCAGTGCGTGTGTCACACTACGATCGCTCCGGAGAAGGGAGAAAGGCGGAGCGGCTTATGTAAACAAGCCGCCCGTCATTCTCCCTGGTGTAAAAATGAAGATCAGACAGTTCTACTATGTAGGACCGTTGATCTTTGTTTTTACACCAATAGCAATGTCCCTATACAGTTAGAAGCACGCCCCTAGGACACACTTAACCCCTCCCTGTCCAATACTGTTAACCCCTTCCCTGCCAGTGTCATTTTTGCAGTAACAGTGCATATGTATAGCACTGATTACTGCAGTAATGTCACTGGTAACCCCAAAAGTGTCAAAAAATGTCAGTCAAGGGTCCGATCTGTCCGCCGCAATGTCGCAGTACCGAAAAAAACAAAATCGCAGATCGCCGCCATTACGCGTTAAAAAAAAAACACCAAAAATGACAAAAATCTTTCCCTTTGTTAGTAAACGCGATAACTTTTGCGCAAACCAATCAAAATACGCTTTTTGCAATTTTTTTTACCAAACATATGTAGCATAAAACAAATTGGCCGAAAATGTTAAAAAATTTTGATTTTTACATTTTTTTTGGGGAATTTCATATAAAAAAATGTGAAAAATATTGTTATAGGTACAGCGTCGCACGACCGCGCAATTGTCCGTTAAAGTCACGCAGTAAAAAAAAAAATCGCAAAAAAAACCCTGGTCTTTTAGCAGCCAAATCCTCCGGGGCTTAAGTGGTTAAGAAGATCAAACATTGTATAACAGGTTCAATAGGAGGGACAGCAAAATTGCACTTCCCGAGCCCTAGGCTACCATGCTCTACATTTGTGTGAATTTGACTGGTGTCTGGGCAGTTTTTTTTTTTCTTTTTAAGGCATACTCTATGCCAGGGCTCGACAAAGCCCAGGCACAAGGTCGCCATGGCGACCAGAAATTGGGTCTCGGCGCCCGGGCCCTGGCCAACCCATCCACCGCTACCAGTGGCACTCAACATCAGCATCTCCTTGGGCTGCCGCCCACTGAGCTCCTCGCCTTCTTTCTTTCCTTGCGTGGGGAAGCGATGATTGGGTAGCCTGTCAGCCTCTCCCTTCTCTATTAGCCGAAGCTTCCCACCCCTTTTGACCTTCTCCCAATCAGGAGGCGAGCGGGGGACAGCGACTTCTGAGATTGGCTGGCTGGGAAGAGGAAGAGGACGGAGCATGGAGGAGCCAACAGTGAGCCCCGGCTCTGCCCCGTGGTGGAGAATGACCTGGCCGAGCCCTGCAGGGAGGGTAGCCTGAGATTGGGCCCAGGAGCTGGCAGAAGACTACTCTCCAGGTGAGAGGAGACACCCCAGAGGCCCCACCCACAGTGTAAAAGGAGAGGTGACACTGTGTGAGAGGAGTGTATGGGGGAGGGGGGGTACACTGTGAGAGGAGTGTATGACTGACCACATTGTCCCAGCAATAGGTGTTCTCTGCCTGATGTGTCCCGCAATTTTAGGACAGGCAGCATAGAGCCCCCCCCTCTCCCATTAGATCAGAGTCTTTAGGTTAGCACACCACTTAGAGACCCCCCCCCCCATTACATCAGAGTCCATTTGTTAACACCCTCATTAGATCAGAGTCCCTATATACTAGCACCCCCCTGAGAGACCCCACACCCATTAGATTAGTCCTTTCATATTAGCACTCCCCTTAGAAACTCCCCATTATATCAGAGTCCCCTTTTACCAGTGACCCCCTTTAGAGATCAACGGTTGGCCATCTCAGTCACAATAAAAAAAACTGGCTCCTAGATTCAAAGCAAATTTGTCAAGCCCTGCTCTATGCGAGTGTCAGCAGGCAGCCTGCGGTGGGTATTCCAGCATCTGAAGCAGGCCCGATCCAAGATTAAAGGGGAGAGGGAAAGGGGTGGGGAGGAGACCACTCGTCTCCAACAACTTGTTTTTTTATGTAAGCAATCCCTTATTTTTTATTATTGTCCAGATTATGTTGGATTTCACAATTTGTAACTGGTAATTTCCGTACAGAATAGCATCCGAGGACATACAATGAGGATTTAGAGATGTGTGTGATTTGTCTTCTTAAAAAGGTTTCAGCATGAGAATTGTGTAGATGTTAACTAGACTATAGAAAAGCTCAAACGCCTGTAAAAGCAATTTTTTATTTTAGCTGCAGTGTACACGAGCCCTTCTAACTTTGGGTCGTGTCTGCCATGTATAATATATAGTGCTCCTCTGGCTGAATATAAAACATTCTGACAAGCTTGCTTGATGGCACTGCTGTATTAGATGTGGCCATATACTACTATTTGAACAGTACTTTAGAGCAGGCTCTGGGAAAACCAGTAATTAACCACTTCAATACCCGGAACTTTCACCCTCTTCCTTCCCAGGCCAATTTTCAGCTTTCAGACTTTGAATGACAATTGCTTGGTAATGCTACACAGTAATACAACCAATAGCGCTGATTCATGCTATTCGTGTGAGTGCATCTTTTTATTAATAAATAGTTTTATAAGACAGAGAGCACTTCGATTTGTCTTTTATTCATTATCTGTGTGGAACGGAGAACCCCTTACTCTCAGGGGACCTGAGACTAGATATTCCTGGAGGAGATAAACCCCTTGCCTTCAGCTTGCTAAATATATTGGGTGAAGTTGGAGTCCGCTGCTATTTTGTCTACTGTATATCCTTTTTGGGAAAGCTTGTTTGACCTTCTGGTAATACAGAGGTCATACATTTCAGGTGAGCGCGGTGTGTATCCACTGGTGAAGGGTCTGGCACCTGGATGACAAGCTTCCTCCCTTCCTGATCTCGATCGAATGGATCCTTTGGGCTTTATGGACATTCTCTCTATATTCAATTTATTCGATTTTGTTCTGTTGCGCTTCACTGTTTTATATTGTACATGCTACACTGTACCCAAATAAATGGTTTATAATTTTTTTCACACAAATAGAGCTTTCTTTTGGTAGTATTTAATCACTACTGGGTTTTTTTTTACTGAACAAAAAAAAAAATTTTGAAAAAAAAAAAAAAACAAAAAAAAAAAAAAACAACAACTCAACAACTTCTTAGTTTCTATTCTAAAATTTTACAAATCAGGGATTTTTATTCTTCACTGATGAACCATGTCATTAATTCACAGGGATCTGTGAATGAATAACTACGATTCCTGTCAGCTACCACAGCAGAATTGTAGTTCTCAATGGACCGAGTTATAGGAAATCAGCTCACTCAGTTTATTGACACTTCCTCCAGCTTTCTAACTAAAAACCCATACAATGGTACCTACAGGCAGAGAGCGAAAAAAAAAAAACGGGTCTGCAGGAGCCTGACATTGCACCCACGATCAGCTTTAACAAGGCCTGTCCCGGGCCTTGGCACTACATTTCTAGAGGGGGATGCAAATCTTGAGTTCACACTGCCAGATACCTGTTCTCTTAGCTTTTCCTTTGCTATTGAACAATAAAAAGAACTCTTCAACAGAAGCTGAAGTAAAGGCAAAACTTTGTTTCATTTTGGATAGAGTAAGGAAGGGTTATAACTCCTGTGAGATTTTTGTGTCCCATTTCGGTGAATTTCCCTTCATTTCCTGTCCCATATCCAAACAGGAACTGAGAAGAAATCCCTTGGGAACCTCCAGGTCACCAGAACTAGTGTCTCCATTGGAAGATTTCTCCTCTATTACTTCTCTGGGAACAACCCAACATTTTTTTCTTTAATTTCACTTTCAAGGACAATGGTAAACAGGACAAACAGAGAGGGTGAATCTCCTTAACTGGGGCACAGACAACAATAAAAACTGACAAGGATTCTAATCCTTCTCTACTCTGTCCACATGTACATTTGCCATTGCAGAGGACAAAAAAAAAAAAAAAAAGGGGGGGGGGGCAACAAATGAAATAAAACTGATTCTTCAGTGTTCTCACAAATGCCCAATTGGTTTCCCAGTGGAGGAAATACTATTATACAGGAAACCAAAATTTCTAGATAATTAACCACTTCTGGCTAACCAGCTCTGGAAGGTTTTACCCCCTTAATGATCAGCCCATTTTTTGTGACCTGGCACTGCATTGCTTTAACTGACAATTGGCCGTGCAACACTGTAACCAAATAAAATTGATGTCCTTTTTTTCTTCAAATAGAGCTTTCCTTTGGTGTTGTTTGATCACCTCTGCAGTTTTTATTTTTTGTGTTATAAACAAAAAAAGACTAAGGGCTCTTTCACACGGGCGATCCGATCAGATCCATCTGTCAGTTTTTTAGGCGGATTTGATCGGATCCTCCATGCAGCTCTATGGGGCAGCGGGTGTCAGCGGAGACACCGCCGCTGACATCAGCTGCCATCCGCATCCGATCCTGTGCTGAAATCTGGACGGATGGAAACCCTATTTTTCCATCCGTTCAGTAATCGGATCTGATGAGATTGGACAAGCGGTCTGCTCTCATCCGATCCCCCATAGAGGGCAGCGGGGGCTGAGACACCTCCCTCTCCGCAAGCGGAGACGGAGCTGTCACCCACCCGGCTCAGCGGGGATCGCGGATCGATCCCCGCTGAGCAACACGGATCCGCCTACGGAGCGGACCGTGTGAAAGAGCCCCAACAGTTTTGAATAAAAAAATAATATTTTTTTACTTCTGCTATAAAAACACATCCAATAAAGAAATCCAATTTCTTTATCAGTTCAGGCCAATTTGTATTCTGCTACATATTTTTGGTGAAAAAAAATCCCAAAAAGCGTATATTGATTGGTTTGCGCAAAAGTTATAGCGTTTACAATCTATGGGATAGATTTATGGACTTTTGATTTTTCTTATTGTATTAGGAATGGTGGCGATCAGCGATTTTTAGCGGGACTGCGACATTACAGCAGACACTTCTGACACTAAGTGACACTTCGTGGGGACCAGTAACACCAATACAGTGATCAGTGCTAAAAATATGCACTGGTACTGCATAAATGACTGGCAGGGAAGGGGTAAACCCTTGATCGCCCCCCTGTGTTAAGTGTGCTCCTAGGGAGTGCTTTCTAACTGTAGGGGGAATGGACTGACTGCAGGAAGAGAGAGATCCTTGAGTGTTAGAGCGTTCCTTGATAGTAGGAATACAAGATCTATCTCCTTATCTAACGGAACAGAGGTCTGCCTTGTTTACATAGGCAGACCGCCGTTCTGTCATTCTCCTGAACGATTGTAGGTGGCCGACTAATTGGCTTCCGCTGTCTGTAATCCTGCTGTGTGCGCGCCCCCATAATCAATTTTTACAAAATCAAGTGGTCACGCGGTCCTTAGGTGGTTAAAGCACAGATTTTCTTTAACACTTAAAAGACAATTACATGTCAACAGAACACATTGGCAATTAAATGGCTTTTAAGTATATTGCACTGTAATAAGGCCTGCTTACACTCCTGCCTTCAGTGCTAAGCCCTGCAGGATACCATTCCACTGTCCAAAAACACTGCCTTAGAAACAAAGACAGCCACTGACAGGAGGACGACAGTTGATGAACCAAAGTCATGAAATCAGGGAAAGTCAGGCCTCAATAGTAAGGCCTCTTTCACACGGCCGCTCTGATTTTTTCTTCCGCTCCGGCACTTTTTTTTTTTTTCACGGACACGGATGACACTTGTGTCATCCACTCCGTATGTCCGCATATCATCCCATCCATTTGCGGATGATATACGGACATAATGCATGTCTACGGGGATTGCGGATGTCAGCGGATGACACCGCTGACATCCGATTTTGCATCCGTTCCGTTTTTTTAAAACAGAAGAAAAATAGGGTTCTGTTCCGTTCCAAAAAACGGAATAGAACTGAAAGGACACAAATCGGATGTCAGCGGATGGTCATCGCTGAAATCCGCAATCCCATTGGCATGCATTATGTCCGTATATCACCCGCAAACGGATGGGGTGATTTTCGGACATATGGAGCGGCCGTGTGAAAGAGGCTTTAAAATAGAATTAACTCTTATAAAGTCTTGCAGGCCACTGGAGGCATGGCCTCCCGGTGACGTCATGCGCCTTCCATTCAAATCAATAGGCTCCCATAGGGAACCATTGATTTTGAATGGAGGCAGAAAAAACACTACTAAAAGCAACGTGGCCAAACGTGCAATAACGCAAATGGAAAAAGCTACTAAAAGCACGTTTTTACAGCCGCTTTTTCCTGGCGTTAGAAGTGGCTCTGCAGCTCGTTTTTTGGTAAAATAAAAGAGGAGGTTGCACCGAGTAAATAGATACCCAACATGTCCAACCTTAAAAGTTGTGTGCGCCCGTGAAATGGCAACAAACTTCCATACCCTACATTTTCTATAGGTGAAATTTCAAAAGCCCCCTCTAGGTATTAGTTTAGGGTTATAGAGGAGGTTTGGTGCTAGAATTGTTGCTCTCGCTCTGGCGTGTGTGGCGATATGTAACGTGTATTGCAATCGTCGTTTTCACACATAGGCGCCCAGGAGCATGCAATTATGTTTGTATGTGTGTATATGTGAGGTGGGGGGGGGGGGCTAAAAATACTTTTTGGAGGGGATTTTATGTGCTTGGGTGAAACTTTTTTTTTTGTTTATTTCTTCATTACAGGGTTTTTTTTTTTGTAGGCGACGGTTTCTCTTTAATGAGACATGTACACTATATTATTTAAAGCGCTGCATAAAAAATTGTTGGCACTATACAAGTACCTGTAATAAATAAATATTGATTGTACTACTTTTTGTGTGGTCCAGTGTGACCGCAAATAATTGGGCTGAAGAAAAAAAAAAAAAAAAAAAAAAAAAATTTGCACCACACTGAATAGCAAAAGGAACATGGACCGCATTTCCAGTGCAACTCAGGTGTGAATCAAGTCATTAATCCTTATGGATTCTCTTCTTTTTGTCTCGTTTACAATTTGGCTCCATTCACACTTGTAGGACTCCAAAGTTGCGCAATTTTAGAGTGCAACGTTGACGCATCTTTGGATGGGTGTGACTTGGACCCAACTTTGGCATTGACCAACGATAATGGACGACTGTCGCACAAATAACATTCAGGTGCAACTTTAATGCGACTTTTGAGGGTTTACATTGCAGTCTATGGCACACTAAATCATTCTTCACATAAACGGACTAGTGAACTTTAAATTACTGTCCTTAGTTAAATTTAATTTTATATATGAAATCAAAAACGTTTTCTGTCCAGAAGTGGTTTGCTCACTTAAAAACCCGCCTAATAATCAATTGCAAAAAAAAAAAAAAAAACAGCTCTGAAACCAAGTTCACACTGGCATGAAAAGTAGGCATTTGAGGGGCGTCTATGGTAACGATTCACAAGCACTCTGGCACGTGTTTGCAGGCCATTAAAAGTAGTTTACTTCCTGTAACATCACTTTGCATTGTGGAGAAGTTTTAACGCACATTAATGCTCAAATGCTTCAAAACTGCGCATACGGCATTTGGGGAGCATTTTTAACTGTTCATTAACACTTGTTAGCCAGTCTAACGCCCATACTAAAGCTCATTAAGGCAAGTGTAACGCCCATACTAAAGCTCATTAAGGCAAGTGTAACGCCCATACTAAAGCTCATTAAGGCAAGTGTAACGCCCATACTAAAGCTCATTAAGGCAAGTGTAACGCCCATACTAAAGCTCATTAAGGCAAGTGTAACGCCCATACTAAAGCTCATTAAGGCAAGTGTAACGCCCATACTAAAGCTCATTAAGGCAAGTGTGACGCCCATACTAAAGCTCATTAACGCAAGTGTAACGCCCATACTAAAGCTCATTAAGGCAAGTGTAACGCCCATACTAAAGCTCATTAAGGCAAGTGTGACGCCCATACTAAAGCTCATTAACGCAAGCGTGACGCCCATACTAAAGCTCATTAACGCAAGTGTAACGCCCATACTAAAGCTCATTAAGGCAAGTGTGACGCCCATACTAAAGCTCATTAACGCAAGCGTAACGCCCATACTAAAGCTCATTAACGCAAGTGTAACGCCCATACTAAAGCTCATTAACGCAAGTGTAACGCCCATACTAAAGCTCATTAACGCAAGTGTAACGCCCATACTAAAGCTCATTAACGCAAGTGTAACGCCCATACTAAAGCTCATTAACGCAAGTGTAACGCCCATACTAAAGCTCATTAACGCAAGCGTAACGCCCATACTAAAGCTCATTAAGGCAAGTGTAACGCCCATACTAAAGCTCATTAAGGCAAGTGTAACGCCCATACTAAAGCTCATTAAGGCAAGTGTAACGCCCATACTAAAGCTCATTAACGCAAGTGTAACGCCCATACTAAAGCTCATTAACGCAAGCATAACGCCCATACTAAAGCTCATTAAGGCAAGTGTAACGCCCATACTAAAGCTCATTAACGCAAGTGTAACGCCCATACTAAAGCTCATTAACGCAAGTGTAACGCCCATACTAAAGCTCATTAACGCAAGTGTTAACGCCCATACTAACGCTATAGGAGCATTTATTAGGCGTTAGAAAATAAGTGTGAACAAACCCTTCGTGCAATGCAGCTCAGAAATCCACTGCTTTTATTGGGACTTCAAGTTGGAAAAGCAAAATGTGTTTTTTTTTTTTTTTTTTTTATTATACTTGGCCTGCATAAATTAGAAGTAGAATTTACTGGTAGCAAAATGGCTCATTGTGCAGTTTAAAATGTTGTAAAACGAAAAGGACACCACAGAAACCATGGTAAGAATTTTCAGGCTACTTGTTAAACTGATAAGAAAAAAACACAGGAAACCAGACAAGTATAAACTAGCAAAGCTACACACAATAAATTAAACCCACAAAGAAAAGTATCAAGTATAACACTAAGAAACACGAATCTGCTCATCATAGCTACAGAAATAAAAACTATATGAGTTACCCATCAGCTACAATGGTAATAAACCTTAGAAATTCCAGATTTCCAGTCAAAGGCTTGGTATAAATTAGATTAGAATGATGCTGCAAGGAAAACGTTTCCAAGAACTACCTTTTTGCATTACCAAGGAGTGCTATGCGAAAAACAAAAACAAAAAAAACAAACATGAAGCGTAAAATGAAGAGCTCCAGGCTACCCTAAAAAAATTAAAAGTCAGCAGCTACTAATACTGTAGCTGCTGACATTTAATACATAGACTAGTGAACAACCGATATAGTTTTTTGTTGCCGATACTGATATTTTGGCCAATGCATACCGGTATTTTTTTTTTTTCTTGACAGGTACTCTTGTGGAGGAATCTGGGGGTCTAAAAGACCCCAAACCCCTCCTCTGCACTTAAAAGCATTCAAAAACGCCAAGTTTGGCTGTTTTGAATGCTATTTTTTTTAATCTGGCGCCAGACAGTACCCGGAAGTGATGTCATGACATCACTTTCGGGTTTTTGCACAGAGACCCGATCAAAGCCACATTCGGCTCTGGTCTTCAGCGGCCGTGCAGGCTGGTTGCCCGGGTCTCCCGGTGGGACGGGAGATCCGGGCGAGCCACGGAAGACGGCTGGAGGGGGACGTCCCCTCCCACTCCTTGTATTGACAGCCGCATCGGTTGTCATTACAAGACAGCTGACCGTCCGCTATGGACGCTGGTACTGGGGTGATGCCTCTAGCTGCAGGCATCACTCCGGTACATGCACTTTCCCAAAATATCTGAAATATCGGTAACCTCTGGGGCCGATATATCGGGGAAAGTGCATATTGGCCCTCGATATATCGGCTTTGCCGATAATCAGTTGATCCCTAATATAGACACTTACCTGTCCAGGGATCCAGCAATGTGCTCACCACGATCAGATTCTTCAATCAGCTTCAGGTGCAGGCTTCCGCATCTCTAGTAAGGGAAAGGGGACGTGAAGCCTTGCGGCATATGCGCTGCAACTTGTGAACGGCCCTATAGTCTTCTGGAACCTGTGATGTATCTCAGAAGACTATGGGGGGGGGGGGGGGGGGGGAGGCCGCAGCTACCCGAGCTGGAATTGGGAGAGGGTACCAGTCAAAACCAGGTATCCACTCTCTCCCCTCCCCCCAAAAAAAAGTGGCAAATGTGGCAGTGGAGGGGAGAGAGTGCAAACAAGAGGAGCTTTCCCTTTTGGGTGGAGCGCTGCTAAGGCTGGTCATACTTGTTCAATTTTCTGTTAGATTTATCACAAACCACATAATATGAGGTCAAAACTAAACACTTTCAATTGTACCCAATTAGGCAGGCCTTTGTATTAAATAGTTGAAGGTAAATCTTCATGCACATTGGATGTTATAAAGATGTCAGTAGCGTTAGCTGTAGAGAGTCTGCCTTTTTTGGCACAGTTTCCAAACAATCAGTTCTCTTAGGGTCCCTTCACACGGCCGCTCTGTGTGTCCGCAAATCATCCCATCCGTTTGCGGATGATTTGCGGACATAATGTAAGTGAATGGCATTGCGGGTGTCAGCGGAATACCATCCGCTGACAACCGATTTTCCTCCTTTCAGTTCTGCTCCGTTTCTTCGAATGGAACAGAACCCTATTTTTTCTTCCGTGTAAAAAACGGAAAGGAAGGAAAATCGGATGTCAGCGGTGACATCCGCAGTGCCATATACTTACATTATGTCCGCATATCATCCGCAAACGGATGGGATGATATGCGGACATACGGTGCGGATGACACAAATGTGTGAAAGAAGCCTAAGAGAAAAAAAATACTTAAAAATTATATGTTTTTCTCCCTGTGACTGCATAGGTTTCCTCCGGGTACTCCGGTTTTCTCCCAAACTCCAAAGACTGGCTCCTGACTAAATTGTCCCTTGTATATTTATGTATGTCCAAATGTGAGTAAAGTGGGGTACACTTTATATGAAAATCGGGCGAACGATCGTCCGATTTTCTTCGTTGTTTCACAGCAAACCGGAACCGATGAACGAAAATTCATATGAAAATTCTCATACGACAAAGGCATTTTTTTTTTGTTGTTTATTGTTTCTGATCATGCAGTCTTTCTTTTCTGATTTTTCCTGTACATAAATCGTACGAAAACGGTACACATTAAAAGAAAATTGTTCGTTTTCTTTCTCGTACGAGAAAAATTTTGGAGTTTGTCACTTCGAGAATTTTCGTACGAAAAGTCAGAATCGGCTGTAGAACACACTATACGAAAATCATTTGTAAATTCTTTGGGCGAAAATGTTTGCCTGATTTTCTTATAGTGTGTATGAGCCTTAAAGGCAATCATCTGTAGTCATAGCAGCGCTAGTCAAGAATTTGACATGTGTATTCCAATATTAGCCACAGCTTGGGTAGAAATCGGTTTTCTGTTTTCACCATTCCATATCTGACAATTTCCAGGTTGACCTCTGGTACACCACTTGTACCTACAGGTAAGGCCATAATAAGACTTTCCTGTAGGTACTGTGAATATCTCCTAAACTTGCACAGTTTAGGAGATATTCAGAGTGCATGCAGCATGCATCATTGGCACATGCGCTCTGAAGGTCCAGCTTACAGTGCCAGACCTTCAGAGCCCGTTCCGGAAATGGCAGCTCCAGCGCACATGCGTGGGAGTAATGTAATTGCGGCTCAGAACACTCACAGAGGTGGAGCCCGCAAGCTGAGAAGAAACACCAGGGGAAGAGCCATCTCAGTGGTGTCCAAGTGCCGCTGGAAGGGCTTCGTTTTAAGGCAGTGGTTCCTAACTCTGGTCCTCGGGACCCACTAACAGGCCAGATTTTAGGTATTACCTTGGGGAAATGCAGACTAGTATACTGCAATCACTGAGTAGCAAATTAGATCACCTGTGATGTAATTTAGTTATCTTGCAAAGTGGCCTGTTAGTGGGTCCCGAAGAACCGGAGTTAAGAACCACTGTTCTAAGGCAAGTATTTCATAATGTGATAGTATGTGATGCATACTAGCACATTATACCGTTGTCTTACAGGTTATTTTTTGATCCTTCAGCAGTTTACAACCCCAATTAATACTTGTATACATGGGGGGGTTAAGTAACCATATTTGACATGACTTTAAAATGCACATCAAAAGCTGTACGCTGCCTTTGCTGTCAGAATACACTGTAGCCACCGATCAATAACATTTTTCAAACATTCCTGTTTCACAAAAGTCAAAAAGTTAGATCAACTTCTGTTAAGCAGGAAAAGCCATAGATGGACCGAAATTCAGCCGGTCCCTATTGAACCCTCCAAATTTCAATCTATGGCCAGCTTTAAACTGCCTTGCACTGCATTTTCTGGCCACAGCATGTCCTATTTACCATACATTTGAAATAGAGGTAGAACAGCCTTTTGCATTTTAACACATTTAATTGGGCAGCATTTGTAATTATTATTATACAGGATTTATATAGCGCCAACAGTTTGTGCAGCGCTTAACAAAATGAAGGCAGACATTACAGTTACAATACAATTTGGAACACAAGGAATCAGAGGGCCCTGCTAGTTAGAGCTTACAATCTAACAAAGTAAGAAACACTAGTGTATGCAAGCCCTTAGGCTGGCCACACACATCTTTCACAATTTTGCAGTCAATGTCAACTACTTTCCATCTACCAGGAATCAAACATAAGATCACAAGTAATCTTGAAACTGCACACTAAAAACTGACCGTCTAATGAAAAACTGAATTGAAACTGGAAAAAACAGCAATTTCATCAAAAGCCATTGGATTCTTCTGCTAGATTTAGCAATTTCTGTCCCATATCCTTGTGGTCAATCAAAAACATCATTTTAGGTCTTTGATTGCTTTGAATTTTCAACAAAAATAAATCTAAAGTTTTATCCCTCTGTCAAATTACCACTTGTATTGCTAGCTTTGCAGAAGCATAATTTCTGGTTGTCTTGGTACTCAGACGGTGTGTGGCTGTTCACATATACACAGCCATACCCAATGCCATTTTCACTCATCTTAAAACAAAAAAGACCATAAAAGGCCTCATGCACGCTGGACGTTTAAAAAGGTCAGTAGCGTTAGCTGTAGAAAGTTGCAGCTGTAGAATGACTTTTGCAGCATTTTTGCATTCTTTATTTTTTTTTTATTGCAGTAGCGTTTTTCATCTTTATTTATTTAGCAAAACTACACTCAAACACTCCAACGCCACTCAAACACCAAATAGCCATGTTTTTCAGCATTTTTACAGCTGAAAAACTCCTCTTCAAACTTTTTCCAGCCAGAAAACGTCACTGCCAAAAAACGCTGATAACAGCCTATGTGTGCATGGAAACATAGGATAACATGCTAGGGAGTTTACTGGCTACAGAAAAAAAAATATCGGAAGCCAAAAACCAGAAGCTGTAAGGCCTCATGCACACTAGACATTATAAAAAACGCCAGGAGAGTTAGCTGTAGAATCGGTTTTGCAATATTTGTAAAGTAGCATTTTGCAGCATTTTTTAGCATTTTTTAGCATTTTTTTTCTTCTTTTTGCAAAACTAAGGCTTACGACTCAAAACTAGGGATGCACCGATCCGATATTAGGATCGGATATTGGCCTCAATACTGGCAAAATAGCTGGATCTGGGATCGGTAAAATGAACAGCTCCATGGGCTCATCCGGTTTCGTCACAGCAGAACCTACGTCAATCAGATTCACATGTGTGTCGGACATGGAGCGCACTAAAGTCAGCTGTGTGGAGATATTACACGTTTGCCACGCCAACTAGTTTAACGGCTGTTTGCAATGTCTGCAAAATTCCCATTTGCAGGATTTTGCACTTTATATTTTTTACAGGTTTACTGTTTGATTACTATTGTATGTTCAAGCAGTAAACAGTTTTTTTTTTTTTTCTTGTGGCTACATTTTATTCTTAATTTTGAGGTTGACTTTGCTTACATAATATTTTAGATTTTGAATGCACAATTGTTATAACAAAACAATAGTACCAAATCGGTATCAACAGATACACAAAGTCAAGCATCGATATCAGGACTAGAAAAGTCGGATCGGTGAACCCCTAACTCAAAATGCTCATAAAACATCAAATATATGTTTTCAGCATTTTTGAGAGTTTTTCCAGAGTTAGAGTGTTTTTACAGCTAAAAAACTCCTCTTCAAACCCACTAGATCTGGGGGCTTTTTCCAGCAAGAAAAACCACCTGCCAAAAAACAGTGATAAAAGCCTTTATGTGCATGGACACACAGGATACCATGCTGGGGAGTTTACTGGCTGTAGAAAAAAATTCCTGACGCCAAAAACAGCAGCTGCAAAAACGTAGAGTGTGCATGAGGCCTAAAGGACACTGCTACAAACTTCAGGAAATCCCTTCTTCAGTGGAACCTGGTGGTTATTCTACTATTCATTCTACCGAAAAATGTCAAATTTGCCCCACATTTGTTCAAAACCTTTATTTAGCTTGCAAACAGTTCTGTGGCAAATCAAGTTTTTTTTAATGGTGTGCAAAAGGTTTAAAGTGATACTAAAGTGATACTAAACACACTGTTTAATTTACGTTGACCCTTCTCTATTTATGTAAAAGGACGATAGCACTGTAATTATTTTAATTAAAAAAAAAAAACATTCAAGTACCTTTTTCTTATAGCGATATACAGCCATCACATAACCCAGCTCTCTCCAAGCATATCTGCAGGGAAACATAAGCAGGAGGAGCTTCAGGCCCTCTGCTGCTAGTCACATGTTCCAAAAAAAAAAAAAAAAAAAAAAAAAAGCCTTTGGGATACAGAGTAAAAATAAAGATCAATAAACGGTTTTAACCACTTCCCATCCGCCCTATAGGCGATTGACGGAAGGAAAGTGGTTGCATTATCCTGAATGGACGTCATATGACAGCGGCAGGATAATGTGCTCTGCGCGCCCCCAGTGGCGCGCAGAGCGGCGATCGGTGATGCAGTGTGTTACTCTGGCACACCGCATCTCCGATCTCGGTGACGTAGGCTCTTTAACATGTGACCAGCTGTGTCCAATCACAGCTGGTCACATAGTACACAGGAAGAGCCGTTGATCGGCTTTCCTCAGCAGGCACGTGTAAAGGAGAGCCGATCTGAGGCTCTCCTGACAGGGGGGGGTCTGCACTGGTAATCAGATCATTGATTACCAGTGCAGACCCTCGGGGGGGGTGCCACTAGAACCCACCAGAGATGCCCACCCATGACCCCAGGGATGCCCACCATGGCAACCAGGGATGGCAATCAGGGCTCAGGGAGCCCGCCAGTGCCCTCCCCATCAGTGCTGCCTGCCAGTGCCCTCCCCATCAGTGCCCATCATTGCCATCAGTGCCGCCTATCAGTGCCCATCAGTGCCGCCTATCAGTGCCCAGTGTCACCTATCAGTGCCACCTATCAGTGCCCATCAATGCCGCCTATCAGTGCCCACCAATGCTGCATATCAGTGCTACCTATCAGTGCCACATATCAGTACCCATCAGTGCTGATCAGTGCCGCATATTGATCAGTGCCGCATATTAGTGCCACCCCATCAGTGCCTCCTCATCAGTGCCTGTTAGTGCAGGAAAAAACTTATTTACAAAATTGTATTATGTAAACAAAAAACTTTTTTTTCAAACTTTTTGGTCTTTTTTTTTATTTGTTTAGCAAAAAAGAAAAAAACTTGCGGTGATCAAATACCACCAAAAGAAAGCTCTATTAGTGGGGGAAAAATTACATAAATTTGGTTTAGGTACAGTGTTGCATGACCGCGCAATTGTCATTCAAAATGCAACAGCGCTAAAAGCTGAAAATTGGCCTGGGCAGGAAGGGGGTGAAAGTGCCCTGTATTGAAGTGGTTAAATTGCCATACAAATATATACTTGAAATCAAGTACTGTAGTAAATTTACTATTTTGTGGAAAGAACATGGTGTGGGCGGATTTTAGCCAGTCAGTCAGTCACAAGCTGTGACATGCCCATCAAGCCTGTGTTTTAGAATAGGAGGGAGGTGAAACCACCATTAATCTACATGTAATATCCCACCCATTGTGTTTAGCTGGTTGGCGGGCATGGAGGAGGAGGGAGGGAGTGGGCTGTCATTTACCAC
Source organism: Pelophylax lessonae (assembly GCF_965119305.1). Taxonomy (NCBI): domain Eukaryota; kingdom Metazoa; phylum Chordata; class Amphibia; order Anura; family Ranidae; genus Pelophylax; species Pelophylax lessonae. Next base: position 330,099,939 of record NC_138770.1, on the reverse strand, counting down.
TGTGCATACGACCACGTGTGACTCTATAGTCACATGGGCTGCTCAGATACGCTAGGGAGGAAATGCTCAGCATAGAAGTTTAATGAAAACTTAGCATGTTCAGAGTGGCCACCAGACCTGCAAAATCCCTAGCTGAATTGGGGACTTTGACAGAAGAGGGAGATAGAGAACAGCAGTATTAACCAGGTTTTTTGCAGAATACAGAAAACGAATCCCATAGTGACTGAGTATGAGCAGCATGTAATACAGTATTTATTGATAGTTTTTATGATGTGGGCTTAGTGACACTCAGACACCGCTTACCTGCAGCAAAATTGCTACGTCATAACTGACCCCTTCCCAGTTGGTCTAAATGCTGCAAATTCTCAGAGCTTCCAAAAGAGCAGTAATTGAAAAACATAGGAGATAAGTGTTCTCCTATCAGTTTCTTCAGTAGTGAGTTGTTGTCTGATATAAGCCTAAAAAGGTGGCAATACAGCAGGTTTAAGTTCTGCCGCTAGGATCTGTTCACAATTTGTTTTTTTTTTTTTCTTGGACAATCCAATATGGATTGACCTTTTCCAAACACATGTTTGACCTTTGAGAGTATCTGGAACAGTAGAAAAAGGAATTTGTGAAAAATACCACATTCTTCTTCTGTTACAGCATGCTTTATAGGCACGAGTATCTCCAGGATACAAACACAAGTGTATCTGCATAAAAGGATTTTACCAAGGAGGGATGTCTAAATACATGGGCGCCATAGTTTGCACCATATACAAATATACAGGTGGTAGGAGGCTCTGCTTCTCCCAAAAGCTGCCAGAAGTCAGTCATCACTTTACAACACATTCAAACATAGGGAGATGCTAGAGGGCTGCCCAATAGTATTACATTTGTGTTAGTTTGTGCCAAAACGTTATCATTTTTATGAATAGTTAGCTTTTATGTTCCTGTTCTGGTACCCAGTTATAGGATATCAAGCGCTCTAAACTCTGTGCTACTTACTAAACATTCAATAAATATATGCTTCTAATGTAACACAACACTTTAAGGCCTCATTCACACTGACATTGAGTTTACGTCAGTTTAGCTGCATTTACAGAAAAAAGGACGATGTCCTCCTGGATCTAATTGGACAGTTCTATAAACACAGCTAAACGCATGAACACAACTAAAAGCAGAAGCATCCAAACCCAGAAGAGGTGATCTTTTTTAAGCATTTTATTCCTATAAATAGGACACAGGTTTGACAATACCAGTGTGAATGAGGCTTTAAGTTAAACATTTGCAATTATCACATTCATACATACAAATGAAGGTTTCATACAAAATGTGCCATAAATTCAAGATGGCAAATGTTCCAGGTATAAAAAAAAAAAGTCAGCGGCAGTAAGCGAGAGTTGCTTCCTTTACTCAATGGGAAACATTAGTAAGAAAAATAATAAAACGCAAAGGCGTGTCCTAGACTTTATATGTATAGTAAAATGGTAACTATAATTAAAATGATACATAAATTCTGTTAAATTGCAGGTCATTACATAGGAGATAAAAATATTTTGGCATCTATACAATAATTGTGAGTAGAGGAAATCCTCAACTACTAAAATAAACACACAAAGTAAAACTGGATTTTGGTAGGAAATAAAAAAGGAAGAAGGATTCAGCCTGGTATAACTCCTCCCACTTGCAACATGCCTTGTAAAAAGTGGTGCTAGGTGCATAAACATATACATGGAGGCGTGGGACCAGTGTCCCTCAATACATTTCCAAGAAAGGGATTTTACGGTGGATTCAAAAAATCAATTTTCATTCCCCTTCATTGGGGTACACAGATTTCAGAGACAACTGGCATGTCCAAAGAGTTTGATGGGTGGGCAACACAGTAAAGAAAATAATAACAGGCCCAATTATAATAACAGAAAAAAAATAGGGAATGACAAAAGTTCAAAGAGACACCTGAAGGACTTTACACTCAAAACTTTCATCAGATGAGGGTAGAAGAGAAAAAAAAAAAAAAAAATTTAGTAAAAGGTTTGTTTCCAGATTTCAAAGGCTGCCACGTGGTCATCTGTTCAGCTGTCTGATTTGAAAAAGTCTGAGAAGGACTCACAGATCCAATCAAGCCCTTAAGATTTTAAGCTTGATTGAGGATTTACCAGTGCCACCGAACAAGAAGATGGATACTCTGTACAAGGATCATCAGGGATGACAAAGCGGGTTAATCTTTCTCATAGAAGCAGTGGCTGCAAGATAGACCCATACATCTCGAACTACATCCATACAATGAAGGGAAATCTCCTGCTGACGTGTGGGGCCCGTTTGGAGGGATGGAAACACAATGTCCTGGTTAGGATGAAAGGACAAAAAGTACCTTGGGAAGGAAGAGGGGGTCGTAACACCACCTTATCCTTGTGCAGAACCAGAAGAAGTTCTTTACAGGACAAAGCCACCAATTCAGACAGACACGCCTCACAGAGGAGACTGCAGAAAAAAAAAAAAAAAAAACAACCCTGTGAGTGTGGAAACGGAATTATCCCTGATAAATTCAAACAGCGGAGAGAACCAAACGCAAATCCCATGGAGACACAGGGTGCATAGGGGGAACTACAGGTGAAACCCCCTGTACCAAGGTTTTAATCAAAAATAATGGGAAGCTTGCGGTCTCTAGAACAAGACTGCAAGCATTCAGACCCAACTCTAGATAATATTTATGGGCAATTGTTGATCCAGGCCCAATTGCAAAAAGGTAAGGATTTGTTCCATGGTAAATTCTCTGGGATGAAATTTCTTTCCTCACACCAAGCAAAGTATGCCGTCCATGTGCGACAGTAGATCTTATGGAAAATGGACTTCCTGGCTTTTAGAATCTTGAGATCACCAATTCGGACAGGTCCCCTGTTCCTCAATACCTGTGCTTTAACAGCCCAGTCATCAAAGCCAGCAATCGTGAAAAGGATGAGAACACGGTCCTTGGATCAGAAAAATTTGATTTTTGACTTACCGTAAAATCCACTTCTCTGATGTTAATTGACGGACACAGCTCCTGATCTTCATAACCATTGGGTTATTCTGCCCCCTACAGGGAGTAGGACACTAGGCAGAAAAAGAATCTGGCTATGCCTATGGGCAGTCCCAGGGGGTATACTCCCTCTCTCTGCTATAGGTACTCAATTTTATTACAAGCAGTGTCAGAAGAATTACAACTTCAGAGGGGTGAGTGCGGTGTCCGTCAATGAACTCAGAGAAATTGATTTTTACGGTAAGTCAAAAATCATTTTCTCGTTCGTTCATTGATGGACACAGCTCCTAATATTCATAACCATTGGGATGTCCCAAAGCAGTGTTAAACATGAGGGGTGGGAACAGCAAAAAAAATCCCCAGGCTAAAACCAGTAGCCAACCAGGCAACAGGAGCTCAACCAAAACAACTGGAGCCCACCTGAAAAAACAATACACCCTCAAAAAGGATCAAGTCCTCTAAACAGCAGCCTGCAAAACCTTGCGGCCAAAAGAAGCATCTGCACATGCCAACACATCAACTTTATAGAACTTTGTGAAAGTGTGCACCGACGACCAAGTGGATGTCTTGCAAACCTGCATCACTGACGCCTGATAACAGAAGGCCCAGGAGGCACTAAGCGCCCGAGTAGAGTGTGCCTTGGCAGGGAAAAGAGGAACCTGACCCGTGATGGAATAGGCCTGAATCACTGTCTGTCTGATCCATCTGGAAAAGGTTGCAGAGGAAGCAGGCAACCCTTTCCGAGGGCAAGCCGTGAGCACAAATAGGGAGTCTGACTTCTTAAAAGACTTTGTAGCTGCCAGGTACACCCTAAGTGCCCAGACCACATCCAAGGCATGCAAGACACCCTTTGGGAGGAACAACGGACAGGGGAGAAGAACCAACTTCTCTCTGAAACACCAAGTAAGGTGAACGACAGGATAACGCTGCCCCCCCCCCCCCCCGTTGAAGGAAGGTCAACATCTGAGCCACCAAGAAGGAGCGAGGATGAAGCCCAAGAGACTTACAACACACAATGTACGTCTTCCACGTACGATGGTAGATCTTCCTAGAAGTAGATTTCCTAGCTTTTAACAGCATTGGAATCACTGACTTAGATAAAAAACTCTATCCATCAGCACCTGGCTTTCAACAGCCAAGCCCTCAAAACCAGCGACTGTAAAACAGGATGGAAGATTGGTCCTTGGGACAGCAGATTCTCCCTGAGAGGAAGCTTCCAAGGAACGTCGGTGACCAGCTGCACCAGATCAGTGTACCAAGCCCGGCGAAGCCAGTCAGGAGCCACTAAGATGACCAGAATCCCTTCTGCCACAATCCTGTGTAGAAGTCTTGGCAGAAGCTTGAAAGGAGGGAAGGCGTAAATCAGAAGATACTGACCCCACTGGGCCACCAGCGTGGATCCACCAGGATCCAGTGACAGAGCCACAAACCTCTGCACCTTTCTGTTGAGCCGAGACACCAACAGATCCACCTCGGGGATGCCCCACCGGAGACACAACTGATGAAACCCCTCCGCATGAAGGGACCACTCCCCTTGGTCCAACGCCTGCCGACTGAGTTAATCCGCCTGCCAGTTTTCCACCCTGGGAATGTATACGGCGGAGAGGGCTGGACCGAACCGTTCTGCCCACCTTTGAATGCTAGCTACCTCCCAAACCAGGACGCTTTTTGTGCCCCCTTGGTGATTGACATAAACCATGGCCGTGGCATTGGCAGATTGAATGCACACTGGACATCCCTAAAGACGATCAGTCCAATGGTCGAGGCCCAGTTTGATCGCTCGGAGTTCCAAGACATCAGTCTGGACTCTTCCAGTGTCCAGATCTCCTTCATTCCCTGGCTTAGCCAGATTGGATTGTCCAGAGACTGCAAAGTCTTCTCCTATTTGGCTGGAATCTCCCTTTGCAGGAACCCGGTATAGAACTGTTGAAATGGAATTGCCTCAAAAAAGGTAGACACCATCAGGCCCAGCACCCGCATGCAAGTCCGGAGTTTGTCCAGAGGAAGGAGCACTCTGGCTAAGGCCAGGTCCAGAGTAAGACCCAGATAGTCCAGCTTTGTGGATGGAACCAGAGCAGACTTCTGAAAATTCAGAATCCAGCCGAACTGAGTTCATATGGTGATTTCCAGGTTTTCCACCAGAGCAGTAGGGGCTACGCTCGCAGAAGGAGGTCATCCAAGTAGCTCAGTATTGCCATCCCCCGTTGGCGTAACAATGCTAGCACCAGTGCAAACACTTTCATAACGACCCGAGGATCAGAGGCGAGACCAAAGGGTAAACGCCACAAACTGATAATGCTCCTCTCCCACGGCAAAGCGGAGGAAGGCCTGGTGACTGGCACATATTGGAATGAATCAGCACCCTTGATGTCGATAGAGGCAAGAAAATCCCCCTGATGCAGGGATGCCACCACTGTGCAAATGAACTCTATCCTGAACTTCTGCACCCGCACAAAGCAGTTTAGTGCCTTGAGGTCCAAAATTGGGACGCACCTTGCCTTCCTTCCTGGGAACTGCAAGCAGGTTTGAGTAAAAACCCTGAAAATGTTCCGAAGTCGGAACCGGGACAATCACTCCTTGAAGCAACAGGTCTTGTACAGCCTCAAACAGACCCTGTAAACTGTCCGGGGACAGGCGCAAGTTGGAAGGAAAGAATCTTGCCGAGGAACAAGAGTAAACTCGATCTTGTAGCCAGACTGAACAACTTTTTGGACCCACTTGTCATGTACCAGGGAAGTCCACGGGTCTGGAAAACAACAAAGACACCCCCCCCCCACCCCCGATATGGGTGTAGGCACATCTTCATGCTGAAGGAGCTTTGCCTGCAGGTCTGGAGAAGCCCGCTCTCCGCTTGCCAAACCAGGTTCGTTTGGAGCCTCCAGAAGAGACCCTGAAAGGCTTTGTGCCCTTGTCAGTCGACCCTGAGGGACAAAAAAAACTTCTTATGAGCCGAGAAGGAGGGCCCACATCTACGACTAGGTTCCTTGCCCTTATTAGCCTGCGAAGAAAAGTACTCTCTCCCCCCCTGTGAGGCCTTTAACCACTTCCTTACCGCTGGACATCATATGGCATCCTGGGCTTTAAGTGGGGATATCTGAATGATACCATAAGAACAATCATAGCGCATATTCAGCCGCTTGATTGTTCTTACTCCCCATCCCCTCCCCTTGCGAACAGCGAGCTCGAGAAGGAATCCACCAGTGGCAGAAAGAACACCATAGAGAATACGAGGACCAGATGTCCCCCAGCAGTTTCTATGACTCTCAGAGGCCCGGGCGCAACGTTATGTCATCACACCCAGCCTGGCAGTTATTAATACTGCCATTATCCCAGCTGCATAGCCAAGATAGGTTTGTTTTTTTATTCAGGATTTTCAGCCTGTAGGTCTTATTGACCCCAGATCTCTCCATAAAGAGAACCTGTCATGCACTATTCCTAATACAAGGGATGTTTACATTCCTTGTAATAGGAATAAAAATGGTCAAAAAAAAAAAAAAAAAGGGAAAGTATAAAAACAAAGTCTAAATAAAAAAAAAAAAAAAAAAGTGCATGCGTATGTAGCGCCCACATATGTAAACAGCGTTCAATCCACACATGTGAGGTATTGCCACAACCTCCTTTGTAACAATTCTAGCCCAAGACCTCTATTGTAACTCTAAACTCTAAACTGGTAACATGTAAAGTGCTGCCTATGGAGATTTTTTAAGTACCGAAGTTTGTCTTTCACATTATACAAAACAAATTGGGCTAACTTTAGCTTTTTGTTTTTTTCAAATGCATTTGAAAAAATTGCTGCGCAGATACCATGTGACATAAAAAGTTGCAATGACTGCCATTTTATTCCCTAGGAAGTGATTAATGATGTCATTCAGGGTAGCCCCAAACATGCGATCCCCTTGAAAAGGGGAGATCAGTCAAGGCCTTTTTAGAAGTCTGCCAGCTCAGCAAAGGTGGTTCTTCCTCTAGATCACGACAAAAGCTTAGCCCACTCGGTCAGAGTTTGCGACACCAGGGCAATGGTGAATAGGGCCTCAGTGTCAAACCAGCCAGAGTGTACATATTGTGGGCCACAGCCTCCACCTTCGTGTCAGCCGGATCCTTAAAGGCTGGGGACTCTTCAACCAGAATCATGCTTGCCTGGTACAATCTGGAAACCATAGGGTTCGCCACCGGTGGAACAGTCCATATCCAAATAAGGGACTCCTCAGAGGTAACACCTAGTAAATCGCTTAGGGACCCCAAGGGGGCGCTTTCGTCGTCACCACTCTAGCGAAAATTCTGTCAAAATAGGCAAGGAAAGGAAACACCTTTGCCACTCTGGATAGCTTGTGAATGCCAAAAGGGAACCTGCGCCTCCATTCGCAGCTGCGTCATCCATCTTCAAGGTCTCACGCATAGATACAATCAGTGCTTCCATCAGCGCCTTTTCGTTCGCGGTTGCAGAGGTGGAGGAATCATCCTCACTAGGAGGATTCCGGTTGCGTGGTCGCAGACCCAGCAGGGTGACCAACATCCGCGGCCGCCGAATCAGATTTCGTATCGGATGACACAGATGAGGCAGGGTAAGGTAGGGGGTGCTTTTTGCTAGCCCGTCATCCAAAAACCACCTCCACCCGGGACACAAAGGACTACAGGATCGCCGGCAGTGTATCGATAGATAATTGGGACCCGGAGGGCCACGCAGTCTCAGAGAGGGGGTCAGGTGGGGATATGTGCTCCAAAGACTCCATGAGTCACCAGGGGGACCCCACAAAATGTGTAAGACTGCAAAGGGACAACCCCCACCACTCTGGCAGCACCACCATGTTGCCGAGCACAAGCACTAAGAGATCCTCAGCAGACTTGGAGGGAACCCCACCAGACTCCCCACCCAGCAGAAACCGACACCTGCAGCCACCAGGATAATCTGCACTCCACATGGCGATCAGTAAAAAGATCCAGGAGTCAGCACCAGGGGATGAGGAGGGGCTCCCACCGCCGAAATCGTTGCCCACAGGGCTCCACTGTTATGGCCGCCTCTATTTTCAATGACAAACCGCAAAGCGGCTGCCGGACTACCCAAACATCGCCGCCATGCAGAGAATCACACAGGCTACAGCAAAATGGCAGGGATCCCTATGCCTCAAGGACATATCCAGGCAGGACAGGGAGCCCCCGCCAGGTATAACCCCCTGCACAGCCGATCGTCCAGTCGCCGGTGGAACACTCCCCCCCCCCCCCCCCCGGCCCCCATTGCCAGCACAACGCCCTGCCCCCACCCCGGGACATGAACCAGACCACACACTCAGCCCCAGCATAAGTGGAGGGGGGAAAGATGAAAGGCGTGTACCTGATAGGAAGAAGGGGAACCCGGGGGTCCGACTGTCCCAAGGAGGAGCCCACGTTCACCCCTCCAGGGGGAGAGAGGAGACAGCTACCCGCCATACAAGGAACCAGGCGGGCACCGCTTCAGACAGAACCCATCGAAACGGGGGGCTGCGATTTGGGCCAAGACCCAGTAGTATGCGACCTCGCGAGGCGCTTAACTCGCAGGCCAGCCCCACCGTCCAGTGGGGCTATGTCACGGCCGACCTAGCCCAGAGCCGAGGTCTGTGCGCGCTGGCTGGCCAGACTAATGTGACCACTGGATCTAGAAAATCCAGCCCGTCGCCCAGTCCCACAGTTGATTGTAGATCTCACAGGAAAATAAAAAATGTATATCTAAAAGAAAGAAAAATTGCCAGGACCAGAGATCCCAGCAAGGAACTAGATCCTTACTCATGACTAGGCAGACAAAAAAAACTGAGTACCTATAGCAGGGAGAGGGAGTATACCCCTTGGGATTGACCATAGACTTAGCCTACTCCTGTAGGGGGCAGTATAACCCAATGGTTATCGATATCAGGAGCGGTGTCCATTAATGAACGAAAGCGAAATCAGGTCTACCTGAAAGAGCATCTGCCTGAAGTTTGATCAGTTGAGAGTTTTGCCTGGGCCAGTCTAGAGCTATAAACATCCCAGGATCGCTGCACCTAGAAACAAACTTTACTGGTTTGTTATTGAGCCTGAAAGCCAAGAGGGCCACATCGGAGGAAACAAAAGAAGCGCTTCTTGGCCTTGGGGTAAAATACTTCCCAGCTTGATACTTGAGCAATATTTGCAACCAACAATTCTAATAAACGAAATAGCTCCCAGCCCTCGCTTGGCCTAGTTTTTTTTTTTTTTTCTTTTAAATACTTGCCGCTTGGTCACAGATTTACTGTGACCGAGTGGCAGCTGCAGGCTCAGCAACACAAATTTATGCTGCCGGTGTAACGTTCGAAAACCATACCCCGTGAGAAATCCATACCCACGTCACTTCCTGTCAGGAACAGCTGAGCAGCGTAGCAGTGCGCATGCTCACGGCCCCGGATAGGTCATTGAACAGCTGAGGAGCTGACAAGTGCGCATGCTCGGAGGGTATGGATTTTTGACGGTAGTGTGTGTAACGTTACACTTGCGGCGGTTACATTAAAACAGCTGTGCTGCAACATGAGTCATCTCCGCTCCTATCCCTGTCACCTCCCTGATCTCAGCTAGTAAATGTAAAAGCGGCGGGTCTATGAAATCTAAATGACGGAGATCTCGGCTCCGTGATCTTCTTTTATATTTATTAGCCGAGATCAGGGAAGTGACAGGGGTAGGAGCGGAGATGACTCATGTTGCAGATGAGCCGTTTTAATGTAACCACCGCAAGTGTAACGTTACACACACACTACCGTGATAAATCCATACCCTCCGAGCATGCGCACTTGTCAGGACCTCAGCTGTTTAATGACGTAGGTGCATCGGAAGTGACGAGGGTTTGGATTTTTTACGGGTATGGTTTTTTTCACGGAACACCGGCTTGCTGCCGGATTTAGGGCCCCGCTGGCACGCACTGTGGTTGGACACAGCACAATTTTGTCATCCAAGGATTTATGGCTGAGACCTACTGATCTGCTGTGTTCAATCACAGCACAGCCAATGGCTCCCACTGCTATCAATCTACCCTGCGTGGAGGGAGAGAGGAGACAAAAGCCATTGCTCTCGGGCACAGCCCTAAATTGAGATCGGGCTCAAGTAAGCATAAGGGAGAGCTGGAAGAGAATCATCTGTGCAAAGTTTTTTACTTTAATCCAGAGTATGCTTTACGGTAAAAAACCTTAAGGCTTTAGAACCACTTTAATAAGTCTTCAGAAATTAAGTCAGACCAGAGGCTGTGCCATGGCTCTAAAGCTGGAAACCACTCTGTGGCTAACAGCACACAGAGGTCTAGCAAGCAACATAATCTGAGTCCAGTGCTCAAAGGTCACATTCCAGGTAGGACCTTCTATTTTCTTTTGTTGCTGAAAAAAAGATTTTGAATCAGTAAGTGTCGGTTCACACTATGGCGATCCGACTTCGGGGGCGACCTGTGAAGTCGCGTCCCCCACGACTTCGGCGCGACTTGCATGGACTTCATAAAATGAATGTCTATGCAAGTCGCTCCAGGTCGCCCCGAAGTAGTACAGGACCCTTTTTCTAAGTCAGAGCGACTTGTGTCGATCCTATTAGAACCGCTCCTGTACCACACAATGGACCACGACGATGCACGACTTGTCAGGCTGACCAAGTCGCCTGACAAGTCGTACTAGTGTGAACTGGCACTTAGGATGAGCAACAACTCAGTTGTAACACTTTAAACGATGGAACTAAACAAGTTACATGAAATTGATAAAAATGTTATGCTGTACAGTTAACCTTTTCACACTAAACCCATTTTTGAATATACACATTAAAAACTTCTGATGTACATTATCTCACAAAAGTGAGTACACCCCTTGCATTTTTGTAAATATTTTATTATATCTTTTCATGTGACAACACTGAAGAAATGACACTTTGCTACAATGTAAAGTAGTGAGTGTACAACTTTGTATAACAGTGTACATTTGCTGTCCCCTCAAAATAACTCAGCACACAGCCATTAAGGTCTAAACCGCTGGCAACAAAAGGGAGTACACCCCCAAGTGAAAATGTCCAAATTGGGACCAAATTAGCCATTTCCCTCCCCGATGCAATGTGACTTGTTAGTGTTACAAGGTCTCAGGTGTGAATGGGGAGCAGGTGTGTTAAATTTGGTGTGATCGCTCTCTCTCTCATACTGGTCACTGGAAGTTCAACATAGCAAATCATGGCAAAGAACTTTGAGGATCTGAAAAAAAGAATTGTTGCTCGAAATAAAGATGGCCTAGGCCAGTGATGGCGAATCTTGGCACTCCAGATGTTTTGGAACTACATTTCCCATGATGCCAAACTACACTGCAGAGTCCATGAGCATCATGGGAAATATAGTTCCAAAATATCTGGGGTGCCAAGGTTCGCCATCACTGGCCTAGGCTATAAGAAGATTGCCAAGACCCTGAAACTGAGCTGCAGCACGGTGGCCATGACCATACAGTTTAACAGGACCGGTTCCACTCAGAACAGGCCTCGTCATGGCCCACCAAAGAAGTTGAGTGCATGTGTTCAGCGTCATATCCCGAGGTTGTCTTTTGGTAAATAGATGTATGAGTGCTGCCAGCATTGCTGCAGAGGTTGAAGGGGTGGGGGGGTCAGCCTGTCAGTGCTCAGACCATACGCCGCACACTGCATCAAATTGGTCTGCATGGCTGTTGTCCCAGAAGGAAGCCTCTTCTAAAGATGATGCACAAGAAAGCCAGCAAACAGTTTGCTGAAGACAAGCAGACCAAGGACATGGATTACTGGAACCACGTCCTGTGGTCTGAGGAGGCCAAGATAAACTTATTTGGTTCAGATGGGGTCAAGCGTGTGTGGCCACAACCAGGTGAGGAGTAAAGACAAGCGTGTCTTGCCTACAGTCAAGCATGGTGGTGGGAGGGTCATGGTCTTAGGCTGCATGAGTGCTGCCGGCACCGGGGTGCTACAGTTCATTGAGGGAACCATGAATGCCAACATGTACTGTGACATACTGAAGCAGAGCATGATCCCCTCACTTCTGAGACTGGGCCACAGAGCAGTATTCCAACATGATAATGACCCCAAATACACCTCCAAGATGACCACTGCCTTGCTAAAGGACCTGAGGGTAAAGGTGATGGACTGGCCAAGCAGGTCTCCAGACCGAAACCCTATTAAGCATCTGTGGGGCATCCTCAAACAGAAGCGCAAGGTCTCCAACATCCACCAGCTCTGTGATGTCATCATGGAGGAGTGGAAGAGGACTCCAGTGGCAACCTCTGAAGGTCTGGTGAACTCCATACCCAAGAGGGTTAAGCCAGTGCTGGAAAATAATGGTGGCCACACAAAATATTGACACTTTAGGCCCAGTTAGAACATTTTCACTTAGGAGTGTACACACTTTTGTTGCCAGCGGTTTCAACATTATTGGCTGTGGGTTGAGTTATTTTAAGGGGACACCAAATTTACACTGTTATACAAGCTGTACACTCACTACTTTATATTGGAGCAAAGTGTCATTTCTTCAGTGTTGTCACATGAAAAGATAATAAAATATTTACAAAAAAATGTGAGGGGTGTACTCACTTTTGTGAGATACTGTATTTATAGCACAGAAACTGCTACCGACAAGTCTATCTAGTATCTTTTTAATGCTAAAAGCCAGTTGTTGACAAATAAATCAGGAAAAAAAAAATGTAACAAATAAAAAAAATACACCGGAAAAAAAAAAGTAATTTTTCACCTGATTACAGCTTCAAAACAGATTGCTGTAGCCAGCTTGAGCCCCAATTCTAAGCCAGACAGAATGAGCACTTGTATTAGTTAGCGGAAGGGATTTGTAAAAAGACAACTGCTGATCTGTCTGCTTTTATTTCAGAAGGGTTGGGAATCAACTGCCCAATTATGAAGATGCAGATAAATAATGAGAAAGTGTAATATGCCAATGTAAATAAATGCAACAATCAATACATTTATTAACTCACCAATTTCCAGACAGTCTCTCTAGGCCATCTAGGGTGAGGCGGGCTTAATGGGAAAGCAGTCAATTGATGCAAGGATTATTGCATGTGACAGATGTCCTGGTGGTATTCATGGGAATACAGGAAGAGATTAATATGTACTTTACCGCTGGACACTTGTATAAATTATTAGCCCATTGATGCCTAATGGAAACAGAACACTACAGACAAAAGAAAATCATAATCTGGGGATCTCTTTTCTGCTTATTTTATAACTGTTCATTTACCATGTTGTTGAACAGTAACAAATGACCTCAGAACTGGTATATCTCCAAGAAAACACACACGCCCACACACACACACCACTGTGCAGTCTGACCCAAAAGCACAAAATATATGTTTATCTGATAAAAGCTTGGAGGTAACCTATGCTTCTAGTTTGCAGCTCTAATCAGTATAACTCATAGTATAGGTCACTTGTCCTGTATATGCATTGCTTACATTGAAATATTTGGCCACTCTGTGTGCTTTATAGTATTCCCTTGTATTCTATTATGTAAACTATTTACAGAAAAATACAATCCCTGGAGCTCCTGTTGTGTTTGATTTTTTTTTTTTTTTACCCCCCCAAATATACTAAACTTGGCTGGACATGACACATGCCAGGTCCTAGTCCTAGTCAAACTTCTGCAGTGGTCCCATTGATGGCAGCACTCCTCTCTACATCACTTTATGCAAATACAGTATATTGTGGCGCCACCACCTCAGGGTGTTAGTCCAGGAAAGGGAACATGTCGCCTACCATTGCAAACTTCCTGGTAGAGGGTGGTTACGTTCGTTCTCCATAGTGCCACAGTTTGTAGGATGGTAGGCCCCCCTTGCTCACTCCTGAGATGGACTAGAACTAGGGGTGAAGGGATATGTAGTGTGCACAGAATAGTCATATGACCGCAACCAGAATCTACTGCTTGTTCCATACAAACAAAAATGAGAGGGGAAAGGAGAGTTTCAGAAGCTCATTGAGGATGTAAAAAAACGCCAAAAAAAAGAAAAGATTTTATTTAAAAAAAATTAAGTAGTTGAGGTGTATGCATTATTTTTAAAGAAAAAGGGCATCATTAAAGGTCACTTTAAGATGGAGACTAAAATAAATTTTGTTCCATTGGCAGTAGGCCCGACTCCTCCTGTGTTCCCTATAGAGTCACTTTAACAGGATTTGTTACAGGCCTTTCTGACAATAATAGAATTATTACATCATAATAAAATGTAATAAAAAAAATAAAAATAGTTAAAGCCCAACTGGAGCTTGAAGAAACAATGTTTTAGCCCTTCAACACATGGAGAGATTTAGAAAACAGCTTTTTGCTGTAACATTTACCTTCTATTTTCTGCCATCCCCCACGAACTCTCCTCTATTTCCAGCAGTGACCAACCCATTGCAAGCTGAATGATGGCCATCACCAAGCAATAATTTCCAATAACACTATATCATTAAAGTATATGTGGCCCTTACCTAAAACAGCCTATTCACTTTAAAATAGAAAATGAAAGGCAAAACATCTGAGAAAGGGGATTTTCACAGACCACCGATAGCCTATTCACTCAGGTACACACTATAATGACTGGACATGGTTAGAATCAGCAGCTTCTAACTAACATGGCCGCCTCTGAGACAGCGACAACTTTTTTCCTCCATACCCGGTGCTCTTTAAAAAGATGCAACTTCTCTGTTACTGGTGGTCTGTGACAACAGCAACTCCTCGAAATCTCCAATTATTCATGCTGTAGAGTCACCAGAAGGGACATGGTTGGAGATTTTGCCAGAACACTGGATTAAGATCATGAGGGGGTTAAATTGAGATTGCGATTTTTTAAAGATTAATCGTGCAGCTCTAATGTACAGTACTTCTTTGACCAGCGTAGTCAGTTACAAATAGGAAAGCAGTGGGTCTGGCAGGATCACCAGGTAGGTATTTCCCACAAAGGAAGCACTGCTAAGAGAGAAGTGTACTTTTTAACACAAGTATATGGTACAATAGGCTCATATCAGGAATATGAAATGTTAGCGTAACATTTTCTTTAAAACTCTCCCTGGGCTAGCAGAACCACATGAAGATACAGCCTTTGATCCTCATTCACTTGTACGGGGAAGTAAATTAGTTCATGTGGAAACAAATGCTCCAGCACATAAGCCATAAAGAAATGTGTACAATCAGACTGAAAAATTTCAGCATTGAAATATTTTTTCTGGTACCTCCAAGGCAGCATACACATGGTTGGTTGCTCCGCCCCAAGCAACTCACAGGACCACTTTAACACTATAAAAGGAAGTGCAACCATTACAGGTTCATGCTCTCCTGTCTGTGGAATACCAGTACTTAGGCTGCTAAAGGCACCAATGAGTTTGGGAGCCCATTTTTCTGTGGATCTAGTTGCAGGGGACTTATTGTGCTTTTTCCTCTTCTCCTACCAAGAATTTGGCTGCACAGGGTCCTTGCCGACTGCTATAGCCTCGGCTAGATGCCTTTCTTTCTCGGCCTACCCCTCCTCAAGCAAGGAGAAGGGGAAAGGGGGGGGGAGGGAGGAGAAGGGTAAAGGGGGGGGGAGGGAGGAGAAGGGTAAAGGGGGGAGGGAGGGAGGAGAAGGGTAAAGGGGGGAGGGAGGGAGGAGAAGGGTAAAGGGGGGAGGGAGGAGAAGGGTAAAGGGGGGAGGAGGAGAAGGGGAAAGGGGGGAGGAGGAGAAGGGGAAAGGGGGGAGGAATGGAGGCAAAAAAATACTACATTTTTTTCTCTCCTTTTCTTCCCCATGGTTATTAACCCTTAAGTTTTCAGTCATTACCCACAGCTCAGTGCCGCATCAAAAAGATCCTCGACATACCACACGTAAGTGGCTGCATAATTCAGATAAGTTTATTCTAAAAAGAGCATTCCGGTATTTTATATGAAACACCGGACTCTCAAATTTTCATTTAAGCCTGCACCACAGATCATCCCACACAGACTCATCGGACAAAAGATCCAGAGGTCATGTTAGCGCAGGACGCAACCTGAACCATTCGCCCTCCGCTCATGCTTTTCTTATCCGGAAATCGCCTTGGCATACATCTAAGAGGGCTACTCCACATAGCTCAAACCTCCCAGAAACAACGCTGGGTCTGTGGAACTCTGGCCCTTCCAGAAAAATGACTGTGTAAGGCATGTTTCCTAGAGGTAGCTGGGGACAAGGAAGGAGGAGAAACAAGAGTCTATAAATACTATGAAAAGGTTGATTAAAGATTCAATTCGGGAATAAGCCTCATCTCATGACTTAGCAACACCTTCCACAAGTGAAATATTTCCGGACTCTCCAGTTCAACAGGCGGATGCAGGTTCTAGTTCTGAAGAAGATAAGGATACAGCAGAAGAAAAAACGGTTCTTCTTTCGATTTTGGCTTAATTGAACCATTTGTAGTCGCAATAAAAGACACGATTCAATGGGAGGAGGCACCTTAACCCCCTGCCAATTCCAGGAAATACTTACCTCATTTGAAGAAAAAGTTTCCGACCTTTCCGCTTATGGTAGGAAAAAAGAAGTGGTGACAGAAGAATAGCGGAAGGTAGAAAGGAGGCCAATCGCCTATAACCGGTTCCATAAACTATACCCCCTAACAGAATCTGATGCGCATCCCAACAGTGGACACCTCTATCATAAGGCTAGAATGGAATCCAACACTGTCCTTGGAAGATGCAGTTTTCTTTAAAGATGTGCTAGACCACAAGCGCGACTAAGACCTAAAAAAAAAAAAAAAAAAAAAGGCATATCAGGCAGCGGGAGGAGCCTGTTAACCTGCAGTAGCTTTAACTTCAGACTTGATCAGCGGACCCTTCCTCCAAACATGGTGCTGCATACCCTATGACAGAAAAGCATTGTTCTGTGAAAAGTTGGTAGCTTCAATTTATAGAGTCACAGGTGGAATGAGCGGCCCGATTCCTCCAGATAGGAGCTGGAGAAAGTTTACATCTCACCCGGCTTTTCAGCAGGAAAGGAATTAATGCCAGGTCATACAGACCAGGAAGAGAATACAGGAGAGGCTCCCAGATTACCTTTTTGAAGATGGGAAAGCAGTCTGCCACCACTTCTCACAAAAATCAAAAATAGTTTTGACTTCTTGCCCACCCAAACCGGACCGGTGGGTGCCCACCTTCATGAGATATAAACAATGATGAAAATATCAGCGCTCCTCCCTAACTGCTAGAAGCTGAACACTAAAACAGGCACAGAAACAAACCTGGGTAACAAAGATATAAAACAAATGGGCAGTGCAGCGCTCTCTGAAAAACTAAATAAAATAGACAACAGTAAAACCAATGACACATGCACAGTCCATTGGAAAGAAACTAATGCAGGATCAGATAAAGGTGTGATAGTCCTTAAGTGCAAGAATTCCCAATATATTCCAAAGGAGCCAGGTGCAGACAGCCAGAAGAACACCACACACTCCCTCCACCTTCCAGAGTGGCCTCTCACCTTAATGAATATAATACGGGCATTGCACACATGAACAGAACACTGGCTCCGACCTCTTGTTAATCCTCTGACTGGTCAAACGATGGAAAAGGCAATCTCCCGTTCAACATAAGCCTGCTCCAATTAAAAGCTAAACACTCCTGTTTGTCTCCCCAATGAAAGGGTAAGGAAGGAAAGAGATGCCAGGATAGTGTAATAAAGTCTTTAATCAGGCTAAAAACATATAACAGAGTGGCCTCTTACTTGAATAGATGGACATCGAGCATAAAACAGCAAACAGACCGGGACGGCGAGACAGACTCGGTGTCACTCGGTCTCCTCCGTGCCAGCGGGTGACGTCAGACGCTAAGATTCCTCCTCCCTCCGCACGCGTATCGCCTCCGTGGGTGGAGGCTTCGTCAGCGATGAAGAGGATTGGTCCAACGTCACCATATAAATAGACACACCCCCTAATCTGATTGGCCGGTCATTTCTGAAACGTTCCTATAGTTACCCTGACTCCGGAACAAGAAAAAAATACCGGCTCAAGATTGCAGACGATCCCGGATATGGCTACATATAGAATGGGAGGAAGCAAACCCCCCTCTCACCCTCCGGGCTACTAAATAACCTCCCCAGAGCCAATTCATTAGCAGGATAAGGATGGATAGTATAAAATCAAATATGCTATATTAAAAAGTATATATATATATATATATATATATACACATAATAGCGTGTGACGCCATATACCCGTTGGCACGGAAGTTACATAAATATATAAAACCATGCATATTAAAACCCTAAAATACTAATAAAAGCACTAAAACACTGCACATACATATAAAAGAGAAGAGCAATAATTTATCGGTCAGAAATAAAACAGTTTAGATCAAAATCCGTGTTTAAACCCCTCGGTACGGCAACCTTCGTCTCATAAATCCAAAAAGATTCTCTCTTACTAAGTTGACGGATATAGTTGCCGCCCCTCCAATGTTTTTTAACTTTTTCAATGCCCCAGAATTTCATATCTTTGGGGTCTTTATTGTGAAAGTTTTTAAAATGCTGGTACAAAAAATGGGGTGATTTTCCTTTTCTGATGCACCTAACATGTTCCGCTAGTCTTACTTGGAGGGCTCGAGGTCCTACCCACGTATTGTAAACCACAGCCACATTCAATCACATATACGACCCCAGTGGTCGCACAGGTAATAAGGTCTATAAGATTAGGGGGTGTGTCTATTTATATGGGGACGTTGGACCAATCCTCTTCATCGCTGACGAAGCCTCCACCCACGGAGGCGATACGCGTGCGGAGGGAGGAGGAATCTTAGCGTCTGACGTCACCCGCTGGCACGGAGTCTGTCTCGCCGTCCCGGTCTGTTTGCTGTTTTATGCTCGATGTCCATCTATTCAAGTAAGAGGCCACTCTGTTATATGTTTTTAGCCTGATTAAAGACTTTATTACACTATCCTGGCATCTCTTTCCTTCCTTACCCTTTCATTGGGGAGACAAACAGGAGTGTTTAGCTTTTAAGTGGAGCAGGCTTATGTTGAACGGGAGATTGCCTTTTCCATCGTTTGACCAGTCAGAGGATTAACAAGAGGTCGGAGCCAGTGTTCTGTTCATGTGTGCAATGCCCGTATTATATTCATTAAGGCGAGAGGCCACTCTGGAAGGTGGAGGGAGTGTGTGGTGTTCTTCTGGCTGTCTGCACCTGGCTCCTTTGGAATATATTGGGAATTCTTGCACTTAAGGACCACCTTCATGAGACACTATAGCCTGGATCCAGCTGCACTTACTTCCTGTGACTTTGGGAAAAAAGCTTTACAGTTGTCTGTGTATGCTGCCATGGAGGCACCAGGAAAACTGAAAATACTTACCTTTGCGTAATTTTCCTTTCCTGGTGTTTCCATGGCAGTATACGCCCTCCCTACTATAAATAATCCTTCACGTTTGAGTCTAGTTACAAGAATGATGTGGGGGGGGGGGGGGGGGACTCTTTATATAGTTAAAGTGGTCCTGTGGGTTAATTGGGGGTGGAGCAACCAATAATGTGCATGCTGCCATGGATAGGCACCACAAAAAGGAAAATTATGGAAAGGAAAATATTTAATTTTCTGTTATTTGTACCAAATTTTCCAACAGTTTTACAGGACACCAAAAGAAAGAGTGTCATTGAAACTTTTACAGATGGTGTTCTCTGTCAGAAAAGTTGACAGTTCCTGTATGATTCTCCAAACAGGCTGTGGGCTGAAGCACACCATGTCATAACCTGTTAAAAAGTGGAGAAAAACCACATTCCACACAGCAAGTGTTGTTGTTCAGGAAGAACTTTATGCTAGTAGAGATTCCACAGGAAAGATACAGGAAACTGGTTATTCCACACACAGCACACACAATACCTAGGTGTAAACCAGCGACTACAGAATATCTGCATATTATTAAGCCACATCTTACAGAACTGTCAGTATGCAGCAGCTGGAAATCTTGCTATACTTCAGGTCATACACACAAATTTGTGATCAGAATGTCTATATGCATACCTAAAAGAATACCAAGTGGTAGAGCTGCACGATTCGGAATAAAATGAGTCAAGATTTTTATTTTTTTTGCTTGAAATATCACGATTCCGATTCTCTCATGATTCTCGGTGTAACATCATCTTTTACATTATACAAAAAATTGGGCTAACTTTACTGTTTTTTTTTTTTTTAATTCATTAAAGTGTATTTTTTCCCAAAAAACTGAGTTTGAAAGGATTCAGTGCAAATACAGTGTCATAAAAGATTGAAAAGATTGCAACGATCGCCAATCTACGCTACAGGGCCTCTGCTAAATACAAATACACACGCATTTATATATATATATATATATATATATATATATATATATATATATAATGTTTGGGGGGTTCCAAGTAATTTTCCAGCAAAAAATACTGATTTTAACTTGTAAGCAACAAGTGTCAGGAAAAAGGCTAGGAGCTATAGGGTTAACTGCCCTCAATTACAGACAGACGTTTATTCCTTTG
Organism: Pelophylax lessonae; assembly: GCF_965119305.1. Taxonomy (NCBI): domain Eukaryota; kingdom Metazoa; phylum Chordata; class Amphibia; order Anura; family Ranidae; genus Pelophylax; species Pelophylax lessonae. Next base: position 330,079,498 of record NC_138770.1, on the reverse strand, counting down.
ATTTAAAAATCTAAAAAAAAAAAGGAAATTATACATGGAAAAATATTGTGTTTATAGTTCTCTAGCAGCCTTAACAATGTTGATAAACATTTGCTGGAGGCTTTTTTTTTTTGACAGCTGTGAGTGATCAGAGAACAGCTTTGTAAGAATGGAGGACATGCCGTTTTTACGATCGTGAGGGGGGTGAATCAAGATCGCGATTTTTTAACGATTGAGTCCCGGTTCACACTGATGCGGCTGCGCCGATCGCATGTAATATCGGAGCGCACTGCTCCTTCATTACATGCGATCGGCTGTGCGGTGCGAGTTTAGCCATACACTTTGTATGGCTAAATTCGCACCGCACCCGCAGCAAACACGCACAGGACCCTTTTTTGCAGCCGCATCAGGATCGGATCGCACAGTGGTTCACACTTGTGCAATCCGATCCTGTGCGAACTGCAAGATCGCACTGCAATATGCGATCAAACTTGGGGTGTCATTAAGATTACATTGACACCCCCAGCGTATCGCATATGGCAGTGTGAACTGCCGGGGGTGCATTTGCGATGCGGGAACAGGCTGCGAATTCGCAGCCTTCCCGCATCGCATAAGTGTGAACCGAGCCTAATTGTGCAGCTCTACCAAGTGGTTTGACCATTTGTGACCATTGCTGAACATAAATAGCCAGTTTTATCTGACCAAGAGAGGACTATTGGTTTATTAGAACTTTTGAAGCGATTGTAAAGTCTCATTTTTTCCTACAAAAATAACAAACATGTCATACTTACCTGCTCTGTTGCAGTGGATTTTCACAGGGCAGCCCAGATCCTCCTCTTCGCGGGTCCCTCTTCGGCTCTCCTGGCCCCTCCCTCTTGTTCAGTGCCCCCACAGCAAGCAGCTTGCTAGGGGGGCACCCAAGCTGAGTCACAGCTCCCTGTGTCCATTCCCCTTCTCCTAATTGGCTAGCCAACTGATTGACAGCAGCAGGAGCCAAAGACGCCACTGCTGTGTCTCAGCCAATCAGCAGGGAGAATCTCAGACAGCTGAGACACTAGACATGGTAGGACAGAGATGGGGCTCAGGTATATATTAGGTGGGCTGAAGGGGGCTGCTGCACACAGAAGGCTTTTTAATCTAATGCATAGCATGCATTAAGATTAAAAAAAAAAAAAAAAAGAAAAACCTTCTGACTTTACAACCCCTTTAAGGCCTCCTTCACCTGGGTGATTATGTGCATACAGTGGACCTACAGGGATTACCTGCTTTTAGGGACGGATGCGCGACCCTGGCCACATCTGTCTGCATCCAGGGACAGACATCCAATCCTAGCCACAGGTAGCGCACAGGTTGCACAGATACATACAAACGACATCTCCTCTCAGCCTGTCATTGCTTTGTATAGGCTGAGCAGCCACAGCTGTTCACACACAACATATTCTTACCACTGGAATCCACTGTATGTACATAATTGTGAAGGAGGCCTAAGTGCCGGTTCACATTTGTGCGATCACAGAGACCGCATGTAATTCGGAGCGCACTGCTCCTAAAATTACATGCGATCTCTGTGCGTGCAAATTCAGCCATACAGTTTGTATGGCTGAATTTGCACCGCAATCCCACTAAAACACGCACAGGACCCTTTTTTGGTCCGCAGGAGAATCGGATCGCATGGTGGTTCACACTAGTACGATCCGATTCTGTGCGAAATTTCAGATCGCACTGCGATATGCGATCTGAGCTGGGGGCAGTGTGAACTGCCAGGGGTGCAGATGCGATGCGGGAACACGCGGTATATTCGCAGCGTTCCCGCATCGCAGAAATGTGAACCAGCACTAAATGTGCAATGTGTAGCACCAATCAAAAATGACTTTGAAAAAAATGCTTTGGTTGGATTAGGGTAGGAATCTTGGTCGGGTTGTTCTTGCCACCTGTTTCCCAACCTGATAATATTTCTGCTCAAAGTCACATCAATGGGAAGGGGAAATTTAGATTAAAAAAATTCCCATTTAGGACGCTTAGGGGCAAGGCAGTCCAAGTAGAACATAAGGTGTAATGTTTATTAAGTTTATTACAACTGTTACTTATTAAACCAGTTTCTCCCTTCCACTTGAACTTTGTAGCTGCCCTTAGTAGTCTGCTGCAGCAAGTAAAGACATCTTGAGAATGCGGTTTCTCATTGATACATACTGTGTTTACACATTATTACTAATAAGATACTTAGAATATTCATATTTTGGTGTCAATGTATGGAAGAGTGTTCATTGATTTATAAACCAGTTTCTGTGACAATAATCTAATAGAAGAATTGCGCTTACTTTTGTAGATCTTTCTTCTCACTTCCTGTTGTGTCAGGGCAAGTGATTCCACCTTTACTTGTCTGATTACAGCAGGGTCAGCTCCTAGTTCTAGGTTACTGTACTAAACCACCTCCTTCCCAAGCCTATTCTGACATTTCGCTCCTACATGTAACAATTGACATTTTGCTAGAAAATTACTTAGAACCCCCGAACATTATATTTTTTCTTTTTTTAGCAGAGACCGTATAGAATAAAATGGAGTGTGTTGCAATTTTTTTTTAAGTCACGCGGTATTTGCGCAGTGGTTTTTCAAGCGCAATTTTGTTTTTGAAAAAATAAATAAAAAACGGTAAAGTTAGCCCAATTTTTTTGTTTTATCTGAAAGATGCTACGTAGAGTAACAAGATACCCAACATGTCACACTATTAAATTGCATCTGCCCGTGGAATAGCGGGAAACTGGTGCTTAAAATTCTCCATAGGCGACACTTTAAATGCCTTTACAGGTTACCAGTTTAGAGTGGCACAGGAGGTCTGGTGTTAGAATTATTACTCTGGCTCTGACATTCGCGACAATACCTCACATGTGTGGTGTGATCACTGTTTGCATATGCGTGTGGAAGTGACGTATGCGTTCTCATTTGCGCGTAAGCACGGTGGGACGGGAGCGGTTTCATTTTTTTTTTTGTACAAACTTTATTGCTATCACGTGAGCCTCTAGCAAGGAGAACTGTGGACTACAGTAAACCCCCCTCCATTGCGGGGGTTACGTTCCAGACCCAGCCGCGAAAAGTGAAATTCCGCGAAATAGAAAAACCCTATTAAAATGCATTGTAGGCATGTTTTTTTTACTGTCACTGTACGTGTAAAAGCATTTTAAAGGTCTTTAAACACACTTTTAAAACAATAGAAACTCATTTAAACACATAAAAGATACTAAGGGACATAGCAAGAGCTATGGAAAACCCAAAAATATTTCATTTTTAATGATTTATATAGTAAAATAACATTACAAAAAAAAAAATGCGAATTACCGGGACCACAAAAACTGAACCGCGATGGAGCGGGGGATTACTGTACTGTGAATTTCACTCTAAAATCACCAAGAACTAGCAATCAGAGGCAGCAGACCCTTACATCTCACATGGCAAAGATACAACAATGAGGCTGTGGTCCCAGAATTGGTTAGAATCCCTCACATACCAAGAAGTGAACTATTATCTTTTAGGAAGAATTCCAGACCAAAATGCTACACATTTCATTGCACTGTTTAGGTAAAATTATCATTTCAAAATGTTCTTTATAACAAATCTTTACATTTAGGAGTTAAAGTAGAACTAAAAGTAAAACGTGTTTTATTCATTCTGCATAAAGTAAGGGAGGGTTATAACCCATTTTTTTTTTCTACCATCTCTGCCCAACTGGGAGATTTTCCTTCCTTTCTATTCCTCTTCCATAGCCAAAAGAGGAAATCCCTCCAAGTGTCCTTGTTGGAAGTTTTCCCCTCTATTTCTGTTCTGATGTCACCCCCAAAATTTGGGATTTCTTTTACTTTCAATTGTAATGGTAAACAGGACAAAGAGGAAGAATTTCCATAATCGGGGCACAGACCGCAATTAAAAAGTATGGGCACAGCTCTTTTGGTTATACTTCTCATGTGGGTCCCAGGAGTGTACTTACATGTGCTCTACTGTGACCCAGAGGCAGCTGACATCAGGCTAAATCCTTTTGGCTGATGTCATGGACTTTGGAGGGATCTCAACAATTATGTCAGGATTCAACCAGATGCTTACAGAAAGCTGGCTCAGCCTCATTGCGCCATTGAGAGCCTGAGCCATCCGCTCAGGTCCTCTCTTGCCAGGCGCTCCAGTGAGTGTGGAGATGCAAAGAAAGTAAGACTGACAGAGTCACTGCTCTCTGCTCTGTGAAGTCAAGAACTGAGCAATCAATGGTCACATGATCTTAGTTCTTGGGCTTAGAGCTGGCAAAGGACTGATGCTGCATTAGGCTAGGTTAAAAAAAAAAAAGTATGCGTGTTTAGGATTTTATAATCCTAGCACATAGAAATAGAAAGAAACCCCAATTGGACTTTGACAGGAAAGAAATTATTTTATAAACCAGCACTTCAAATTTATACGCGACAGATGTTGTTTAAAGTAGAACTATAGGCAAAACCCTTTTTTAATTTTGGATAGAGTAAGTGAGGGTTATGACCCATGTCAGATTTTTTTTCGCCATCTGTTGCCCATTGCAGATTTCCCTTCACTTCCTGTCCTATAGTCAAACAGGAAGTGAGAGAAAATCCCTGTAGGTGGAATTCCTTGGGGACCCCAAGGTCTCCTGAGCTTGTTTTACCAATTGGAAGATTTTTTTCCCCTCTATTTTTTACTAAAATTCTATTACTTTTCTGGGGACAACCCAAAATTTTTTTTTTATTTTTTTTTTAACTTTTCAAGAGATCCGTAAACAGGACAAACCGATGTTGAACCTCATTAATGGGGACATAGACCGCAATACAAATGGACAAGCATTCTAATCTCTCTCTACTCTATTCAAAACTAAAAAAAAGTTTTGCCTTTAGTTATACTTTAACCACTTTAAGACCGGAGGATTTGGCTGCTCAATGACCAGGCCCTATTTTGCAATTCGGCACTGCGTTACTTTAACGGACTATTGCGCAGTCGTGCAACGTTGTATCCAAATGAAATTGATGTCCTTTTTTCCCCACAAACAGAGCTTTCTTTTGGTGGTATTTGATCACCTGTGCAATTTTTTTTTTTTGCGCTATAAACAAAAAAATAGCAACAGTTTTGAAAAAACAATAATATTTTTCACATTCTTTTATATGAAATTCTCAAAAAAAAAAAAAAAAAAAAATGTAAAAATCAAAATTTAACATTTTAGGCCAATTTGTTTTCTGCTACGTTTAGGTTATGCACTGTTAGTGTAAAAAGGACACTGGCAGGTTAGGGGTTAACTGTACTGGTGATCAAGGGGTTAAATGTGACCCTAGGGGGCGCGATTCTAACTGTAGAGGGGCGTGGCTTGTGAGATCATCACAGAGACATGCGATCCTATACAGCAGGATCACATAACCTCTGTGATCATCTAAGGGAGAATGACAGACGGCTGTGTTTACATCAGCCGTCTGTCCTTCTCTGTCAGAGGCGGGAGATCACGAGTGGCCGGCGGACATCAGAGCTGTCGGTCACACGCACTGGCTCCCCAGCTGACGAGCCGGGGTGGGAGCCTCCTGAGCAAGCGACGTAGTACTACGTTGCTTTGCCCAGGAGCTGCTGCCCGCCACAGTCAAACTGCGGTGGGCGGTCGCTAAGTGGTTAAGAATAAGAACCCTTCAATAAATATGGCGGAAAATTAATACAACCAATTACCAAAAAAATATAAAAAAATTTGTACGGTTGTGCACACAAGCTTTAGTTTATTTTTGACTGGTAAAAAAAAAAAAAAATATTATATATACATACACACACACACCACACACGTGACGCTGAGGCTGAACACGCTAAGTCTTACTTAAACATCCATTGCATTAGAGCAGGCATTTCCAACCTGCAGCCCGGAACCACAGGCAATGCGGCCCACTGCCCCCTGACAATTATTTTTTTGCTGGGGAGGAAGGAAGTTGAGTCGGGGGCATGGCCACAGTGGCTTCCACCTAACTGTAGGCAGAGGCTGCCTCGGAGGGGGGGGGGGGGAGGGGAGCGATGCCGCATTACAAGCAGATCAGGGATCTCCTGCTTACCCAGCAGCCGCTGTCATAGGAAGCCCTGCTTCCTGGACCAGCTCCTATGATAAGTGAAGAAAGTGGAGGGAAGAGATTGGACTTTATAGGCACCAATATTAAAATTGTATATCTTTATTAAAAAATTCACAAAAGCACATTGATAACAAAACGCAAAAGAAGAGACATATGAAAAGGACAACATATCATATACAACAATTATTACAATAAGGCGGCAAAGCCTCAAAACGGTTGTGCAAATTGCATAGCCTATCAAGTATTGATTATTTGTACAACAATCACAAGTGATACAAGGATGACCTGTGTTCATGAGGCGGCCCTGGAGAAGGGATGGCCGTCTCCAAAGGGTCATCTGTACATAGTAGATACAGATGTTTAGGTTGAATCCCAGCTGCCCTACATGTTTCGCTTAACCTAGTAAGCTTCTTCTGGAGCATATGATGAGAGCAAACATCTGAGAGAGATATTTCAGGTGAGAGAACCTTGTGATAAATCAAGCCTTAAAGGCTAGAAGAAATAACGAGGGGGATCGTGCACTTTAGTTGGGAGCAAAAAGCCTGGTAGGATTACCAGACCTAACATGAGACAAGGAACTTCGAATAACATGGGTACGGAACAAGGTAGGGGCTTGTTATCATGGAAGTTTGGTCCCAAAAGGAGGTAGTATGTGGCGGCCGAATGGAAAGAAAGCCCCGGCCTACAAACCCAAAACATGGGTAGGTGAGGTGAATAACCTCATGTGCCTAAGACCCAGGTGTATTCAGGCTGTGTATGCTACCGCTACAGCGACCGTGTGTGTGCCCCCCCGGATGGGGATACCGCCACTTTCTTCACTTTGCAAATCAGGATGTGGCACCCTTAAGTAACTCTTCTTTTTGTGCGCCTAGACACCCTGAGACCTAGGAGCGCACATACTAAATTATTCTGACTCAGCTCCTATGATAGACAGCACATTGGTGACTTCTATCATAGGAGCTGGTCCAGGAGGCAGGACTTTTTTTATTACATCGGTCGCCGGGTAGCGGGTGATCCCCGCTCTGTGTAATCCAGCGGCTCTCCTCTCTCTTCATTGCAGACTGCATTGGATGGGCACGCACTGGTGAGGCTGCATTGGATGGGCATGCACTGGTCAGGCTGCATTGGATGGGCATGCACTGGTCAGGCTGCATTGGATGGGCATTGATCAGGCTGCATTTGATGGGCATGCACTGGTGAGGCTGCATTGGATGGGCACTGATCAGGCTGCATTGGATGGGCACGCACTAGGCTGCAAGTGCCGCCGGATCCCCCGGCTGCTGCGGGAGACTTAGGATGTCTGCCGTCAGTGATAGAGCCGCTGCTTCCTGTAAAGTTCTGGCTCGGTCACAGGCAGAGTGATATGAAATGCACTCCGCCTGTGACAGGAGCCTTACAGGAAGTAGCGGCTCTGCTCTCTACTGCAGCCGCTGCTTCCTCAAGCAGTACCCAACGTCATGACCAGCAGTACCCACACGACCAGCATTACCTGCCAACAGTAATAGCCAGCAGTCTGCAAAATAAGTAGAAAAGGTATGTGCATTAGTGTGTGTAAATTGTTGCAATAGGTTATTTAATAACCAGTTGTGTTTTCTCATAATATGTCATGTCCTTGTTTATACATGTATGAATAAGGACATGACATTTTCTGGCTGCCTAAGTCACATGTGCTAGAGGTGCAACTATCCCCCAGCACATAACGGTAGACACTGATCTGTAGACGCTGATCACTTCAAATCACTGAAATGGTCATGGTGATTAGAGTGTTTCTTTAAAATCTCTCAGAAGACATAAACCTCTGTATACTGATTGCATTTCATTTGATCATCCTCCAGTTGTGTTAACCACTTCCCCACTGCTCACTGTGCTGCTACTGGGGCACAGTGGCTCGTTATCGTCTGGCGACGTAGGTCTACATCACCAGACATTCCCCTCTCTCGGAAGCTCGCTCCCGCTGTTTTCAGTCCCAGCGGGAGTCGGGCCAGGGGATCGTCGGGGAATCTAGTTTGGAGATCCGCCCGCTTCTGTAAACAGAACGGGCGGATCTCCTAATTGACAAGGAGTGACAGATTGCAGTGTTCAGCATAGCTGAACATGTGATCTGTCCTTGTGTCACTCAGTCACCTCCCCTCCCCACACGTTAGTAAGCACCAGGCATATATTAACCCCTCCCTCTCCACTAAAATTAACCCCTTCCCTGCCAGTGTCATTTTTACAGTAACAGTGCATATATATAGCACTGATTACTGCAGTAATGTCACTGGTACCCCCAAAAGTGTCAAAAATGTCAGTCAAGGGTCAGATCTGTCCGCCGCAATGTCGCAGTCCCGCAAAAAAAAAAATAAAAAAAAAATAAAAAAAAAAAAATCGCAGATAGCCGCCATTACGCGTTAAAAAAAAAAAAAAACCACCAAAAATGACAGAAATCTTTCCCTTTGTTAGTAAACGCAATAACTTTTGCGCAAACCAATCAAAATACGCTTATTGTGATTTTTTTTACCAAACATAGGTAGCAGAAAACAAATTGGCCAAAAATTTTTGAAAAAATTTGATTTTTACATTTTTTTGGGGGGGAATTTCATATAAAAAAAATATTGTTATTTTTTCAAAATAAACGCTCTTTTTTTTGTTTATAGCGCAAAAAGTAAAAAAAAAAAAAAAAAAAAAAAAACGCACAGGTGATCAAATACCACCAAAAGAAAGCTTGGTTTGTGGGAAAAAAAGGACGTAAATTTCGTTTGGGTACGGCGTTGCACGACCGTGCAATTGTCAGTTAAAGTCGCACAGCGCCGAAACGGAAAAAGTGGCCCAGACGTAAGACAGCAAAATCCTCCAGTGGTAAAGTGGTTAAATTAGTGCAGGGGAGGGGGGGGTGGCGCGGCACGGGCAGGGCATGGCAGCGTTTTATTGCTTATATACCTTAGTATAATTTTATATGCGGCCCGAGAAAAATTCTCTACACTCAATGTGGCCCAGAGAAGCCGAAAGGTTGGACCCCATGCATTAGAGCAACACATTTGTTATAAATGGGTTGCCAATTCAAAGTAACTTTTATTTTTAGGAAATGCAGTGCACAATGATCAGCAGCAATTGCACTGTGGTGCAGCTTGCATTGCCTACTGTACAAAGCATACAGGTGCCATTAACAATGAATTGCACCTCAACCCACCACATAAACAAAGGGCATTGCAGTAACACAGGGAAATGCACACATTACAGCAGAGCACAAGTGTTATGGTGTCTTTAAGAGTGAAAATTCTGTAATACTATCTAACTAGAAGATATAGATCTATCTGAAAATATCACAGGAAAAAGATAAGTCCTGCGGATATAGAGATAATATAATGCTGTGAATGTGGAAGTGATATCCTGCTGTATACTGGTAACCTCTTGTTTAGTAATTCCACCTGAAGCAGTTTTAATTTTTTTTTTTTCTGAAAATAACAAACATGTCATACTTGCCTACTCTACAATGGTTTCACACAAAGCGGCCCCAAACCTCCTCTACTTGGGTCCTTCACTGGCGATCTGGGCTCCACTTCTCTGAGTGTCCCCATTGCAAGCTGCTTACTATGGGGGCACTCATGCAGACTCCATCTCAAGCTGGGCTGTGTGCTCCATAGATACACACAGCACGGTTGGCCCTGCCGCCCATTCCCCTGCTCCCACCTCACAGGATTTGACTGACAGCAGCAGGAGCCATTGGATCTACTGTGAGAGGAGAGAAGAGCTGCTGCAGACAGACACAGCGCTGAATTGATAGCCGGCTCAGGTAAGCATTTAGGAGAGGGGCTAGGGAGCGCAGCTTTTGACATTTTTTTTTACTTTCTTGCAGAGAATGCATCAAAGTTAAAAAAAAAAAAAAAAACACTTTGGCCTTTATAACTACTTTAAAGCCAGAGAGATCAATCCATCTCTTGATATGGATAATAATTCACTCATAGAAATATATAACCTTTACCAAAAAGTAAGGCAGTGTAATAACAGAGAAAGCAATGCAATTTATAGGATGTTGCGGTTCAAAAGCACCAATGTATAACATGCCCAATTAGACGTACAGCCAGACTTTGGACATTTAACCACTTTACCACCGGAGAATTTTGCTGTCTTACGTCTGGGCCACTTTTTGCGATTCGGTACTGGTATTTGATCACCTGTGCGATTTTTACTTTTTGCGCTATAAATAAAAAAAGAGCGACAATTTTGAAAAAATAACAAAATTTTTCACATTTTTTTTATATGAATTTCCCCCCCAAAAAAATGTAAAAATCAAAGTTTTTTATCATTTTAGGCCAATTTGTTTTCTGCTACATATTTTTGTAAAGAAAATAAAAAAATCGCAATAAGCGTATTTTGATTGGTTTGCGCAAAAGTTATTGCGTTTACTAAGGGAAAGATTTCTGTAATTTTTGGTGTTTTTTTTTTTAACGAGTAATGGCAGCGATCTGCGATTTTTTTGTGGGACTGCGACATTGCAGCGGACAGATCGGACCCTTGACTGACGTTTTTGACACTTTTGGGGTTACCAGTGACATTACTACAGTAATCAGTGCTATAAATATGCACTGTTACTGTAAAATTGACACTGGCAGGGAAGGGGTTAATTTTATTGGAGAGGGAGGGGTTAATGTATGCCATTGCCTGGTGCTTACGGACATGTGGGGGGGAGGTGACTGTGTGACACAAGGACAGATTGCAGGATTCAGCTATGCTGAACCCTGCAATCTGACCCTGCCGGTCACTTAGGAGATTCGCCCGCTTTGTTTACACAAGTGGGCGGATCTCCAGACTCGATTCCCCGACGATCCGGGAAGAGCGGCGGTGACCTCCCCTGGCCCGACTCCCGCTGTGACTGAATACAGCGGGAGCAAGCCTCCGGCGGCTCGCGCGCCGCCGAGAACGGGGAGTGTCTGCCGACGTAGGTCTACGTCGTCAGACCTACAAGAGCCACTTTGCCGCAGTAGAGCTCTAGTGAGCAGCGGCAAAGTGGTTAAATATTACCATATTCCTAAAGTGGTTCTAAAGCCTCAAGGTTTTTCACTATCATGCATTCTATGCATGATAGTTTAAAAACTTCTCTGTGCAGCAGCCCCGCAGCCTCCCCTCTAATACTTACCTGAGCCACATCGTGATCCAGTGATGTCCACCAGAGCCTTAGCTCTCTGGGGACCCACTCTTGTAAAGCAATTCACCCTCAAAGTTCAGAAAAGCAGTCATTCAAGTCAGATCTCAGCACTAGGTTATTCCTCTCTTATCTGTACATCTGCTCTTTATTCACAATAAAAATGGGTAGGCTGACAGGGGGGAGAAAAACTGTAAACACTAAAGATGAATTACATCCCTGTACCTCCAGCTACAGAAGTCAGTGATGCTGGTAATAAAAAACTAAGTTACTGCTTGGAAAAACTAGAAGATCCACAGTAATTGTTCTGTACTAGCAGTGTTTTAAAAAAGTTAAACACAGGGGGAAGTATTTATTTACTGAAGGGATATATTTAATATGTTTATCTAGTATTTTTTTTATTTTACCCTGACATACAGTTTAATATCAGTCTTAAAAAAAAAAAAATTATATATATATATGCTCATTCATACCATGTGTGCTGTCTGAGTTTCTCAAAACATAAGCAAAAACAAGTAAAAATACATGGTTTTTAATGGACTCAGTTAACACCATCATGCTGTGCTGATGTGTGCCCGACAAAAAAAAAAAAAAAGAAAATATGTATTTAAAATTTGACATTCTTCAACATGCATTAAAAATAAAATAAATTGCCCATTGTGAAAAATAAAATGCAGTGTTTAAAGTAGATCTTAAGCCCCAAATATTTACCTCGCCATCAATGGTCTGACGCCAGCACCAACATCTTCTCCCTGGCTTCCTCTAGATGCAGAGAAGCTGTTTTAATTACCCCCTTTATCAAGTTTGAGGGAGACTGAGGGCTATAGTATACAGTATACATGCTGTGCTGCAGGAAACGGCACTGAGCAACCAATATGATATTAATATAAACCAAATTGTCCACAAAAATAATAGCAATAAAATTATTTTGTGAAGTCTCCCTTTTTTTCTTTTTTTTAATTCTTCTTTATATTATGTAATCAAACAGCCAGGTCAATATCTGCATGTGTACAATGTCAGCCCCAATACTGGCTAGAACGTGTAGGGTGCACCTGACTCTTTCCCTCTGGCCTGCTGTGCACTGTGGCATGTTGGGACATTGTGAGCTGCCACCTTGTTTTTAACTCAATGTAACCTAATTTTATTGCACGAATCTTAGCATTACAGAGTACGGTCATAATTATTATACAATTAAATGTATATACATTAATAAAGTGTGATAATGAATGTGTAAAACCCTGATGACTAAATTCACTGTCCTGTTAACTGCAGTTGTAACAGTAAGGTATTTTACCTTAATGCATTGCAAGTATTAACCAGTTGCTTACCGCCCGCCGCATATATACTGCGGCAGGCTGACTCACCGTACCTGTACGGCAGTCACGCGCGAGTCTGTGACTTCAGTTAGTGTGATAGGCAGTTAGTGGTAGTCCCAAGATAGTGGATATATTGGGGGTACCCTAAACCTAAGATTTAGCCCCCTGATCACCCCAAGTTAATCCCTTCATTGCCCGGTGTCACTATTATAGTGTACAGATCTCTTTTCTGATCACTGTATTAGTGGCACAGGTGACATCAGTTAGCGTTCGTTAGCATCAACCCAGGAAAGCGTCAGATTGTCCGCCACATTTAGTAATACATTTTAACCCTTTGATTGCCAGTGACACTGACAGACACACACACACACTAAACACCTCCATTACTAGTATAGTGTGAACGGATCAATATCTTTGATCTGATCAGAACTACACTAGCATCCCCAATAGTTTAGTGTAGTGTTCCCAAAACACAGCGTTAGCAGGATCAGCCAGACACCTGCCAGCACCTGCATTTAGCCCCTCCCTTCCCTCCAAGAAGTGCAGTATCAGAAGATTACTGTCACTTCCAATACACAGCACACTAAACCACAGCGTGAGCAGAGTCCGGGGCTTGTCTCTGCTAGCACTAGCAGTTACATTTTTTGGTAGTGGTTCAAACAGTCCTTGACAACCAGGTGCTTTTTTACCTGTGAGTCACACTGGGTACCGATTATTTATTGGCCAAAATGTCCAAACCGAGGTACACTAGTGAAGAGACCTACACGATGCGGAGCATGACAGATGAGAGCGATGGGGAAGCCCCACTGTCAGAATCAGGCTCAGTATTCAAGCCTGTAGAGAGCAGCAGCATCCTGCCAGAAAGCTCCGATGATGGAGAAGTGGTCCCTGCTAAGGTCAGGCGTACCCGACCCTGTTCTTCTGCTGCGGAGGTGCAACAACCGTAGGGTTCTTGTATGGAGCAGAGTGTCGGTACTAGTGGTGCTCAACCTTCTGGTGAACTGGCAAGCACCAGCGGCCTAGAACATCCTGCTCATAGTCAAACCAGCACTGCAGTATCACTTGGTGACGTGGCGAGTCCCATAGTTGCAGTTCAAGCTGGTGTGGGGGCTAGCACCAATAGTGTCCTGCAGCCACCAAGAATTCAAAGACAGGCCCAAAGAGCCCATAGTGTCCTTCCTGATGCACTTGCTAATCCTGACTGGGATCCCACCACTTCTGCAGCACCCTTACTTCCCCCATTCACTGGCCAATCCGGAATTCAGGTGAAATCAGCCAATTTTACTTCCTTTTTTTTTTTTTTTTTTTTTTTTAGGAGCGGTTTTTCATGGAAGATCTTTACAGATCTGTTGTGGACCAAAGCAATTTATATGCTGATCAAGTATTCGCCGCAAATCCAAATTTGACCCTTGCCAGAGAATTTGCATGGAAACGTATAACGGTTTCCAAATGTAAAGCTTTTCTGGGCCTATCCCTCCTCAGCTGACCATAGAGCTGATTGGATACCAGAATGCTCCAATCATCTCTATGGCCTAAGATACCAGAAGCTAAGAGCATTTCATGACTTCATGGTTTTGCCAGATATAAACACCGCCATTGGGAAATTTGGAAAGCATCTTATCACACCAATCCTGGTCAGATACTTTAAGGGCAGAGGAGAGTTCTAGAGTCCAATAGACCCCAATTTAAAAAAAAAAAACACACAAGATAACACAACCCCCCCCCAAATAACCACATTTTGGTAAGTAGACACAACAAGCTATTTGCTATATTTTATATTTTGCCACAGGTATTGGGAAAATGCCCAAATATTTTTTTTTTTTTTTTTACACAGTTGTCACTTGAATGAGATATTGCTCAAACATGCCATGGGTATATGAGGAATTACATGCAAAAATACATTCTGCTGCTTCTCCTGAGTACGGGGATACCACACGTGTGAGACTTTTTGGCAGTCTAGCCACGTACAGGACCCTGAAAACCAATTACCACCTTCAGGCTTTCTAAGGGCGTAAATTGTTGATTTCACTCTTCACTACCTATCACAGTTTCAGAGGCCATGAAATGCCAAGATAGCATAAACCCCTCACCCAAATTACCCCTTTTCGGAAAGTAGACACCCCAAGATATTTGCTAAGAGGCATGGTGAGTATATTGCAGCTATCATTTGTTTTGGAAAATGAAAATGTATTTTTTTTTCCTTTGTTTCAATTTTCAAAACTTTGTGACAAAAAGCGAGAACTGAAAAATACTCAACATGCCTCTCTGCAAACATACAGTGTGGTAGAGAACGATACCCAATATCCTTTGATCCCATCAAGGTTGGAGTACATACATATATACACACACACACACACACACACACACACACACTTGTGATCATAAGTTTACATACCCTGGCAGAATTTATAATTTCTTGGCCACTTTTAAGAGAATATAAATGATAAACACAAAAACTTTTCTTTCATTCATGGTTAGTGTTTGGCTGAAGCCATTTATTATCAATCAACTGTGTTTACTCTTTTTTAAATCAGAATGACAACAGAAACTACCCAAATTACCCTGATCAAAAGTTTACATACCCCAGTTCTTAATATTGTGTATTGCCCCCTTTAACATATAAAACACCTTGTGAATTTATGGTGGGTCAGTAGTACTTTTGGCTCTGAAGAGGGTCCTCCCTCAAAATGTGTCAGCCAGGCATATGTGGACGCCATCACATCATCCAGCACCATAGGAGTATCCTGGCAGTCCTGGAGGCAATTGGTTCCATTTTCCCTACATGTGCGCAATTATCATGCGTTTTTGAGTACTATGTATGCTGCTTTTTTGGGTTTTGATAAACTTTTTTTTAGAGGTAATGCACGAGGTCAGTGCTCCCTTCTCTTGTTTTTCAGTATATTTGGATACCCTTGGTCCTGAGGGGGCAGAAAGACCTTAGGTGGTGACAAAGACCACTCAAATTCTCACATATCACTTGAGCGCAGGAGAGATACTCTTTTGGCTCATCTTTTGTGGGGAAGAGGCCCTGGTCCCCCAAAGAACCCCCCCCCCCATGTTAAGGGCATGTGGCATGTTGAGGTGCCAAGCTGCATGCTCGGACAAGGGTCTAGTATGGATTTTGGGGGAGACCCTGTGCTTTTTTTTTTGGCGGCAATTTTTTTTTTTTTTTTAACATTCAGCTGACGACTTATTGGTTGTTAAGAAAATGGTGGCTGGCTTCCTGGCCCACTCCTTAGCAACTAGCTATATACAGTGTGGTAAAGTGGAAAAAAAAAACCTGCAAAATCCATCAAAAACACAACACTTACATTTTTAGTGCGGATCCACTGAAGTCTATTACAAGCTAAACACAATCTGATGTGGGATAAAAGTCCCGGACCCTTTCTAAAAATGCACTGGCTGAAAAAAACACATAAATGTGAATGTGTACCATAGAAAGCCATGTTAAATGGACTGTAATGCTTTTCTGCAAACTGCAAAACGCACTAAAAAAAAAAAAAAAAAAAAAAAAAAAAAACGCACTGGTGTGAACATGGGGTAAAGCCCACAACATTTGAATATGCACGTTGACCTCAAATTTACCACAATGCATTATTCAAGCTAAGTAGTGGACATTGCTTTTACTGAATGTGCTGCCAATGTCGCAACATGTAGGGAAGCTGAATACCATCCTATTATCTAAATCTGCAAGTGTGAGCTCAGTAAGAAAAATGTGTCTATTGAGATTCCTACTACAAACATGAGACACAAAAGACCTGAAGAATATGAAGACATGAGAATACACATACCAGATGTAGATTTCAGGCTGCTTGACTGCCCTGGACAAGTTCATTCATAAGCCAAGCAAGAAGTCCCAACAAAAGAAACAGTAGCAATATAACCATCCCGGTAAATTGATATAAAGCTCAACTTTGAAGAAATATTAGGTGTAGTTTTAGGCTGGCTGTACAGATGGAACAAAAATACCAAATTTTCTGGTTGCGATTACTGGAGCCATAAGTCATACCAAAACTAGAACATTTATAGGCCATGGCTGCTCTATTGTTGAGAGGATCACACAGATTGCCCTGCTGGAAAATCCCTGAAAATCTCTCCAATAATCACTGGTTTACTAAGAACGATGTCATTACTCGTGTTACATTGTCAACATAGTATATAAACAGTAATGTGGTGTCTGGTCAACCTGGAAAGCCAGTGCTCTGACGTGCTAAATAACATTTGTTTATGGTGACAACATTTCTCTCTTGGAATGTAAATTAATATAACCTTTTCAAAACCAAAAAAAAAAAAAAAAAAAAAAAAAAGGTTGTTTTATTTGTCAGCCTTCTTTACACCATTTTGTAAGGCTCCTTTCACGTGGGCTTTCCGATCCAGTCAGCCTGTTAGTTCTTCAGGTGGACCGGATCGAACACTCCATGCATCCCTATAGAGCGGCTGATGTCAGCAGAGACATCTCCGCTGACACCCTCTGCTTTCTGATCCAATCTGGTCCATGAAATCCAGATGGATGAAAACCCTATTTTCCAGCTGTCTGGAGCAGGGGTCTTCAAACTATGGCCCTCCAGCTGTTCAGGAACTACAATTACCATCATGCCTAGTCATGTCTGTGAATGTCAGTTTTACAATGCCTCATGGGATCTGTAGTTCCACAACAGCTGGAGGGCCGTAGTTTGAGGATCCCTGGTCTGGAGAATCGGATCAGATCGGTTGAAAACGGACATGCGGTCCATTCTCATCCGATCTCCCATACAGGAAAGCAGGGCTCTGACAGCTCAGTCTCAGCACACAGAGTGGAGAAGGAGCCGTTATCCACCTGCTCTCCCCGCTGAGCAAAACACAGTCCGTCGGGCACACCGCCCGTGTGAAAGCACAAGTCAAAGAAAATATTGTAGGTTACCCCTTTAAAAATACCATCACTGCATTAGAAAACTTAAAGCGGAGTTCCGGGCACAAAAACGATTTTTTTTTTTTTGTGCCCCTCCGCTAGGTAGAGCTCACCTGAAAAGGAATTGGATAGTTATTTTTATTTTTTTTATTTTACCTTTTTATTGAAGATCGTAAATACTCACCTATGACTGCTTCCTCCTCCAGCGCCGAGGCTCACCCCGTCACTTCCTGCCTCGCGATGATTCCTGGGAGCTAAACGTCATAGCTCCCAGGAATCAATGCGACGGCACCGGCCCCGCTCGTCATTTCCGGGCGACGCCGCATTACCCTACTAAACAGCTTCTGGGCATGCCCAGAAGCTGTTTAGGAATGCGGCGCCGCACCGGAAGTGACGAGAGGGGCTGGTGCAGTGCATTCTGGGACACGAAGACGCGGAAGAAGACAGAAGAGGACCGCGCCGGCTTCAGCTGCCCACAACAGAGATGGAAACGCTGTGGAAGAAATTTTCTAAGTAAGTATTTCTTCTAAAAGGTAAGTGCGAACCGGGACAGATCAGAGGCTAGCCATTGTGGAATGTGCTAGCCCTGACTGTCCCGGGGGTATGTTCAGCAAAAAATGACATCTGTGCCCGGAACTCCGCTTTAAGATTAGGGGCCAGTTCACACCACAAAAACGCACTCCAGATCCATTTTTGGATGCATATCTGCATGCATGTTTTTAATGCGTTTCCAGATGCTTTTTTTTTTTACTGTACTGAGTTTAGTGCGTTTTTGATGCTTTTTGTTTTACTTTTTTTTTCCTGGAACTGAGACACTGGAAGGCACTGCACTGGTGTGAACTATGCCATTGGAATGCATATAACCTACTTTCCATGCATTTTTGATGCAGAGCAAACAAAAAAAAAAAAAAAAAAAAGCACTGCATGTGATGTGAACGGGCCCTTAAAATTTGCTTAGAACATAATTCCCATGCTAGGTTATAAGCCACTTACTCCCTTCCATATCTGACTTTACACATCATACAGCCAGCCAGACGATGTGCTCAAAAGTCCATTATTCCTCATTCTTAACAGTACGGTGACAACGAAAAGAGGCGTTGTGTCCAATGCATTTCAAGGGCCAATTCTTCTTTCATTCCACAGATTTTCAATGGGGTTAAAGTCTGGACTCTGACTAGGCCATGCAAGGACATTCACCTTTTTCTCCTTTAACCACTGTGTGGTCATTTTTGCTGTGTGCTTCGGATCACTTTTATGTTGGAAGGTAAACCTAGCTTTTGACAACTTTCTGGCAGAGGGCAGCAGATTTGCCTTAAGAATTTGATGGTATTTTGCCTCATGTATGTTTCTTTCTATCCCGACAAGTGCTCCCGTCCCTGCTGCAGAGAAACACCCCCATAACAGGATATTACCACCTCCATGCTTTACTGTAGGAATGGTGTAATTTGGATAGTGAGCTATAGTGGATTTTCGCCAGACATATAGTTTGGTGTTAAGATCAAATAATTCAATTTTAGTCTCATCTGACCAGAAAACATTTTTCCATGTGGTCTCAGAATCTTCAAGGTGTGTTTTGGCAAAGCTCAGTCATGATTGCATTTGGCCTTTGAGGGGTGGATTTATTTCTAGCAACCCTCCCATACAAGCCACATTTGTAGAGAATTTGTGATATTGCTATCACATGCACACAATGACTACTCTTGTCATAAAGTCCTGCAACTGCTTCAGAGGTGCTGTAGGCCTCTTGGAAGCTTCTCTGACTGGTTTCCTTCTGGCTCTTTTATCCAGTTTGGAGCAACGTCCTGATCCAGGGAGGGTCTGCGTTGCATCAAATACCTTCCACTTCCTAATAGACTTCACTGTGCTTCTAGGCATTTATGAAGCTTTGAAATCTTTTTTTGTTTTCCATATCCTGACTTGTTTCTGTCCACAGCTTTATCCCAGAGATCCTGGTGACAGTGCTCTAGCACCCAAAGCTGATTGTTTGCTTCAAGTGCACTATCAGGGACTGAAATGCTCCAGGAAAGCTATTTTTATGCTGAGCTAATCAAAATGACCACAGCCAATCAGTTGAAAGTCAAATGGCTTTGTGTGCCATTAAGAAGGTGATTAGCTACACCCGATTAAGTTTAAAAGTCGTTTTTAGGAAGGAGGGGTGACCTTTTCCAACTCAGGGATTTGGTTTTTGAACTTTATTTTTTCTGACATGCTGGCGTTCTATCCTTCACTAGAATTTCATAAGTTGCACTAGTACATACAGCTGGATAAAACCAAAAACTGTGTCTGCCTTCATTTCAGGCTGCAAAGCAACGAAATGTGATTATATTAAAGAGGGTGATCCTTTTCTATACCCACTGTATGTGCAGCACCTTGACCAAAGCCAGCCTTGGGTTGACCCAAAGTACAACTAAGTTCTACATGTCAGCCCTTCAATTTAAACATTCAACAGCATTCTGCAGTATAGGGCTACAAGCCTTTAGAAGTTTGCAGGTATAAAATATGCATCCGTGCTTTCCTGTGCCAGGGGAGAAGTAGGTAGAGCACACAGCTGGCCATAGAGAATGTCTGCATGCCCCAGCCCCCATAAATATGCAGATAAGTCTGTGCTCTGGCATTTACCTGTGCACATGTGTAGGATGTATTTCCTGAACATAGATGTTTTGCGTTTAGAAAAAAATAATAATAATTGTATGTGCATGCGCAGGTAAACACTGAAGCATCATCATTTACATGGGTGCAGGTGCCTATAGCCATTTATTTCTATTACATTTTTTATTTGTTTATTAGTCACGCTTTATTACAGCTATCTCTTACTTTCTCCTCAAGAAAAACACACCTATAAAATTACATAATTATAGATCCATAAAAGAACAAAAACAAATCTAATTCTCAAAATTATCCAACCCCCTTTTTCTATTTGTTTATTAGTCACACTTTATTAGAGCTATAGCCATTCATTTCTAGGACCAGCTGAACGCTCCACCTCTAGCTGTGGGGTGCAGGAAAACACTGTGTATAACGCTAGACATATTTTATGCCTGCAAACATTTGTGTGCATGAGGCCTAACATTATAACATTATGCATATTTTGCACTCCTCCATTTACAATTACGACACTCCCCATGAGCGCTGCTGCCTGAGTGCAGAGGGTGTAAATTGTGAGGTTATCCAAGGCTTCTCCATGCTATCAGGAAGTATGGAAATCTATGGCCCGTGCAGCCCTATGGGCATAGTAAATATGCTGCCAAGTGCCAAGCAAAGCATGCAGTGCTGGGTGGTGCTGCAGCAGAGATGACTGAAGTGCATTTGTACAGTAACAATCCCATATGACCACATTACATCGCTGCGTCACTCTGTAGTCCAATGCAAACTGACAATGTGGGATTGCTGGGCTGAAGCACTGTCACACTGGAAAACACTGGATTTGGACAATTTTGAGAGGACACATTTCCATTCATTTGAAAGAAACCAGAACATCAATAAAGATTACCTAGTGATACTGCACACCACTGATTTTATTTATTTTTTTTAAATCAGCCTTTAGTTCTTCTTTAACTGCTTGTCGCCCACAGTACATTTTCTGTGGACAGGCAGCACAGCCAGGCAACATACCTGTACACTGCAGTCTTTCTTCCAGGTTTGGGTGTGTCTGGACACAGCGCAGGTTTGCCAGTAGATTTTAGCTAATGATTTATGGCTGAAACCTGCTGATTGGCTGTGGCAAATAACAGCACAAAGTTCTGTGTTGACAAAACACACAGAACCATCTACACAGACTGAGATCTGTCTGCTTCTTCTCCCTGAAATCAAATCCGACTTCAGGAAGAAAAAGCAGCCAGATCTGTGAGTAAAATCAGAACACATTACACTTGTGAGACACACAGTAAACCTCTTGATGATAAACCCTTCCCAGCCAATGTCATTAGCATAGTGCAGCGTTTCTAAACTCCGGTCCTCAGGGCACACTAAAGCCTCGTACACACGCAACGATTTGTTAAATTTTCGGCCAACGTCCGATCGGCCGATTTTTGGCTTGTTAGTATGATGCTTCCGACAACCGACTGCAACTTTTCGGCCGAACAAAATCTGGTGTGCATGCTATAAAATTTTTGTTGGCTGTCAACAGAACGGCCAATTTTTCGTCAGTCAGTACAGATTTCGGCAGACAAAAATCAGATGAGCAAGACTGGGCATGCTCAGAGAAGAAAAAACACACGGAAAGTAAACCAGCACATGACATCACTTCTGAAGTTGGTTTTTTTTGGCCGCTAAAATTCGTGTGCAGCCTAGAGCACATTTCAACCAACACAACAACACTGGACAAAAGACGGTCGATCGGTCGGCCAACAATCGTTGCGTGTGTACGAGGCTTAACAGGCCAGGTTTGCAAGAAAACTGAAATCCATCACAGGTGATATCATTTGTTGCTCAGTGATTGCAGTATTCTAGTCTGCATCTCCCTAAGGTAACACCTAAAATCTGGCCTGTTAGTGTGCCCTGAGGACCGGAGTTGAGAAACACTGGTATAGTGTACAATATTATCACTATTAACATAATTAGTGTCAGTGTTCCTCCCAGCTAGTGTCTGTTAGCGTCAGATTTTCCGCCACACTATAAGCCCCCATTCACATCGGCGCGATATGACATGTCAAATCGCAGCCTATTGCTGGCAATGGCACCGTCCCAAATCAGTGCAATGCCGACTTTGCAGCGCCACACCGATTTCCAAAAGCAGTTCCTGCACTCGTTTGGCGAGTTCAGGGGCGACTTTAATAGACATCTGTGCATGAAGCTGCACAGATGTCTTTCAAGTCACCCCCCAAAGTCGGACTGAAATGCAGCTTTGAATTTGTGCGCGTTCAGACGTTGCACGATTTCAAAGCTGCGTTCAGTGTGAAGGAGGGCTCAGTCGCTGATCACCATCATTACAAATATAGTGTCTACAGCTGCGTAAAGTAGTATATGTCAGTTTGTAGACAATAGAACTTTCTCACAAGCCAATTATTATACACTTATTGTGATTTTTTTTTTTTTTTTTTTTTTAAACCAAAGACAAATAGCAGGATACATTTTGGACTAAATTTATGAAGAAATGTGATTTTATTGCATGTGTGTGTTATAACAGAAAGTGGAAAATATATTATTTTCAAAATTTTCAGTATATTTTGTTTATATAATAAAAAAAAAAACCCAGTGATGATCAAATGCCACCAAATGAAAGGTCTATTAGTGAAAGAAAAAAAAATAAAAAGATATAAATTTCATCTGGGTACAGTATTTTATCACTACACAATTGCCAGTTAAAGTAGTGAAGTGCTGAATAGCAAAAAATGGCCTGGTCATGAAAGGGGTAAAACCTCCCAGAGGTCAAATGGTTAATAAGTCAGAATGTTGTACAAGTACAGTAACCTGTGTGTCAACCATCGATTTTTCTGACTGTTCAAAGCGTCAAGAAGCCTCCCATATTGCTCCTCAGAAAACACACTGATGGAATACTAGGAAGCAGCACTGAGCCAAGTGAAAATATTAGAAGCCGTACACGTAAACAACAGATTGCTCCTAATTATGTAACCGTCACTCCATACTGCTGAGTGGAAAGCTTCTAGAAGAAGCCGTATAACACACAATGACTACACACACTGCACCTCGCACACAGGAGTGCTGAATTCCAGGACACACAGCAGCTGGGAATACGGGAGCAGTAATAGAACCTGAGAACTTCCCCCACTCCCTCCCACCGAGTCCTCTACTCATGATGAACACAGGAACGTGCTGTTCTAGAGGCAGGCCTTCTACCTGGACTGCCATAGGCCACCAGTCATTTCACCTCCCTGGAACCTGAGGAGACATTCATTTCACTTCAGCCTAGTCACCGAACATTGTCAGTGCTCACACAAAATAATGTCTAACAATTATGGGCCGTACACACTTGACGAAAATCAGACGAAATATCCTCCGATTTTTCTCTCTTGCTCAGCGTTCATAACAGTTTTTAGTTGACAGTGCATAAATGTTCACAAAATTTCTCGTCCGATTTTTCTTTTTTTTGGCACATTTGTTCCTAGACTTCCAGGTTGTCAGCAACTTCAGATCATGTGCGGTCTTTCGTATCCGATTTTTCACGGACGTACTGCATACACATTAAACGAAAATCGGTCGTCTGGGGCGTTTTTCCCTCCGTTTTTTTTCATTGAAAATGTCGGCATCTGAATGCTGAAAGTTGGGTACACACTAGGCGAAAATCGGACGATTTTACCTCGGACGGGAATTTTCGGCAGATTTTCTACTAGTGTGTACCCCACTTTACAGTGCCTTGAGAAAATATTCATACCCCTTGAATTTTCCACATGTTGTCATGTTACAACCAAAAATGTAAATTTATTTTATTGGGATTTTATGTGATAGGCCAACACAAAGTGGCACATAATTGTGAAGTTGAAGAACAATGATTTTGAA
Organism: Pelophylax lessonae; assembly: GCF_965119305.1. Taxonomy (NCBI): domain Eukaryota; kingdom Metazoa; phylum Chordata; class Amphibia; order Anura; family Ranidae; genus Pelophylax; species Pelophylax lessonae. The sequence continues at coordinate 330,055,660 of NC_138770.1, read as the reverse complement.
AAAGTTTACAAATATCGGAAAAGTGTGGCATGCATTTGTATTCAGCCTCCTTTACTCTGAAGTCACCTAATTAGTAAATGGGGTCCATCTGTGTGTAATTTAATCTCAGTATAAATACAGCTGTTCTGTGAAGCCCTCATAGGTTTGTTAGGCTCCATTCACACCTGAGCGTATCATTTTCAGGCTTTTTTTGGGCTTTTATTAAAGGAGTTTTTTGCAGGTGTTTGGAGGCAGGCCCTGACATCTAAAAACAATGCTTGTAATCTGCCAAAAAAGAAGCTCAGGTACTTTTTGGAGCTTCAGCCATTTTGCTTCAGGCGACAAAATGCTCATTTGTGAACAGGGGCCATTGAAATGAATAGGATTTTTCTTGATGGGCATTTCGAGACTTCAGAGATGAGCGTTTTACGAGCTGACATACACTCAGGTGTAAACAGGGCCTTAGTGAACAAACAGCATCATGAAGGCCAAGTATCACCACATACAGTAGGTCAGGGATTACATTGTGGGGTTCGGTTATCAAAAAATCAATCAAAAAAAAGCAGGGTTCGGTTATCAAAAAATATCCCAAGCTTTGAACATCTCATGGAGCACTGTTCAATCTATCATCCAAAAATAGAAAGAGTATGGCACAACTGCAAACCTACCAAGACATGGCTGTCCACCTATACAGACAGGCCGGGCAAGGAGAGCATTAATCAGAGAAACAGCCAAGAAGCCCATGGTAACTCTGGAGGAGCTGCAGAGATCCACAGCTCAGGTGAGAGAATCTGTCCACAGGACAACTATTAGCCGTGCATTCCACAAATCTGCCCTTTATGGAAGAGTGGAAAGAAAGCCATAATAAGTCCCGTTTGCAGTTTGCAAGAAGCCATATGGGGGACACCGCAAACATGTGGAAGAAGGTGCTCTGCTCAGATAAGACCAAAATTTAACCTTTTGGCCTTAAAGCAAAATGCTGTGTAGTGGAAAACTAACACTGCACATCATCATGGTATGGGGATGCTTTTCTTCAGCAAGGACAGGGAAGCTGGTCATAGTTGATGGGAAGATGGATGGAGCCAAATACAGGGCAATCTTAGAATAAAACCTGTTAGGGCCCTTTCACACGGGCACTCCGTATGTCCGCAAATCATCCTATTTTTTTGCGGATGATTTACGGACATAATGTATGTCAATGTCATTGCGGATGTCAGCGGAATACCATCCGCTGACATCCGATTTTCTTCCTTTCAGTTCTGTTCCGTTTCCTGGAACGGAACAGAACCCTATTTTTCCTCCGTTCAAAAAATGTAAAGGAAGCAAAATCTGATGTCAGCGGTGTCATCCGCAATGCCCATAGACTTACATTATGTCCGTATATCATCCGCAAACGGATGGGATGATATGCGGACATACGGAGCGGATGACACAAGTGTCATCCACTCTGTGGAAAAAAAAAAAAAAAGGACAGGAACGGAGCCAAAAAACTGATCTCCTGTGTGAAAGAGCCCTTAGAGTCTGCAAAAGATTTGAGACTGGGGTGGAGGTTCACCTTCCAGCAGGACAACAACCCTAAACATACAGCCAGAGCTACAATAGAATAGTTTAGATCAAAGAATATTCATGCGTTAGAATGGCCCAGTCAAAGTCCAGACTTAAATCCTATTGAGAATCTGTGGCAAGTTTTGAAAATTGTGGTTCAGACGCTCTCCATCCAATCCGACAGAGCTTGAGCGGTTTGTAAAGCAGAATGGGCAAAAATGTCACTCTGTAGATGTGTAAAGCTGGTAGAGACATCCCCAAAAAGGCTTGCAGCTGAAATTGTAGCGAAAAGTGGTTCTACAAAGTATTGACTCAGGGGGCCTGAATACAAATGCACGCCACACTTTTCACATATTTGTAAACAATTATGAAAAACATTTATCATTTTCCTTCCACTTCACAATTATGTGCCACTTTGTGTCGGTCTATCACATAAAATCACATTAATGTTTTTGGCTGTATTGTGACAAAATGTGGAATATTTCAAGGAGTATGAGTACCATTTCAAAGCACTGTACACACTTTCCATTCTTCTTTGTCAGTACTCAGAGAAAATAATATGTAACAATTACACACTTTCCATTCCTCTACACTAGACTGCTCACCAAACTTGTCAGTGGTCAATCATACAATATGGAACAACTTCAAAGACAGGTAACAGAAAAAAAAAAAAGCTTCTACTGTCACATGTACTGTAAGGGCATATTCATACCATTTGGTGTGCGTTGTCACCAATTTAGGGGTGATGTGATGTCCTGTCACAACTTTTTTTTCCTTTTTAAAGACATCATAACACTAAGCGCCACAGCCTACCGCAATGCAGTGTAGTGCGTTACAAAGCACTGTGTGTAAGGGCTCACTCACAGTTTCAGAGAGCCATCTTGGACTTGGTTTGATGTGTAACTGCCATGGTGCCGCACATGTGATCAGTTATGACTCCAGCCATTTGCTGGTTTGACAGTTGGGTTTAGAGCACAAACAAATGTGACAGTTACATTCCCAGCACATGCCGGAATGGAACTGTTTTTTCATAACTAATAAATTGTAGAATTTAGTTCCGCTTAAAGTAAATGTAGGTTCACACTTGTGTGGGCTGCTGTACCCATCCCTGACTCTTTTTGAAAATGCATGCCCCAACACATGCCCCATTTGCTGATGCCTGGGGGTGCCATTAGGAATCCCATTATTAAGCTCCAAGGGGCGGAGCAAAACATGTTGGAGGCGTGGCCTGGCTGGAGCCCAGGCTGCCATATACTGTCACAAATTGGTTTGCCTCAATGTGCTATCACAAAGGAGTGGATGCCGCTCCAGTTTTTGGAGAAATAAAGACTTTTTATCCGCTGACACTAGAGTGCTGTCAAACCATTTCCTATACAATCGTTGCTTCAATGTGCGGCTACAGGGACGTCCATTTTCACACACCCTTGTATGTGTGTTGAAGAGCAATGTGCTTTACTGTGTGGCTTTGCGCAACCTGCACAACTGTGCTTGGCTCAAAGTTGTGATACCTTCCCACAATGCAATGCCAAAAAAAGAAAACAGCCATCAGCAGGTGGCAGGATGCCTGCACGCGTCCTTCCACTGTCCCCTTAAAAGTGATCCACTATCAACTGCTTTTCAGGGGGGGGAGGGGGTGGAAACTACTGCTACTGGGAAAGAAGCCTTAGGCTAGGTTCACAACTGTGCATTTTTTGGTGCATTCGAAGAAATGCTCCACAATCCAATTAAAGGTATTCCCTTTGGGTCCTATTCAACTCTATGCAGTTTTCGGCAGTTTATTTTTATTTTTTATACTCGCAGCATGGTGCAATTCTAGCTTGATAGACTTCAATAAAACTGCATCAAAAATGCATGTACATGCGTTTTTAGTAGGGTTTTGTGTTCAAAGTGATCCTAAAGCCTAAACCTTTTTTACCCTAAGGCTCCATTCTCACAAAGTTGCGCCATTTTCAGTGCGACTTATTACATTTTATGGCATTCAAGTCGCTGGAGTTGCTGCTGTGGCCAATAAAATACACGGTTTCTGACTTTATATGTCCCAAGTTGAATGACAAGTCGCACTAAAGAGAACTGCATTAAAGTGATAAAGTCGTGGGGTTTGTTTAGTTAAAAATAACAAACATGTTATACTTCTCTCTTCTGTGCAGTTGGTTTTGCGCAGAGCAGCCTGGATCCTCCTCTTCTCTGGTCCCTCTTCGCTGCTCCTGGCCCCTCCCTCCTGCTGAGTGCCCCCACAGCAAGCCGCTTGCTACGGGGGCACCCAAGCCGAGCCCTAGCTCTGTGTGTCCATTCAGACACAGAGCCGCGGCCTGGCCTCCTCATTGGCTCACTAACTTTGATTGACAGCAGTGGAAGCCAATGGTGGCGCACTGCAGTCTCAGCCAATGAGGAAGAATCCCGGCAGCTGAGACGCTACTGCAACATCACTGGTTAGAGATGGGGCTCAGGTAAGTATTAGGGGTACTGCTGCATACAAAATATGTTAATGCAAAGAATGCATTAAGACAAAACTCCTTCTGACTTTACAACCCATTTAAAGCTTAAAAAAAAAAAAAATAATATATATGTTTAAACATCGATATCCCCCCCCCCCCCCCTTATATTTACCACTCCCACGCTGTGCCTGTCCATAGTCTTCTTTCCCAGCTCTCACAGGACAGAAGCCATTGGCCCTCGCGTAAGTCGTCTCCCAGCTCTCACAGGACAGAAGCCATTGGCCCCCGCTGCTATCAGTCAAAAAATGAAAAAAGTGGGAGGTGGGGCAGAGCTGCGCTGTCTGTGTCGATGGACGTTCAGGCACGAGCCTGCACAAGTGCCCTCAGAGAAAGTAGCTTGCTATGGGGGCACTTGGAGAAGAGGAGGAGCCACGAGTGCCAGCGGGGGACCCTAGAAACTGAGGGTCTGGGCCTGCTCTATATAGTTTCAGTGTCAGCGGGGGACCCTAGAAACTGAGGGTCTGGGCCTGCTCTATATCTTTTCAGTGCCAGCGGGGGACCCCAGAAACTGAGGGTCTGGGCCTGCTCTATATCTTTTCAGTGCCAGCGGGGGACCCCAGAAACTGAGGGTCTGGGCCTGCTCTATATAGTTTCAGTGCCAGCGGGGGACCCTAGAAACTGAGGGTCTGAGCCTGCTCTATATCGTTTCAGTGCCAGCGGGGGACCCTAGAAACTGAGGGTCTGGGCCTGCTCTATATAGTTTCTGTGCTAGCGGGGGACCCTAGAAACTGAGGGTCTGGGCCTGCTCTATATAGTTTCAGTGCCAGCGGGGGACCCTAGAAACTGAGGGTCTGGGCCTGCTCTATATAGTTTCTGTGCTAGCGGGGGACCCTAGAAACTGAGGGTCTGGGCCTGCTCTATATAGTTTCAGTGCCAGCGGGGGACCCTAGAAACTGAGGGTCTGGGCCTGCTCTATATAGTTTCAGTGCCAGCGGGGGACCCTAGAAACTGAGGGTCTGGGCCTGCTCTATATAGTTTCAGTGCCAGCGGGGGACCCTAGAAACTGAGGGTCTGGGCCTGCTCTATATAGTTTCAGTGCCAGCGGGGGACGCTAGAAACTAAGGGTCTGGGCCTGCTCTATATAGTTTCAGTGCCAGCGGGGGACCCCAGAAACTGAGGGTCTGGGCCTGCTCTATATAGTTTCAGTGCACAGGGCAGGTAAGTACACACTTGTTATTTAGGTCCCTTTCACACTTGTGCGGCTTGTCCTTCGACTTGGGGCTGCAAAGTCGCACCCCATGATATCCAACGAGTACTATTCATATCTGTGCGACTTCAAAGAAGCCCTTGCACTACTTTGGTCTGACTTTGATGCGTTTTGAAGTCCATAGACCCCAAGATTACACAGAAGAGTCGCACAGCAGCAGTGTTGTGCGACTTTCAGGTCATACAAGTTTGAAACAGGCCTTAAAAAGACTTGACTACCACTTTAACAATCAGTATCCTGGGTAGAAGCACAAAGACATCAAAAACATTTAAAAACCGCACACTCATAGATGTGAACCTAGAGAGTTGATGCCAAAGCAAGAGGCAAGGTTAAACCTTCTATTGGTGAGCAAAGTTCTGAGGAATTTAGGGGGGTGTCCTCACTTCCTGTTGGGCCACCAGGACAGGAAGTGAAGGGAAATCTGTATAAAAGAAACTGAAAAGGGGGGGTGTAACTTTTCCTTACTCAATGGGAAATAAGGGGAAAAAGTTAGGTAGGTTTGATGGATGGTGGGGTGGGGTGGTTCCCCCCCCATGGCTCACCTTGGGCAGCTCTCTGAGTTGGTTGGCATCCAGTAGTAGCTCCTCCAGACTCCGGCTGTACCTGTAGATCTCCTCGGGGACGGTAAGTAGGGAGCAGTGCCTCTTATCCACGGACTCCACATGACGGTTACACCGCCACAGGGGGATGCAATGGAACATTCCGAACATCAGGCCCCCCGGATCTCCCCCCTTCACAGGTAAGCCCGCACTTCCTTGATCCAGCCCGGTACCGCACGTCACCATCCAATGTCACCATGAAGGTGTATGGACGGGGAACTTTGTAAACTCCCAATAATTCAGCGCTCCGCCCCCTCACTTGGTCACAATGGAGATCCTCCGGGCCGGGTGGAAGGCTCGGTGACAGCAGGAAGTAACATGGGAATCCCGGCCGGGACTATGGAGCTCCTAGTTAGTCATATAGGAGTGCTGTGTGCCGGCCTTCCCTCCCTCCCCCTGTGTGTACTGTACACATGGAGAACACCGGATTAGAGCGCACATAGGAATCCCCGCATCCCTACAGACGTGACGACACAGCCTGACTCCGCCCTGCTTCTCACTCAGGGGGAGCTATTCACTACATCACATTACATACCTATATCCAGTGGTGGGATTCAAACATTTTAGTAACCAGTTCTGACTTTCAATGCACAGTGACCAGCGTGCCTGTAGAATGACCAGCGTGCCCCCTTTCAATGCACAGTGACCAGCGTGCCCCCTTTCATTGCACAGTGACAAGCATGCCCCCTTTCATTGCACAGTGACCAGGGTGCCCCCTTTCAATGCACAGTGACCAGCGTGCCCCCTTTCATTGCACAGTGACCAGCGTGCCCCCTTTCAATGCACAGTGACAAGCATGCCCCCTTTCATTGCACAGTGACCAGCGTGCCCCCTTTCAATGCACAGTGACAAGCGTGCCCCCTTTCATTGCACAGTGACCAGCGTGCCCCCTTTCAATGCACAGTGACAAGCATGCCCCCTTTCATTGCACAGTGACCAGCGTGCCCCCTTTCAATGCACAGTGACAAGCGTGCCCCCTTTCATTGCACAGTGACAAGCATGCCCCCTTTCATTGCACAGTGACCAGCGTGCCCCCTTCAATGCAGTGACCAGCGTGCCCCCTTCAATGCAGTGACCAGCGTGCCCCCTTTCAATGCAGTGACCAGCGTGCCCCCTTTCAATGCACAGTGACAAGCATGCCCCCTTTCATTGCACAGTGACCAGCGTGCCCCCTTCAATGCAGTGACCAGCGTGCCCCCTTCAATGCAGTGACCAGCGTGCCCCCTTTCAATGCACAGTGACCAGCGTGCCCCCTTTCAATGCACAGTGACCAGCGTGCCCCCTTCAATGCAGTGACCAGCGTGCCCCCTTTCAATGCAGTGACCAGCGTGCCCCCTTTCAATGCACAGTGACCAGCGTGCCCCCTTTCAATGCACAGTGACCAGCGTGCCCCCTTTCAATGCACAGTGACAAGCATGCCCCCTTTCATTGCACAGTGACAAGCATGCCCCCTTTCATTGCACAGTGACCAGCGTGCCCCCTTCAATGCAGTGACCAGCGTGCCCCCTTTCAATGCAGTGACCAGCGTGCCCCCTTTCAATGCAGAGACCAGCGTGCCCCCTTTCAATGCACAGTGACCAGCGTGCCCCCTTTCAATGCAGAATGACCAGCGCGCCCCCTTTCAATGCACAGTGACAAGCATGCCCCCTTTCATTGCACAGTGACAAGCGTGCCCCCTTTCAATGCAGTGACCAGCATGCCCCCTTTCAATGCAGAGACCAGCGTGCCCCCTTTCAATGCAGAGACCAGCGTGCCCCTTTCAATGAACAGTGACCAGCGTGCCCCCTTTCAATGCAGAGACCAACGTGCCCCCTTTCAATGCACAGTGACCAGTGTGCCCCCCCTTTCAATGCAGAGACCAGCGTGCCCCCTTTCAATGCACAGTGACCAGCGTGCCCCCTTTCAGTGCAGAATGACCAGCGTGCCCCCTTTCAATGCACAGTGACCAGCGTGCCCCCTTTCAATGCACAGTGACCAGCGTGCCCCCTTTCAATGCACAGTGACCAGCGTGCCCCCTTTCAATGCACAGTGACCAGTGTGCCCCCTTTCAATGCACAGTGACCAGTGTGCCCCCTTTCAATGCACAGTGACCAGCGTGCCCCCTTTCATTGCACAGTGACCAGCGTGCCCCCTTTCATTGCACAGTGACAAGCGTGCCCCTTTCAATGCACAGTGACCAGCGTGCCCCCTTCAAAACAGTGACCAGCGTGCCCCCTTCAATGCAGAGACCAGCATGCCCTCTTTCAATGCACAGTGACCAGCGTGCCCCCTTTCAATGCACAGTGACCAGCGTGCCCCCTTTCAATGCACAGTGACCAGCGTGCCCCCTTTCAATGCACAGTGACCAGCGTGCCCCCCTTTCAATGCACAGTGACCAGCATGCCCCCTTTCAATGCACAGTGACCAGTGTGCCCCCTTTCAATGCAGAGATCATCGTGCTCGTGCCCCCTTTCAATGCAGAGACCAGCGTGCGGCGTGCCCCCTTCAATGCAGAGATAATCATTCGCGCCCCTTCAATGCAGAGATCATCATCGTGTCCCCTTCAATGCAGAGATCATCATTTGTGCCCCCCTCAATGCAGAGATCATCATTCATGCCCCCTTTCAATGCAGAGACCAGCGTGCGGCGTGTTACCTTTAATGCAGAGATCATCATTCATGCCCCCTTTCAATGCAGAGACCACCATGCTGCGTGCCCCCTTCAATGCAGAGATCATCATTCATGCCCCCTTTCAATGCAGAGACCACCATGCTGCGTGCCCCCTTCAATGCAGAGATCATCATTTATGCCCCCTTTCAATGCAGAGACCAACATGCTGCGTGCCCCCTTCAATGCAGAGATCATCATTCATGCCCCCTTTCAATGCAGAGACCACCATGCTGCGTGCACCCCTTCAATGCAGAGATCATCATTCATGCCCCCTTTCAATGCAGAGACCACCATGCTGCGTGCCCCCTTTCAGTGCAGAGACCAGGCCAGCGTGCTGCGTGCCCCCTTTCAATGCAGACATCATTGTGCCCCCTTCAATGCAGAGTGAACAGCGTGCCAACTTGCCAAGCCCCCAGACCAGTGACTTACCTGTTGTAGCGGCTTCTGCTCTTCAGTCCCCGCGTCTCCTAGAGTCCTCCCGCATCCCGCCTCCTCCTGGCCAATGGCATTGGCCGAGGAGGAGGAGGATCCGTGTGACAATAGCGAATTTTCATTCGCTATTGTCACACAATGGGTGGGCTTGGGGCGCGCACTGCTCTGCGCCCCAGGTCCACCCTTTCCTTTCCTACCAGAGCCAAATAGGCGGGGAGTCAGAGACTGTCTGGGAGGCGGCGGCCTGCAGGAGAAATGGGTGACGTCACTGGTTGCTGGACGCTAAGCGGCTCTAGAGACAGCGCTGAGAGGGGAGGGAGCAGCAGAGCGGTCATCAGGAGGATGATTTTTATACAGATCATGGCCAAACTCAAACTCACGGTTCTGCGAACTTGCAAAAAGTTTGTAACCGGTTCTATGGAACCGGTGCGAACCGGCTGAATCCCACCACTGCCTATATCTACCGTATATACTATATAAACAGCGATAGTATGGGGGAACTATTCACTACATCACATACCTATACCTACCGTATATACTATATACACAGCAATAGTAGGGGGGGCCCTGTTCACTACATCACATACCTATACCTACCGTATATACTATATACAGTACACAGCGATAGTATGGGGGAACTATTCACTACATCACATCACATCCCTATACCTACCGTATATACTATATACACAGCAATAGTATGGGGGAACTATTCACTACATCACATACCTATATCTTCCGTATATATACTATATACACAGCAATAGTATGGGGGGCACTGTTCACTACATCACATCACATACCTATACCTACCGTATGTACTATATACACATCAATAGTATGGGGCAGCTATTCACTACATCACATCACATTCCTATACCTACCGTATATACTATATACACAGCAATAGTATGGGGGAACTGTTCACTACATCACATACCTACCGTATATACTATATACACAGCAATAGTATGGGGGAGCTATTCACTACATCACATACCTACCGTATATACTATATACACAGCGATAGTATAGGGGAGCTATTCACTACATCACATACCTATACCTACCGTATATACTATATACACAGCGATAGTATGGGGGGCACTGTTCACTACATCACATACCTACTGTATATACTATATACACAGCAATATTATGGGGGGCACTGTTCATTACATCACATCCCTATACCTACCGTATATACTATATACACAGCAATAGTATGGGGGAACTGTTCACTACATCACATCACATACCTATACCTACCGTATATACTATATACACAGCAATAGTATGGGGCACTGTTCACTACATCACATTCCTACCATATATACTATATACACAGCAATCAAATACTGCAACGCATCCCTTTTTTTTTTTTTTTATTAACCACTTGACCTCCAGAAGGTTTACCCACTCTTCATTACCAGGCCATTTTTTGCGATACGACACTGCGTAAATGTTACTGACAATTGCACGGTCGTGCGATGCTGCACCCAAATAAAACTTTGTCCTTTATTTCCCCACAAATAGAGCTTTCTTTTGGTGGTTTTTGATCACCTCTGCGTTTTTATTTTTTTGCACAAAAAGACAATATTTTTTACTTTCTGCTATAAAACATACCCAGTAAAAAATCTAATTTTCTCAATTTGAATGAAGGTCAGATTAATATAACCCAGCCAGCGCAGAGTTCCCCCATATATCAGAGCGTGCAGGATTCCCCCTTACAGTGCAACTCTGACATGAAGAGGAATGCTGCAGATCTTCATTTAAGGGGAACTCTGATGTAAGCGGGTGCTCTGGTGACCAGAAACCACCTTATATCAGAGTCCACTGCATTCCCCTTTACATCAGAGTTCCTACTTACATCAGGGTCTGCAGCATTGCCCTTTACATCAGAGTTCCCTTTTACATCAGGGTCTGCAAAGTTCCCCCTATAAGGGGGAAACCTTCATATCAGTTCCCCCTTACATTATTGTTTTCACCCAGCCCTTACATCAGTGACCCCCCCTTAGACTGGCCTGGCGGTGCTGTCACTTACCTGAGGGTGGTCAGAGGCTGTAGACATGATACGGGAGGTGGTCAGATGCTGCGGACATCATACAGGAGGTGGTTTGAGGCTGCGGACATGATACCGGAGGTGGTCAGAGACTGTGGACATACTACAGGAGGTGGTTAGAGGATGCGAACATGGTACAGGAGGTGGTCAGAGGCTGCAGACACCCCCATTCCCCCCAACAGTAGTGTCCTAATCTGCCTCCCTTCACCTTCCACATCAGTGTCCACCTCTGTCACCCTTTACATCACCCTCCCTCAGCAGAGTCCTCCTCTGTCCACCTTCATAAACCCTCTACAGCACTGTGCTTCTCTGACTCCTTCAGTCCCCACAGCACTGTCATTCCCTGTCCCCTTCTGCCCCCACAGCACTGTGCTTCCCTGTCCCCTTCTGCCCCCACAGCACTGTCCTTCCCTGTCCCCTTCAGCCCCCACAGCACTCTCCTTCCCTGTCCCCTTCAGCCCCCACAGCACTGTCCTTCCCTGTCCCCTTCAGCCCCCCACAGCACTGTCATTCCTCGTCCCCTTCAGCCCCCCACAGCACTGTCATTCCTCGTCCCCTTCTGCCCCCACAGCACTGTCCTTCCCTGTTCCCTTCAGCCCCCACAGCACTGTCCTTCCCTGTCCCCTTCAGCACACACAGCACTGTCCTTCCCTGCCCCCTTTAGCCCCCCCACAGCACTGTCCTTCTCTGCCCCCTTCAGCCCCTACAGCACTGTCCTTCTCTGCCCCCTTTAGCCCCCCCCCCACAGCACTGTCCTCCTCTGCCCCCTTCAGCCCCCACAGCACTGTCCTTTCCTGTCGCCTTCAGCCCCCACAGCACTGTCCTTCCCTGTCCTCTTCAGCCCCCACAGCACTGTCCTTCCCTGTCCCCTTCAGCCCCCACAGCACTGTCTTTCTCTGCCCCCTTCAGCCCCCACAGCACTGTCTTCCTCTGCCCCCTTTAGCCCCCACAGCACTGTCCTTCTCTCTCTGCCCCCTTCAGCCCCCACATCACTGTCCTTCTCTGCCCCCTTTACCCCCCCCCCCCCCCCACACAGCACTGTCCTTATCTACCCCCTTCAGCCTCCGCAGCACTGTCCTTCTCTGCCCCCTCCAGCCCCCACAGCACTGTCCTACTCTGTCCTTTTCTGCCCCCACAGCACTGTCCTTCTCTGCCCCCACTTCAGCCCCCACAGCACTGTACTTCTCTGCCCCCTGCCTTTAGCCCCTCACAGCACTGTCCTTCTCTGCCCCCACAGCACTCTCCTTCTCTGCCCCCACAGCACTGTCCTTTTCTGCCCCCACTTCCGCCCCCACAGCACTGTCCTTCTCTGCCCCTGCCTTTAGCCCCGACAGGACTGTCCTTTTCTGCCCCCACTTCGGCCTCCACAGTACTGTCCTTCTCTGCCCCCCTGTTCTCACATGAGTGTCCTCTTCTCTAGCCATGGCGCCAGCGAGACAGTGTCGCCGGTTCGTCACTGCGCATGCGCCCGCCCAGCTGGAAATAGGCGAGCTTTCCTGAGCCCAACAGGCTTCGGAACGGTGCATGCGCAGCTACGCGGCAGCCGTTCTGCCATCTTTTTTATGGGCGCCGCTGCCTGTAACGAGCATTTACGGGCAGCCTGAAAATGGGCTAAAATTTACGGGCTGCCCGTAAATTTACGGGCGGTTGGCAAAACTGACAATGGTGGTGACTTATAGCGAATGCAATTGTTTTGGAAAAAAATATACTTTGAATTTGAATTTAATAAACAAAACAAAACACAATATTTACCCCACCAAGTAAATAGATGCCTAAAATGTCACACTTTATAGGACTTATAGTGGGACTGCGACATTGTGACAGACAAATCGGACACCTAACTGACACTTTTTGGGGACCAGTGACACTAATACAGTGATCAGTGCTAAAAAAATATGCACTATCACTGTACTAGTGACACTGGCTAGGAAGGGGTTAACATCAGAGGCGATCAAACGGTTAATGTGCTACCATACCCAGGAGCCTGCAGTCACTATATCTGGTCTCATACGGTACACAGAACATTGAAATGGAATTATTTTAGTGTACATGTGGCAGTCCGCAATAGGTTAAACAACCTGCTGACCAGGCTTTTTCTGGCACTTTACAAGTTTAAACCAGTATTTTTGCTAGAAAATTACTTAGAACCCCCAAACATTATCATTTTTTTTTTTAGCAGAGACCCCAGGAAGTAAAATGGCAATCGTTGCACTTTTTTATATGTCATGCAGTATTTGCACAGGGGTTTTGCAAATGCATTTTTTTGGGAAAAAAAAATATACTTTAACTACTTGCCGCCCACACTATGGCCAAAAGACGGCTACAGCGCAGACCTTAATTGCCGGGAGGGCGTACATTGACGTCCTCCCGTGCACGAGCGACTCGCCTGATGACAGATCGGAGTAAGGGGGGCGGTCTCGCCCTCTTACCACGTGATTAGCTGTCAGCCAATGACAGCTGATCATGTGAAGTAAACCACACCCGGCGATCAGCGTTTTTCTTTTCTCCTCACACTATTAGTGTGAGGAGAAAAAAAAACGATCGCCGGCTGCTGTCAGAGGGACATCAGTCCTGAAGAGGAGAGGGCAAATTGTGTCCACCAGTGCCACCTACCAATGCCCACTAGTGACATCTGCCAGTGCCCACTAGTGCCACCTACCAGTGTCCACCAGTGCCACCTATCAGTGCCAATCAGTGGTGCCCCATCATAAGTGTCTACCAGTGCCTGTCATTGCCCATAAGTGCCACCTATTAGTGTCCATCAGTGCCCATGAGTGCTGCCTATTAGGCTCTTCAGCCCCACCTACCAGTGCCCTTCAGTGCCCCCCATCAGTGCCCATCGGTGCCACCTATCAGTGCTGCCTTATCAGTGCCACCTTATCAGTGCCGCCTTATCAGTGTTCATCAATGAAGCCTATCAGTGCCCACCAGTGCAGCCTATCAGTGCCCATCAGTGCAGCCTATCAGGCCCCATCAGTGCCGCCTCACCACCGTACATCAATGAAGGAGAAAAATTACCTGTTTGCAAAATTTTATAACTATAAAAACGGTGGGGTTTTTTTTTCAAGATTTTTGGTGGTTTTTTGTTTGTTCAGCAAAAAATAAATACCCCAGTAGTGATTAAATACCACCAAAAGAAAACTCTATTTGTTTGGAAAAAAAATGATAAAAATGTCATCAGGGTACAGTGTTGCATGACCACGCAATTGTCATTCAAATTGTGACAGCGCTGAAAGCTGAGAATTGGCCTGGGTAGGAGGGGGGTTTAAGTGCCCTGTAGACAAGTGGTTAATGAATTAAAAAAAAAAAAACATTATATTTAACTCAGTTTTTTTGTATAATGTGAAAGATGATGTTAAACCGAGTAAATAGATACGTAATATGTCATGCTTTAAAATGGCACACGCTCGTGAAAAGGGGACAAACTACGTTACTTAAAAATCTCCATAGGCGAGGCTGTAAATGCCTTCACAGATTACCTGTTTGTTACAGAGGAGGTCTAGTGCTAGAATTATTGCTCCTGCTCAAACATTCGCAATGATACCTCACATGTTCTGTGAATACCGTTTACATATGCGTGCGTAATTTACGTATGAGTTTGCTTCTGTGCACAAGCACCGACGGATGGGGGCGCTTTAAAAAAAAAAACACTTTTATTACTTATTTTACTTTTTTATTGTTTATTTTTACATTGTCTCTTTATTACATTTTTTTTTTGATAATTTTTACTCCTATTACAAGAAATGTGAACATCCTTTGTAATAGAAATAAGGATGACCGGTCCTCTTTATGAAGACTCCAAATCTCTTCTTTACCTTTAAAAGCAAAAGATCCAAAAAAAAAAAGTAGAATTTGATCTTTCACTTTAAAGAAAAAAAAAAATTAATTCCAGCCTGGACTAGAAGTGACGTCATTACGTCGCTCCGGTCCTCCAAGGCCATAGAGCCGATCAAAGAGTACTGTATCTACACTTTGATCGCCTATGGCCGCAATATCAGATAATATTTTGGGGCGAACCGGCGGAAATGGTAAGCTAAAGAAACATCGGCGAACTCCCCGAGGGCATGAGGCACTCATGGACATTGCTGGATCGAGATGGGGCTCAGGTAAGTGCTAGGGGATCATAAATTGCATTAGAATGCATTGAGATAAAAAAAAACCTTCTGCCTTTAGAAGCCCTTTAAAGTCTGCAGAGCATTGCAACAACACAGGTGCAGTGCACTAAGCAGAAGCTCAGGCATGTTCAGATCCTGGCCTGAGCCCACTACTGTGTGCGACTGCGAAGCAGGCAATGCCTCAGACACCTATGATTGGCTTTGAGCAGTGACAGCTTCCTGGAGGGATAGCTCAAGAGGGTTCAGACTAGGATCAGAACCAGTGGCGGAGCCAGAGGGCTAGCTGGGGTGGCAATTGCCACCCCAGACAAAGTCCTTGCCACCCCTGTTGCCACCCCGCTCGCTGAAAACATTGATACTATACATTGATGGGGGGAGTACGCTGGTCACTTTACATTGATGGGGGGAGTACGCTGGTCACTTTACATTGATGGGGGGAGTACGCTGGTCACTTTACATTGATGGGGGGAGTACGCTGGTCACTATACATTGATGGGGGGAGTACGCTGGTCACTATACATTTATGGGGGCAGTACGCTGGTCACTATACATTGATAGGGGGAGTACGCTGGTCACGATACATTGATGGGGGGAGTACGCTGGTCACTACATTGATGGAGGGCATGCTGGTCACTACATTGATGGAGGGCATGCTGGTCACTACATTGATGGGGGAGTATGCTGGTCACTACATTGATGGGGGGGTACGCTGGTCACTACATTGATGGGGGCATGCTGGTCACTACATTGATGGGGGGCATGCTGGTCACTACATTGATGGGGGGCATGCTGGTCACTACAAAAGGTAGATAAGAGACTACTACTGTAGTACTGTCTGACTGTACTAGTGACTGACTGAGTAGTGAGAAGTCTGTAAAGGAAAGGGGATCTATCTTATGGGGAACCTGCCCTTGCCCAATGCCTGGTCTGCTGACTGTAAGGGGGGGATCTATATGGGGGACCTCACCTCACCCTGGCCTGCTGTAAGGGGGGATCTATATGGGGGGCCAGGGTGAGGTGAGGTCCCCCATTAAGATCCCCCCTTACAGCAGGCCAGGGTGAGGTGAGGTTCCGTCCCCCAAATAGATCCCCCCCTTACAGTAGACCAGGGTGAGGTGAGGTCCTGTCCCCCATATTGATCTCCCCCCGTACAGTAGGCCAGGGTGAGGTCCTCTGACCTCACCTCACCCTGGCATGCTTTAAGGGGGATCTATATATGGGACGGGACCTCACCTTACCCTGGCCTACTGTACAGGGGGAGGTCTATATGGGGGACTTGTTGCTGCTACACTTTTCATTGGTTAAGCTGACACGCAACTCCTTTGTGCTCCAAACAGCTCCAAAACAAAACATAACGCGGCAGCACACACAGGAAACTTATTTTTAGTGTAATTGAACACTTTGTATATTGACCCCCCAAAATAATACCTTGCCACCCCTTTGCCACCCCTGTTTTAAAAGTCTAGCTCCACCACTGATCAGAACATGCCTGAGCTCATCCCTGGTTACAGACCTAGGACTCTTCAGGCCCCTTGCACACAGGCATTGTCCATTCAAAGAGAAAACAGATTCAGTTTACATCAGTTTTTGCATCCGTCCTCAGTTCATTTCACCTTACATCAGTCTGCATTCATTTGCATATCACAGTTTAGTTCTGTTCTGTGTATTTCTTTGTACATCTGTTTTTTACAATATCACTGTACCTGTTTTACATCCATTCAGAGCCAATTCACTCTATGTGCAGTGACAGACGTTTTACAATTGTTTTGTGTCCAATTCACACTGCATCGCAGCCTAATGCATTTTATCGCAGCGCACCAGCTCAAATCGCAATTCATTCTTGGGCAGCGCAGTATGTAATGCTGCCAGACGTTGCAGTGAATGAAGTGTACATTTTATACACTTTAAATGAAGCTCATGCAAAACTAAGAAAAGGGAGCAGTGCAATGCACTGAATCGTGCACCACACTGCCCCCTAGTGCAGCCAGTAATGCAGAGCGCTCGGAGCGGTGAATCACTCTGGCTGCTCTGCGATTTGGTGGCTGCATAGTGTAAATTCATTCAAAAAGCGTGTGTGTGTGCTGCCAGCTAATCAAATGAAATAACTCTTGCCTGCTGCTATCACAATGTGTTCCCACATACAAAAAAAGAATATCAATCACCTGTTAATTTTTTTAGTGTATATTCGCCCTTACATCCATTTTTACGAAGGCCGTTCAAGTCAAAACCTGGACTTTTGAGTTTATATAATAAAAGAACAAGTGGAAATTGCATTTATTTTTCAACAAACTCCCTGCTACAAGTGTAGCACTGTCTATCTAGTGTGCTAGTGTAAATAGGTTAAGTTGTTAGTGTCGGTAAATTGGTTTGGCTAAGAGCCAGGCCTGAGTTGAATCTGGGTAAGGGTTGAGTGACTCATGGAGGCTGGATGACTTCTCCTGGGAGCTCTTCTGGTGCCTCCCCCTGTTCTGTGAAACATTGGAGAATGTTCTAGACATACTGGGTGGAAAATAGTCATGCATATTTTTGAGGACCTCACCCAATCCCCAGCAAAATGGGCTGGCAGGGGGGAGATTCCCCTCATGAATGAGTATTAGTCATGCCAGCAGGGGCATTTGGGTGGAAGAAGGAGATGGAGTGCTGAGGAGGCTGTGGGTCATCCTTTAGGGCACCTCCTAGCCTGGGGGTGGCAGAACGACTTCAGGCCTGGGGCTCCGGTGCTGGGGGACCCGCTACAACACATGGAGGGATCCTTCCTGGAGGCAAGGAGAGGACAGCAGGAGCAGGTCAGCACACCTGGGAGATCCCCCCAGAGTCAGCCGTGTGGGCTGGTGAGTGTCAGTCTGGAGGACTGTGGAGAGACTGTCAGTCTAGACGACTGTGGGGGAAGTTGGCTTGGAGGGCTAGTGCAAGGGGCTGCTGCAGTCAGGAGGGCAGGGAGGTCATGAAGAGGTGGTGCGGGGAGCAGTGACCATAGAGAGGAAGTGGTGGGAAAGTGTTAGCTGTGTCACCCCATCTGTTCTCCAAGTATAGGGGCTTCAAGTCCCTGCCAGTAATAGGCCTTCGCTACAAAACCACAACAGGGTGACATAGCTGAGTTCTGCTGGAGGAAGAAGAGGAGCTGTATATAGAGACTGTATATAGGAAGAGTTGTCCCTGAAGTGTGTTTGAAGTCATGTGGGCATCCCATAAACTCCAATCCCTATCCAAGTTTATTTCTCTCAATAAAACAAAAAAGATAAAGTCACGGACTCTGGAGTGACTGTGAAGATTCGATGTGCAGGGTGGGGGATCTCATTCTACTTGCGGCTCCTTAGGGGGTGCAGTACACACTTATCCCAGCGTTCAACTAATGCCTGGAAAGCTTTGACATAGAAAGATTTGTCAGTACGCCTGAACTATCCTAAAACAGCCTGCTTCACTATGTCATCAGTGCTGAAATACTAACCTCCTAGGAACTCTTTTATTTCTGTAAGGGGGATGTGACAATACCTTCCAGAGTTCCAGCTGAGCTGCTTGATTAATGGTCTCTGGACTGGCCTACAACATGTGCACTGCCTATCAGTAATAGGACACACTTACTACTGTGAGTAACACCATGCTAGCATCCCTTTTTATGTATGTAAAATAAAATCCCCAGTTTAACTTGAACGCCCCTCAAATGTTCGTTTTTTATGCTGAATTTAAGTATATAAAAAATAAAAGTTTAAAAAGTAAAAATTAAGTACAAAAATATATGTATATTTTGTTAAAAAAAAAAAATGATCTTAACAGAATGGATGTTGTCCATTTCCATCTGTTCCAATCCATTTCAAGGTATCTGGATGTTGCCTGTTCTATTTAAAAGAGACGTATGGGCTTCTGTTTTTTTTTTTTTAATACTCATACTTGCCTAGGTGCATGCAGCATCGGTCCCCCAGCGCCTCTACACTGAGAACCGAGTGACTGAACACCGCCGATCGCTCGGTTCTCACAGCTCTCTGCTCTGCCCCCTCCTCACTCATTGGAGCACTGAGCTGGGAAGGGGCTGGGAGCAGCCGGCTCAGGCTCTCAGTGGCTCGCTGAGAGGCTGAGCCGGGTGTCGGACCGACTTCTGTGACGTCAACAGAGAGTGGACAGAGAGCCGGGAGCCGACGGTCACGGCACGGGGCTCTGAAGGAACGGCACGAGCGGCCGTTCCTTCAGAGCGCATGCGCCAGTGATGTCAGTGGCTGCATGCAAAGTAAATATCTCCTAAACTGTACCTATAGGTAAGGCTTATCATAGGCTTACCTATAGGAACAAGTTGAAGAGGAGGGTTTACTTCCTCTTTAAGAAGGGCCATATTTTGGAGATGTTATGACGGTTAAAGAATAACTCCATCTTTCCACATACTTTACATAATTTGTTTGGGCCAACCTGGGACAAACTATGTCCCTCACTAACATGTGAGGCCACTGGATGTGCAGTATAAACTGTATATACTGTAGCTGTGGCTACATACAGCATACCACACAGGGGCATAACTACAGGGGTTGCAATTGCAACCGGGCCCCATGCTCCAGGGGGCCTGTGCGGCTCCCCTGTACACCTGGATATAGGGATGGCGGGGGCAGCATGTAGAGAAATCACTGTCCTCCTTTTTCCTCCAAATATGTAATTTACCAGCTCCTTCCTTTTCTGAATGGACAGAGTCCTAGTCAGTCACATTGTAAAAAAAATTAAATAAAATTATAAAAAAAAAATACAATAGTGGGTGAACTTCCAGGATCGCAAAGGTCACACTTGCGACCGGGCCCTGGCATTCCACCACCATCGGGAGGCCCCAAGATGGCAGGAAGGGGGCCCACTGCAGAACTTGTGAAAGGGTCCCGCTGCGGGACCTTAATAAAGGGCCCCAGGATCAGTGGGAAGAGCCCCAGGCTTGAAGGGAAGGGCCCGGGCCAGGGGTTCGGGGGGCCCTTCGTCGTTTCTTGCACCGGGGCCCTAAAGGTTCTAGTTACGCCTCTGATACCACTGTTCCCGGTGAGAGCAGAGACTTCCTGTCAGATTGAACAGCAGAACAGACAACTTTGCCTTTTTGTTATTCAATCTATTAGAATATAGTTTTCCAAGAATCCAGATGAAAACCCTAACTGGATAACCCTTAGATTGCTGAAGTCCCTTGTATCATACACAGTTGTCATGTTTTTCACCTTTTTATTGTATCTCGGTGCTGCTGATCTCCTCCAGCTTTTTTAACCACTTCCTGACTATCATTTTACTTTGGTTTTTACTGCACATGATTGCTCTGGGCCTGTTTCCTGATGGTAACAGCAAACCATGCCTACACAATAAGCATCATCACATTCACTTCTAGTTTCCATCAGAAGCCCATGTGGCAGGCTAGCAATGCAGAAATACAGTTGGGAGACATGGACAGAACATTGTCAATTGAATGGGCTGCCTAATGCACCAAAAAAGGTGCATACACTTTGGGGTTGATTTACTAAAGGCAAATAGACTGTACAAGAACAGTTGTTTAAGAGCTGAGTAATTGAGCAAACGCTCTGCTGACTTTTATCAACCAATCACGTGTAAGCTAAAATAACTTAAGATGATGTCTTTAGCTAGCAAAGCTAAGCTCAATTCCTTGTTTACCGTATTAATACTGTATTACCTGTGGATTCTCTATAATGCTTTGTCATTCAATAAACATTATGGAATAAAAAAAATGCAGTGTCTTATTATCCTTACACGTCATTGGGTACTTTTTGCAAAGGGAAGCTTTACGTCATTTACTAAGCTCTGGCGTAACTGCACTTGCAGAGGGCAACTGCACTTTGCAAAGTGCACAGTCTATTTGCCTTTAGTAAATCAACCCCATTTTTCCATAACACAGTGCACAGTAGTGCGTTTCCGTGCAATGTGGTGCACTGCAACATAGGTGGATTGGTAACATGTGCTAGGGGTGCCATTACGAGGGAATACCACCACAACATACCAATGCGCATTTCTGCAGCAAACAGAGTGAGCCCAGCCTTTAGTGTAAAATATATGTCAAAAGTATAGGGCAACAGATCTAGGAAACTGCTTGTGAAATCAGAATTAGCTTTTTTGGTCAAGTATGTATAGCATGCAAGGAATTTCTTTGGTTTAAGATTTAGAAGTTGCTGAAGCTTGCTTTGCATTTAATGCAAAAATGTAATTAAATACAAAAACTGAATCAAATGCACAGTTTTGAGCCAATTCTAAAAGGCTAAACTTACATTTCTAGCAGTGCTTTTTTTTTTTTTTTTTCTTTTTTTTAAGTAGGCAAGTAACTAAACAAAATCTATTCATTCTATTCTTCCACTATGTGCCTGGATCTCCAGAGCCCAGCTCTAACCAGGTCTTGACTATACTATTATAACATTGGCACATTCTTACTCCATACAAGGGGCACTTAAGATAAAGGTTAATGTTAATGTCCCTTCCCACCCAGCCCTGGCATCCCCTTACGTGGTTGTTTACACCTGGCCGGCGGGACGGACTTACACACAAGATCACTTTGATTGGCTGTCACATTGGTTGGCAGGCCATCTCACTTGGTTCCCAATTATGACTATATACTGAGAGCTATCTATGACATCTCAATCACTGTGCTGAGAGCAGCACAGAAACCTTATGTAGCCCATTGAAGCATAGGTTGGCGTGTGGGCGTTAAAGCCCTCCCTCTTTGCCGGCGCACATATGCCTTACATGGGCAGCAAGAGGTTATATTTCCCACTAATGGCTACAGTGCTAATGGTTTATAATAGTGGGTTGTGACAGGCAGTTCCTTATTACAAAGGAATGGTCTGCATGACAGCACCAGGGAACTTATCAATGAACTATGAAGAAAAACAATTCTTACTAGTAGGGCTGCAACTAACGATTATTTTCATAATCGATTAGTTGGCCGATTATTGCTTCGATTAATCGACTAATCGGATAAAAACCTAAAAAAAAAAAAAAAAAAAGTGTATAATTTAGTTAATATTCTTGAATATCTATATGTAGTGGTAAATATAACTATCCAGCTATATAGTTGGATATTTAATCCACTCTGAAACAGATATATGTATTATTAGAGGTAAATGTGGTACATATCAGACTCTGAGATCAATATTTTTAAAAGACCTAAAACACTGTTTTGCAAATTTTCAGACCGGATTTGTATATAATCATGATAGACTCCCTTATTAATAGGCAGGTAGTTTGATACAAGCTCCCTGTGCCTGCTGTCACTTATGCTGGCCATACACAAACTAAATTTTTTTTAGAAAATGTTTAAAAACATTCATCCGATTTTTCTAACCATTAGTGTATTTGGTGTCCGGTGTCAACCACAGTGACAGGAAAATTTGAAGGAGCAGAATAGAAAACTTCTCGATTAAACAAATCTTCAAATCGTGTATGTGGTTTTTGCTCAGAAGTTTTATTCATTTTAAAATTTATTGTTAAAAGCAAGTGGAATTTTCAAACAACACTCGTCCATTCAACAAATATATATATCATTTTTGAACAAATATAGATGCAAATATTTTTGTCCAAAAATCCAATACATGTATGGGAAGCAGAAGACCTTTAGTAGCAGCAGCATGCTTTTTTTTTCATGTGTATGTATATAAAAAAAATATGCCCAGAAGTCGGATATGCAGGATATTTTAACTGGTCAGACATGAAGGTATATGAAGGGTGGAGGGGGGAAAATAACATTTATATATTAAAGTAGTACTAAAAGCTGAGACTTTTTTTTTTTTTTTTTTCATGGATATAATAATTTTAAATACAGTATAATGCACAATACTAATAAACTTTTACTTTAAATGTAATTGTAATGCCTTATATCACCTCTAGTCTATCGGCCTCCACCTTCTCTGGGTTCAGATGCTGATCTTCCCAGCACAGAGCCCTTACAGTGATTGTAAACGTTGGATTCTTTTCTTTTTAACAACAATCTTGTCATACTTCTCCTCTCTGTGTAATGATTTTTCACAGAGCAGCACTGATTCTCCTCTTCTGCCCCCCCCCCCCCCATGGCACTTCCAGCCCCTTCTGCCTTCAAAGTGCCCCTATAGGAAGCAGCAAAGTATAGTACTGTACAGAGTGTCCCTATAGCAAGGTTAAAAAACCTCTGCCTTTAGAATCACTTGGTTCCTTCTCTTGCCCAGGACTACATTTCCCATGAGGCATTGCTCCTCACACATTCACAAGTTCTCTGTCATCTACTGACATGTATGGATGGTTTACTGAGCTGTATGTGTGTTGCACTGTATTTTCTGATATGTAAGGACAACTAATCGGCTGACGATTAATCGATTACGAAAATAGTTGACAACTATTTTCATAATCGATTAGTTGACGATTATAATCGATTAATCGATTAGTTGTTTCAGCCCTACTTACTAGCCTGCACTTGTTCACGTTACCCCACACACTAAAACACATGTACGCTTGTGTGTAGGGGCAGTGGGGCAGGGGGGGTAAGGCTGGCATATTACTATTTTGTATTTTTTTTTAATGTCCCAAAACGACACTTTATTCAAGTAGCATGTAGAGGCACAATACAGTTTTACACAACGCACTATATCCTACCCCAACACTGCACTGATGTGTAAACAGGGCACATAAACTAAAATAATTAATAAAGAAAATAATTGTTTTAATAATTGTGTTAAACTTGCGTTGATAGATTAAGTTTAAGGCAGATTGTGTGAATAAACCCAAGACCACAAACAAAGTGTAAGAAGAAAATGTGCTTGCAGTTTGTTATGAGTAGATAAATAGGATATGAATTGAAGATTTCTGTTTTCCTTATTGAAAAACAAAAAAAGAAAAAACAGAAAATATCTAATCATCATAAGCTTCAAAACATAAAGAAGAATACAACTAAAAGATGAATAACCACTTTGCTGCAAAATCTAAACAATATAGTACCCTCCTAGATTTTCTTTAAAAAATATTGATACCAAAAAATACAATGTTACTTTGTCAGTAGAATGCCACATGGCAAAAACTGAAAATCTCCCATCCTAAATTGCATGTATCCCATTACCCTAAGAAAACAGACTGAGAATTACACACACAATCTAAAGGGTTGATTTACACTGGTGCAATCCCAGACATCACGTGTGATTCGCACTACAATGCAAATTCAGCCATACAGTTTGTATGGCTGAAACTGCATCACATTCGGACCAAAATGGTGCAGGACCCTTTTTTGGTCCACACTGGAATCGGATCGCATGGGTGTTTAGACCCAATACGATCCAATTCCTGTCCGATTTCACAGTTCAACTAATAAACAAAAAAATGAAATACAATGCATCATGATTCACATTATCTCAAAAACTTCTTAATAATGGAATAAAGTTCCATCGTGCTAAGTGCTGTAAACTCAAATGAGGTGCAAATTGTGCTCCCCTCCATTGTGCCCACTCACCCACCAGCTTGTGCATTTATCTTAGGTCTGCTGAGCTTTGTATTTCTTTTTCACCAATCCAGCTGCTATGGACTCCCAATGACAGGAATCATATGCATTCGTGCAACTATCCTAGGTCTGCTGAGCTTTGTAGTCCTCTTTCGTCACTCAAGCTGCTATAGACTCCCAATGACAGGAGTCATATGAGCTTGTGCAGATATCCTGGGTCTGCTGAGCTTTCTAGTCCTCCTTCGTCACTCCTTAATTATTTGGCAATGGGATGCTCGTATATGGTGTAAATAAATGGCAGAGAAAGATCCACATAGCATAATTCCATTTTATTTTAAAATAAAAAAAAGTACATGAGCTTCTTTTTGGGCAGATTACAGGCGTTTTTATTTTTTTCCATTGGTTACTAGTCAACCTAAAAACGCCTGCACAAAAACGCGTGAAAAAACGCCCAGAAAAACGCCTGTAAATAGCAACGCCAAGATGTGAACGTAGCCTTAGTGCCGGTTCACACTAATGCGGCACGACTTCGGGGGCGACCTGTTAAGTCACGTACACCGCGACTTCGGCGCGACTTGCACGGACTTCATATAAGGAATGTCTATGCAAGTCGCTCAGATGTCGCCCCAAAGTAGAACAGGAACCTTTTTCTAAGTCGGAGCGACTTGAGTCGCTCCTATTAGAACGGTTCCCGTAGCACACAATGGACCGTGACTTGTCAGGCTGACAAGTCGCGGTAGTGTGAATGGGCACTTACTGTCACAAGGGATGTTTACATTTCTTGTGACAGCAATAAAAGTGATTCGATTTTTTAAAATTTTTTTAAAAACAGTGTTAAAAAATAAAATAAATAGGTAAAAAAAATAATTTTAAAGCGCCCCCGTCCCTGAAGAAAATGCATTCATAAGTCGCACCCGCAAATGAAAACACTGTTCAAATTACACATGTGCGGTATCGACGCGATCGTCTTCTCATTTCGCTATATGCATGAAAAGGAATTTTACACTTTATGAATAATAATGTTATTAAGATGGTAGGTTTGTGTTAAGAGCGCTGCTTATGTGTGTTTTTTTATTTGATTTTATGTTAGATATCTATTTACTCGGCGTGACATCAACTTTCACAATATACAGAAAAATTGGGCTAACTTTACTGTATAGAAAAAAATGGGTAATTGGCGCTGCCTTTCTAGAATATTATTATATAAATCACAACGTGTTGTATGTAGGTATAAATAGAAGTGTGTGTGCTGGTGTCAGTATACACAATGAAATAAATAAAACTCTAGTGTAAAACAGGAATAAATTAATAAGATCAACATATATGAAAATAAATATTATATATAATATTTATTTTCATATATGTTGATCTTATTAATTTATTCCTGTTTTACACTAGAGTTTTATTTAATTGTGTATACTGACACCAGCACACACACTTCTATTTATACCTAATATTTATTTTCATATATGTTGATCTTATTAATTTATTCCTGTTTTACACTAGAGTTTTTTATTTATTTAATTGTGTATACTGACACCAGCACACACACTTCTATTTATACCTACATACAACACGTTGTGATTTATATAATAATATTCCAGAAAGGCAGCGCCAATTACCCGTTTTTTTCTATACACCTCTAATAAAGTCTTTGGATTGTAGCTTAGGGTAGGCTGCAGCCTAATTACCTCTGATATATATCCATTAGATATCCATAAGCGCGGAACTCACCCCCTCTTTTCACTTTACTGTATAGTTTATTTTATTTTTTATTAATTCAGTAAAATTTATTTTTTCCCAAAAAATTGCGTTTGAAAGACCGCTGTGCAAATAGCGCATGGCAAAAAATATTTCAACGACCGCCATTTTATTCTCCAGAGTCTTTGCTAAAATATATCTATATAAATATATATATATATATATATATATATATATATATATATATATATATATATATATATATAATGTTTGGGGTTCTATGTAATTTTCTAGCAAAAAGTACTGATTTTTAAATTGTAAACAACATGTGTCAGAAATAGGCTTGGTCCTTAAGTGGTTAATATATATTTTTCACTTACACCATAAGCGCGGGAATATATATAAAGGTGGTTTACACACACGCGTATATAAATACTTTTCTTTATTCAGACAAAACCGATAGATCACTGCTCCACCCACTACAGTGAAGCCCAACTATGAGAATAGGACATTTAACAATTATAAGGAAGGTTTTATCCCATTTTGGCTGCAAAAGTGGAAATACATCTCAATAACCACAAAGGATATAAATCTACTTTGTGTGCAACAAATGCCTTTGTAAACTTAGATATTAGCATGTAAATGTAGCAGTGATATCATTATTGTACTATACATAGACTGTGAAAGATCAGAGCTCCACCCACTACAGGCTGCCTACATAAAACGAAAGGAGGGGGCGGATGCAAGACCAGTGACTCTGCACAAGGAGAGGGAGCAGCAGTGACTGGTCTTTATTACAGGAAGCTCCTGCACAGAGGACAACGTTTCACACTGGCTTACCGCACAGATGTGGAAAAAAATACACAAAGCACACCAAGATTCATGGAAGAATACACATGCCTCTTGTATCTGGGTAATATTTGTCTATTCTGGTGTTAAGCGTTAAAGTGAACATGTACTTTGTCCATTGAGGGCAAGGTATCCTGTTCACTATGGGCCAGGGGGCAGGGGGGCAATCGCCCCCGTGGGCCGCACTGATGCCACGTAAAAAGGCTGCACTGCTTCTGCCACAGACATGCTTTAAGGGATTTCTGGTGAAGAGAAGTAAAAAGTCCCTGCCGTTGACCTACTAAGTGCGGATTGAAGACAAGGACAGAGCATAGGCCCCCACCCAGCATGGATGGTGTAAACTGTGTCTGAGCAGAGGCCATTTCCATGCTCCTCCTGGCCAGCCCCAATCAAGCTGTTCTAGCTTCCCCCAATAGCCCCCTGTTGGCCAGGTTGGGAAATCCGATTTAGACGGTGAGTAGAAAGTACCTGGAGTGGAGCTTCAGCCTGGAATGGGGGTCAGGAGGAGGCTTGGAAGAGGTAGAGTGGGAGGGGGGGGGGCAAGTTTTTTGCACCATGGGCCTCTGGCTTGTACTTTCCCCTGGGACGAAAGTTGCCAGTCAGCCCCTGACTATGGCCCACTCAGGCTCCCTTTTCCCTCTCTATACCCCACTCTTTTGGCTTTTTTTTTAGTTTGCATTTGCTCACCCACTCCCTGAATAAGAGAAGCATATTCTTCCCACTTCGTCCCTGACAATTATTTCCATGTGCACTGATCTATGCTAATTGGTGAAGCTAAATGGCAATGAGTTGTCCAGATTGACTGAACTAAATTTAGATACTAAAACATAAGAAACAACTGATTGTAACACGTGCAGCATTGCCTGCTAAAGGGCAAAAGCCAGGAGCAAGCTAGCACAAAACTCATCCAAAGGGATGTAGTGGATGCCATGTTTTCAGATAATCCTGGTTAGTTGATGCCACCACCTTCCCTGCTATTATCACTTCATGTCACTGCCTCTCCCCCTTATGCTCTAGTGACGTGTACCCCCGCCCTCCTCTAGTTGTGGTATCAGCGCCCCGGGCTCACACTACAGTTCTGTGTGTCTGTCTGGGAGGAGGTGACGTTTAGATCACTGCCACAAATGTGAGTCACACTGATAGACAAGGCGTCTCTCTGATAGCCAGGGGCACCATACAGTAAGCAAAAGACATGACAATTATGGAAAAATAGAAAATCTACCTAATACAAAATATATTATTTTAGTTGCAAATACAAACATATTTTATATTTCTTTGTCATACAGTACAAGACACAGGATCTTTAGTGTATATGGCCCATTACTTTCAGCAATCCCCAGATTTTTTCCAGTATCCTAAAAACATCTTAGAACATCTTCTCTTTACCTGTACATCCTAGAACATCTTCTATTTACCTGTACATCCTAGAACATCTTCTATTTACCTGTACATCCTAGAACATCTTCTCTTTACCTGTACATCCTAGAACATCTTCTATTTACCTGTACATGCTAGAACATCTTCTCTTTACCTGTACATCCTAGAACATCTTCTATTTACCTGTACATCCTAGAACATCTTCTCTTTACCTGTACATCCTAGAACATCTTCTATTTACCTGTACATCTTAGAACGTCTTCTCTTTACCTGTACATCCTAGAACATCTTCTATTTACCTGTACATCCTAGAACATCTTCTCTTTACCTGTACATCCTAGAACATCTTCTATTTACCTGTACATTTTAGAACATCTTCTATTTACCTATACATCCTAGAACATCTTCTCTTTACCTGTACATCTTAGAACATCTTCTATTTACCTGTACATCTTAGAACGTCTTCTCTTTACCTGTACATCCTAGAACATCTTCTATTTACCTGTACATCTTAGAACGTCTTCTCTTTACCTGTACATCCTAGAACATCTTCTATTTACCTGTACATCCTAGAACATCTTCTCTTTACCTGTACATCCTAGAACATCTTCTATTTACCTGTACATTTTAGAACATCTTCTATTTACCTATACATCCTAGAACATCTTCTCTTTACCTGTACATCTTAGAACATCTTCTATTTACCTGTACATCTTAGAACGTCTTCTCTTTACCTGTACATCCTAGAACATCTTCTATTTACCTGTACATCCTAGAACATCTTCTCTTTACCTGTACATCCTAGAACATCTTCTATTTACCTGTACATTTTAGAACATCTTCTATTTACCTATACATCCTAGAACATCTTCTCTTTACCTGTACATCTTAGAACATCTTCTATTTACCTGTACATCTTAGAACATCTTCTATTTACCTGTACATCCTAGAGCATCTTCTCTTTACCTGTACATCTTAGAACATCTTCTATTTACCTATACATCCTAGAACATCTTCTATTTACCTATACATCCTAGAACATCTTCTCTCTACCTGCAAAAGCTTACCTCCTTTGAATTCTGTTTTTTTAATCAAGATTTGTCTGTCAGGATTCCTAACTTCCCCATAGCCGCTGTGGTTCCAGCTCTGCATCTTTCCAGATTGGTTAATTCTTTGGCTGTATCTTGGCAGAACAGATTGGGAACCCAACTAGAAGAAGATGTGAGGCAGGCATGTAATGTTTCTTGTACAAAAGTTTTTATTTTAAGAAAAGGCATAAACATACATCAAAACAAGGCATATGTGTACAATATAGAAGAAACAAATGGAACACATGAAACAGGTCACAGCAAAACAGGATGCAGACACAGAGCGTAAGCCAAACTTAAAACAGTGTAGACCAAATAAAGTATGTCAGCAAAAAATCATTCGACAGGGACCAAAAGTCCCCCCTAGTGACACATAGTGCAAATAGAAACAACAGTAGAAGAAGTCCCAGAACGTTCCAGGAAGCAAACGTAGGCATGGACTTAAAGTACCGAACCAGAGAAGAAAGCAGCACAGAGAGACAAAGGAGGAAGAGGAAAAAGAAGGGGTGAGAAAAGGAGACAATAAAAAAAAAAGAAGAAACGACAATAAAAGAAGACTAAAGAGGGGATGGGGAGAAGGAAGAGAGAACGGGTCCTGCGGGGCGAGCGTCCAGGGGGTATCAAAGGGAAAGAAGAGTGGTCTGAAATCTGGAGGGAGCAACAGTCGAGATCCAGGGGTCCCACGCCTTAAGAAATTTATCATGGGTATCAGAAACTATGGCTGTCAATTTTTCATTAATTAGAATATCATTCATACGGTTTTTGACAGCCTCAAAACTAAGCAACGGGATCTTCCAGGCATGTAATGTTTCTTTAAGCACTGAATCCTGTGTTAGCACTCACTTTGACATGTAGTGTACTGAGTTGCTTTAGCCACAGGGTGTTATAAAGGTCCAGGGCTGTGGTTAATCAGCAGAGGACTGTGTCCTCTGAAGACCCCTTCAAGGGGATGCCCATCGAGGAGGGGGAAGTCAGCATGGGTCTGGTCCCTAACATCCTGCTCCGATTAATGAAGAAAAGTGCCCATTTGTCTATGCAGCCTCAGTCTCCCCATCCCTTATGTGCATGTATGTGCCGTTGTCATCTTTTATGGCGCACTCCCTCCAGTTGGCAACTGCTCCTCGCTCCCGAAGGCAGCACACCAATCCTTGGGAGATTCCTGGATTGCAAGAGCCTAAAATACCTGGCACAGTGTAATGTTCTGGTACCTTTGGGTACCCTAATTACTCTTTCATAAGTGTATGCGCCCCACCATTCTCTTTTGGAAAGGTGCGCATACACCTTTAAGACTGATGCTGTCATCACTGAGCGCCAGACTGGATGGCTATTTAGATCGCCGGCTCTCACTCACATGTGTTCGTTCAAACTGCTTTGTGCCTTGATGCTAACCTGTCTTGAAGCTCTCATGCTTGCAAGCATACCTCGCTGTCGGAACCACGCTGCGCTGATCCCTGTATCCCGCTACCGGATCATCCGCTCTTGCCGAACCTCTCCTCTGCTACATTGCTATTAGTGATAAGTACCCCACAGGGGAACCCTCTATAACCTTCATACTAAAGCTTACACTATCTAGCTCTGCATACTAAGGACTATTACTACATCTGCATTATCTAAGATTGCTAGCTCTTGAGCCTACTACCACCTGTTCTTGCACTGGGTTGATCTCTCTTGTATGTCCACCTGCTACTCTGTCATCTGCTACCATACATGATTGCTAAACCTATCTGCATCCCATCTGCTACTATCTTACTTTCAAGAACATTTCCTTTCAAGTGTCTGTCATCTACCATCTCTACCCAACCTGTCTCTTCAGCCTATCATCACTGTGTTACTATATACATAAGTCACTCTAGGAAACATCTTATTGAGTGTGTGTATTTACTTGCTGAATTGAGATCATCCACACATGATGAGTCATTGGGAGTTGGGATTGGTGTCTCAGCGTTTCTCTACATGACTACTGAAGTGGAATATTTCTGCAGCTGAAAATCCACATCATACATAAAACGCAGGAGCGTTACAGATTGAACGAACCACAAATGGATTCAGCAGAAATAACCACTCAGATGACACAATTAAAACAGCAAGTAACTGCGTTAATACACGCACTTGCTGAATTAAAAGAAGACAATCAGGCTCTGTCGCAGCAGGTAATTAGACTGACACAACTTACCACTGCTCAGTCCCCTGAACCCAAAATAAATCCTCCTTTGGTATTTACAGGCGATCGCAAAAAATTTCGCGAATTTAAAAACGCATGTGAGTTACTTTTCTTGCTAAAACCCCGTACCTACTTTACTGATCACATTAAGGTTTGTACTATTATTTCTTACCTAACAGGCAATCCTCGGGCCTGGGCAGACTCTCTTTTTGAGAAAAGCGACCAGCTTCTCAACTCCTATGCCTTGTTCCTAGCAGAACTCACTAGCCTATATGATGATCCCAATAGGCAGAGTACTGCCGATCTTCAATTAAGATCCTTGAAACAAGGTGGGAGACCTGTAGAAGACTATGTCGCAGAATTCAAGAGATGGACCCTTGATTCAGAATGGAATGATGCATCTCTGAAAACCCAATTTAGGCTTGGCCTATCAGAGGCCGTTAAGGACGAGCTCGCCCGAGCGGATCTGCCAAAAACCCTGGATGCATTGATACAACTCAGTATCACCATAGATAGAAGACTATGAGAAAGAAAGGCTGAGAAAATGGGAATGCCATTATCCAGTTCTTCTCGGATTTCGGCCGTTGACCCTGTTCCTATGGAGGTAGGAACCATACGCCCACCTCTATCAACTATGGAAAGAGCCAAAAGACGATCTGGTAATCTCTGCTTGTACTGTGCATCCCCAGATCACAAGATAAACGTCTGTCCCCTAGTCTACAAAAAGAAGGGTGAGTGTTCACATGTCCTCCTAGGGGGATTGACAACTTCAATCACTAACCCTTACCTTTCTGTTTGCTTAACATTACAGTGGGACCAGAACAGGATTACTACTAAGGCCGTGATTGACACAGGATCTTGTGGAAATTATATTGACATACGTTTTGCTGCTTTAAATAAAGTTCCTATTATTTCTAAACTTAAACCTGTCTCAGTGAGTCTTATTAACGGTGTTCCTTTATCCTCTGGTCCGATCACTGATCAGACACAGGCACTCCTAGTCACTACTAACGGGTCTCATATGGAGACCACTACCTTCGATCTAATACCTTCACCCCACTTTCCCATTGTGTTGGGACTTCCCTGGTTGCACACACATCAACCAACCATAGATTGGAAGGAACGGACCCTGGCCTTCCTCTCTTGTTATTGCGAGGGTACGTGTAACCTCCCGTCTTTCGGGAAGATCCTGTCTGTGGTGACAGATGAGATTGCACCACTATGTTATCAGGATCTCTCTGAGGTTTTTCTTGAGAAAAATGCTCAAGCACTACCTCCCCATCGAGACTATGATTGTAGCATTGATCTACTCCCAAATAGCAAATTGCCGTTCGGTCATGTTTATCCTCTTTCACAGGATGAACTTTCCCATCTCAAAGACTATTTGGATGAGAATTTGGAAAAAGGTTTTATTAGACCTTCCACTTCTTCCACAGCAGCAGGACTCTTTTTTGTCCGCAATAAGGACTCAAGTCTCAGGCCTATCATCGACTATAGGCAATTGAATGCTATTACAATAAAAGATCACTATCCTCTACCGCTTATCCCTGAGCTCATTGAGCAGGTGCGTGGAGCTACCTATTTTTCAAAATTGGACCTGAAAGGAGCATACAATCTCATTCGAATCCGTGATGGACACGAGTGGAAGACTGCATTCAGAACCAGATACGGATTGTTCGAATATCTTGTAATGCCATTCGGGCTATGCAACGCCCCTGCAGTTTTTCAACGATTTATAAACGATATTTTCAGAGACTTACTAGATGTCTGTGTTGTGGTATATCTGGACGATATACTTATATATTCACGATCCCTGTCTGAACACATAAGACATGTAAGACTAGTATTATCGAGATTGCTTGCACACAACCTTTATGTGAAACTGAAAAAATGCTTGTTTCATAAAGAAGAGGTACTGTTTCTAGGCTACATCATATCCAAAACAGGAATCGAAGTGACCTACACACCTGCAGATAAGAACAAAAAGGCGGATGCACTATCACGACTAACTGAAGAAAACTACTTCGAAATCCCTTCCGTTCTTATAATACCTCACAAACGCATTATTGGAGTTGTCCGTTCCTTGAAGGAAGAGGTTTTGCATGGTATAAGTTTGGATTCACCCCCACCACAACTAAATACTGATGCAGAAGGCTTCCTCTACTACAACGACAAACTTTACATACCACCTACCATACGCACCAAGATCTTGGAATTATCGCATGATGTGCCTATGGCAGGACATATGGGTATGACAAAGACTCTTAATCTGATTACCAGGCAATTCTGGTGGCCTGACATGAAAACATCTATACAAAAATTTGTCTCTTCATGCAATGTCTGTGCCAGGTCCAAAATTGACACTACGAGACCATCCGGTCTACTATGCAGTCTACCAATACCCCAAACTCCATGGGAAGTTGTGTCCTTGGACTTTATAGTGGAATTGCCTCCTTCCAAAGGATTTAATACCATCTTAGTGTCAGTGGACCATCTGACAAAAATGGCACATTTCATTGCTATTCGCAGACTACCTTCGTCCAAACAAACGGCAGAACTCCTGATGAAACATGTCTTTAAGTTACATGGTATCCCAAAAACTCTTCTGTCTGACCGTGGATCACAATTTATTTCCAAGTTATGGCAAGAACTATGTCACATACTACGGATCGAGCGGAAGCTCACTTCTCCTTACCATCCGCAGACCAACGGACAGACTGAAAGAGTCAACCAATGCATCGAGCAATATTTACGTTGTTACACTTCTTACCAACAGGATGATTGGGTGGATCTTCTCCCTCTGGCAGAATTTGCCTATAACAACGCAACCCACAGTACGACCAAGCAGAGTCCGTTCTACTTGAACTATGGGTTTCATCCCTCTATTCTTCCACCACGCATCCTTCCTTCAAATAACCCAGTAGCCTCAGACTATCTTACCCAAATAAAGGACTCTCTGGGTTTGCTTAATACTACCATTGCACACGCTCATAGTCAACAAAAGAAGTACTATGATCTTTGCAGAAGACCTTCTCCTCAGTACGCTATCGGGGACCTCGTTTGGTTCTCAACAAAAAATTTAAGACTGAAAATCCCTAGCAAAAAGCTTGGACCTCTGTTCTTGGGACCTTTCCCAATCAAGAAACTTATTGGAAAAGCTGCAGTACAGCTTACATTGCCAATAGACCTCAAAATACATCCCATTTTCCATGTGTCGCTACTGAAGCCCCATGTTCCTGACCAAGGAATAAGGCCTACTATCCCACCTCCTCCTCCTGTACAAGTTGAAGGTGGAGAAGAATATGAGATAAAAGAGATTCTGGATTCTCGTATCCACAGAGGAAGACTTCAGTACTTGGTTCGATGGAAGAACTATGGGCCCCAAGACGACACCTGGCTAAACACCTCTGACATACATGCCTCTAGATTAATCCGCAATTTTCATGCGAAGTACCCAGACAAACCAGCTCCAGAGGCCTTCAGGAGCCGGCCTTAAGGGGGGGTACTGTAATGTTCTGGTACCTTTGGGTACCCTAATTACTCTTTCATAAGTGTATGTGCCCCACCATTCTCTTTTGGAAAGGTGCGCATACACCTTTAAGACTGATGCTGTCATCACTGAGCGCCTGACTGGATGGCTATTTAGATCGCCGGCTCTCACTCACATGTGTTCGTTCAAACTGCTTTGTGCCTTGATGCTAACCTGTCTTGAAGCTCTCATGCTTGCAAGCATACCTCGCTGTCGGAACCACGCTGCGCTGATCCCTGTATCCCGCTACCGGATCATCCGCTCTTGCCGAACCTCTCCTCTGCTACATTGCTATTAGTGATAAGTACCCCACAGGGGAACCCTCTATAACCTTCATACTAAAGCTTACACTATCTAGCTCTGCATACTAAGGACTATTACTACATCTGCATTATCTAAGATTGCTAGCTCTTGAGCCTACTACCACCTGTTCTTGCACTGGGTTGATCTCTCTTGTATGTCCACCTGCTACTCTGTCATCTGCTACCATACATGATTGCTAAACCTATCTGCATCCCATCTGCTACTATCTTACTTTCAAGAACATTTCCTTTCAAGTGTCTGTCATCTACCATCTCTACCCAACCTGTCTCTTCAGCCTATCATCACTGTGTTACTATATACATAAGTCACTCTAGGAAACATCTTATTGAGTGTGTGTATTTACTTGCTGAATTGAGATCATCCACACATGATGAGTCATTGGGAGTTGGGATTGGTGTCTCAGCGTTTCTCTACATGACTACTGAAGTGGAATATTTCTGCAGCTGAAAATCCACATCATACATAAAACGCAGGAGCGTTACACACAGAAGTCTTCACCATTCCCTCTCTGCAGCAGTGAAAGTTGTAAATACCTCTTTGGGAATCGCACTGCACATGGCAGATCAAAGATGTACATGTACAAGTGGTCAAAGGGCCTCACTAGCTCAAATTCAGCTATCGTCTTGGAGAAGGAGGTTGGAATTTAGTCTTCCTCCAAAGGGCCCTAGTCCTTTCTGTTCTGACCACTTCCCCCTATCTGATTCTCAGCCCTCCCTCGGGCTTTAACCTTCTACAGGCTTTTCAGCCTTCATGTCTGATTTTATAGGCAGAATCTTGATCTGATTGGAGAGCTTAAATCACAGGGGTCACAAGTCATTCCTTACAGTCTCTCCTCCCAAATCAGTCTCTGACTTTACTTTGGGTAACTGTGGGTGATGCTCTAAGGAGAAGGTAAACAAGGAAGATCCCTCTTCTAGTTATGAGAAATTGAACCATGATGAGATGCCTTCTAATGAGATCTCCCCAAATCTTAAGGATACCGTTGCTACGCTTATTATGCCTGGCATTAGAACAGCCTGGGACTGCTTACCCTAAGGAATTTATCATGGGTTCCTTAAAAATGCCAAACCTGCTAATACCATTCCAGTTGCATCTTGTATGGTGACTGGCCTCACCCTGAAAAAAAACTTGTTCCACTAAAGCATTTTGTTTAGCAGTACCCTATTAAAGAGAAATGGACAGTCCCTGCGGTTAAAGCCTCGTACACACGCATCGATAGTTGGCCGTGAATTTTCGGCCAACGTCCGATCGGCCGATTTTCGGCTTGTTAGTATGATGCTTTCGACAACAGACTCCGACTTTTCGGCCGAACAAAATCTGGTGTGCAGGCTATAAAATTTTTGTTGGCCGTCAACAAAACGGCCGATTTTCCGTCAGTCAGTACAGATTTCGGCAGACAAAAATTAGATGAGCAAGACTGGGCATGCTCAGAGAAGAAAAAACACACGGAAAGTAAACCAGCACATGACATCACTTCTGAAGTTGTTTTTTGATGGCCGAGAAAATTTGTGTGCAGTCTAGAGCATATTTCAACCAACACAACAACACTGGACAAAAGCCGGCCGATTGGTCGGCCGATAATCGTTGCGTGTGTACGAGGCCTAACTTAGCTTATTCGTGCCTTCACAGGACCTTAGGACCTTGGTAGTTCCTTTTAAAAATAATCTGTTTCAAAGACCCAGTGGACAAGAGCTTGGAACCCTTTAAGCCTAAGGCTGAGTTCACATATATACCAAACAGATGCGTTTTTACCAGATTTGATTCGCATTACATCAGACTGTCTTTCAATGGAGCCGAATCACTCATGTCCAGAGTCGCCATGGTCCATTTTTAAAAAGGGTCCTGTGCGATTTTTGGGTCCAGTTTTGGTGTGAATTTAAGTAAAAATTTCCACCTGAATCCCACCTGAACCGGTGAACAAAACCGACTCCGGACTGCAAAACCAAAGCTGGACATTTGTGAACCCAGTTGAACTATAGTCAGAAAATTAAGTCCTGCTAGAAAGATCACCTCAGGCTTGCCCCCTTTTGAGGTATAGCTATGTAAAGGATTAAAAATAAGTCTCTATACTGTTTAAAATCCAGTAATACATTGTTTTACCCTGATCTGCACATGCTCAGTAGTTATCCATTTTTAGGCACTGCTGAATGTTTAAAGGTCGATCTGCTGACAGCCTTAAAGCTGAATTAAACCCTCCTATCCTTTACAGCTAAAGAAGCTGTTTATGTTTGATCTGCAACTGCCATGGTGCTGCACATGTGATCAGTTACGACACCAGCCATTTGATGGTTTGACATTTTTGTTTGAGGACACAAAATGTGACAGTAAGCAATTCCGGCATTCCAGGAATGTAACTGTTTTTTGAAACCGTTAAATCGATGGGTTTAGTTCTACTTTATGATTTGCTGCTGGGGCTCTGGGCTTCAGTAAATGGCTGCTTTCCGGCAAGAAGAAACAGGAGCAATGCTGGAGGCAATTTACAGCTCACACTCATTTTGACAGCATAATTAATAATGTGGAATGCATGTCTCTTGCTAAAGAGAATTATTTTTTATCAGGTAGTCCCCCTTGCCCCTGTCCTAGCTCTGCACCATTCTTAGGGTATCTATTAGGGCTGGGGAATATAATCGAAAGATCGATGCATCACGATTCGACCCTTCGCGATTCTGCATCGATGCGGGCTGCCGGCATAATCGATTATACGAAATGACGTCCTCAGCCGCCCGCCACGCCCTATCGCGCAAGGGAAAAAAAAAAAATCACAAGATCGCAGGATCGGCAGCTGATTGGTGGGTTAGTGGCGGGAGCTTAATAAAAAGGCTCCGCCCTTCCCCTTCCGCCTCTCTGACCCGGGCCGAGGCGCAGCAAGACATCCCCCGCGTGTATCGGCGTCCCACCTGCGGCCTAGAAGCCAGCCAGCCAGCCATCCAAGCCAGAAGCCGCCAGTCCAGTGAGTCCACACACAGGAGCGAGGAGCCCCAAGTGCGTCCCCATCGCAGTCAGCCAGCGCCGCCAGCCTCACCTCACCTCACCGTAGCCGACAGGCCCTGGAGGCCCAGCCGCCACGCCACTGCCAGTGACGCCAGCCGCCCGCCACAGAGCCCAGAGAGCAGCACAGCACCTGTCCTCCTCTGCAATGCAGTGCACAACAACCCACACAGTCACACAGCAGGTATGTCCGAACAAATAATTGTGTTATCATTCATGGGGGTCTCTCGTCTGTGATGGGGGGGGCCTGGGACAGGGGACGGTCGGTCGGGGCCCGGGGGTACTGTTCTGCTGTGGCAGTCTGGCAGCCAGGGGGGTCAGTCAGTGTCAGTGGGGGCCTGGGGGTCTCTGTCAGTGTCAGTCAGCTATGGGGGTCTGGGCAAGGGGGGAACTCACTCAGTGTTTGTCAGTGCTGTGGGGGATTGGGGAAGGTGTGGGGGACATCCAGGTCTCTGTCAGTGTGGACACTACTACAGTTTTTTACTAAATTTACTAATTTTACTGTTACTTCTAGTAAAATACTAGTGTTGTTGTCTGTCTCTGCTATGCTGTTTGCATTTTCAGACCTTCCTATATGTTTGCAGTGCAAGTGCACTAAAGTATGCAGGGCTTGCAGGCCATGACAGGGTCCAGGAAAGTGTCCTTTGAAGCAAATGAAAATAAAAAGGATTCTTTTATTTGTGACTGCTTGATTGTTTGTTTTTTTTTGATAAAGTTTTGAAAACCATTGGGCAGTGGGCTGGGCATGGGCATTGGGCAGTAATCGTGATGCATCGTGATGCATCGCGGAATCGAATCATATCGAATCGCGACCCTAATAATCGTAATCGCATCGAATCGTGAGGTAAGTGAAGATGCACAGCCCTAGTATCTATGTAGTGTAATACCTGGAGATGTCCTGTTAAAGGACCAGTCCATGTAAACCCTGTTAGCTAATGCTTAATGAAAGGTGCAGACACTGTTGAGGCCCCTGACGATGTCAACTGATGACGAAACGCATAGGGAGGAGCTAATGACGCATGGCGCCCTTAGAGTCTGGGACACCGCGGCCATCTTGATGGTTGGACAACATTACATCCTGCTGAGAATAGGATGCTATCCATTCTTTAATTGCTTGTAAGTGCTTATGTGTTTTTTATTAAAGTGGATTTAATGGTATGCACTATACATTATTTCCACATGACAGTATCTGCCTGAGTTATTGAGGAGAGACTTATACTGGAGGCTGTTGGGATCTGAAACTGCTGACATTGAACGAATCAGCTGTTGATCTGCCTACATAGACCTTTGTAATAGGGGGTCTATGCTTTTTGGTAAGAGGCTGTAAAGTCGGGTGTTGGTGGTGGTTTCCTCTATGCATGACCCAAGGAGCTTTACCTTACTTTGATGAGGAGTTTGGAGAGACTGCTTAGCGCTGCACTTTTTATTTATTTGCTTTTTATCTTTTGTATGCATTTGAAGATTTTGTGTCAGCTGCTTCCTATATTTAATTATTCAAAGTCCAGCACAGTATATTTATATTATTGTTTCTACTTAAAATGGTATGGGCCCCTCAGCTTTTATACGTATTTAGCAACTCCCCAGTGTGGATACCGAGAAGTTGGTTTGTTTGTATAGACTCTCAGTTTAGAGAGCCAATATGGTGCAAAAAACGGCCCGTATTATTTTGCCTCTCAGTTGCAGCAGTAGGGAGGTTGGAGTTATGCAGACCTTCTGGCTCCCATTTGTAACATTGTTATCACCAATGAGGTTGATGACTCCGCCCTCACACATTTAGAGGCGCGGCTTATGCACCTGAACCCTAGGGCTCCAACAGTTGCCTTATTAAGGATGCTATGGTCTTATGTTGAAAATATGTTAGGAATCCAAGGTTTCTTACTGCATACTGCACTGTGGTGTCATTTTAAGTACTTTGAAGTGCTTAAACTAGAGGGTTTCCAAG
Source organism: Pelophylax lessonae (assembly GCF_965119305.1). NCBI lineage: Eukaryota > Metazoa > Chordata > Amphibia > Anura > Ranidae > Pelophylax > Pelophylax lessonae. The sequence goes on along the minus strand of NC_138770.1, from coordinate 330,015,206 downwards.
ACTGGTAAAAAAATGGGCATACGCTTTATATCTCAACTGTATAATGGTTTGATCCTTAAAGAGGAGCTTCAGCCAGCCAAAAAAAAGGTGGCGCTCGTAACGGAAGTGGGAGCAGGTACCTGTCAAAATGGCATGCGCGAGTCCCGCAACGCAATCTGGCTGCAGTCTTCTGGGACCCGTCAGTGTTTTTGATGGTTCATGGCACACTGATTGCTTCTTACCATTACACATTATACATTTATTGGATATTGCTTTTTTCCATTATACATTTATTGGGTATATTTACCTTGTGTGTTTGCTGAGTGTACTGGAGGAGGAATCTTTAACTCCACAAGCCCATGTTGCGGTTTTACGTCTGTTATATATTGCCTTTAAGTTAGTTGCTCAATATTAGATTGTTCCCTGGGTGCCTACCAGACAACAATGGGTGGAACATGTAAACAATTTGTTAATACGCTAGATACTGAGCCATCAACATGTTAAACGTAAATTTTACTCTATTTGGCAACCATTGTTAGATGTTCCAGGTCTTGCGCCTCACCAGCTTGTCAGAGACAGACTTCTTCAAGGTTAGGAGCCTACGAATGGATGGCAAGAAGTATAGGGATGCGTAATGGAGCTCCATAGATGCTGTGGCCACACAAGCTACATATTGGTTTCTTCCTAGCCCACAGGGTTCTGACGGAATTGTTCCATGTTGTTTTTCATTTAGGCTTGCTTATGTTATGTCTTTATGAGTATGTCAACCAGAAAGAATATTGAGCACCTGTCACTCTGACTTTTTAAAGTTTTATTGCAGAACAGTTAAAGAGAAAAGGGTTAGGGTCCCAGATATTGTAACAGATCACTTACAGACTCTCCAGATTAATGTCCAGCTTCACAGTGTAAGTCCCTGAATTTCAGTGCATTCTCCAAGTTAGACATCAGGGCATTCTGAAAGACCAGCCTTCTTTCTGCAGCAAGGGATCTCCACTGGGTATCCTCCTTCGCACAGCTTCCTCTAGATCAGGCAGAACAGCTTCAGGACCACTTTAGGACATGTTAGGCCTCAAAACAGGCTTTTGGGCCTAACTGCAAAGCTCCATCCTGTAGCACATCCTAGGCCTCAGCCCAGGGAAAGACAGCAAGTACATGGCCTGTCCCAAATATTTATATCCTCCCACAGCATGCACCAGTGGCATAAACCTACTACTGGATTGGTTGAATGAAAATACAACTATTTATACCTTAGTTTTGTTTGTGAAATCTCATACTATGACCAGTAATACCAGTGACATCTACTGGTGACAGTTTGAAATCACAAGCCAACTTAAGCTTAGGGAAAACCAGGTGAAAAACTATAAAATCAGTCTGAGCTAGCCCAGGAAAAAACTAAATTTATACAATCAATATGAAGGGCTCCAAACCCAAAATCCCATATACCACACTTGGGGACTTAAGGCTACTGCCCCTTTAAGTGCAAATTTAAACACTATAAAAATTAATTGATTAAAAAGGTATGCGCTGCCCTTTACATCCAAAAAAAAAAAACACAATCCAAAATGTAAAAGCTAAACTTAGGCAGCAAAAACTAAATTTAGGCTAGTAACCCCTGTTTAGGACAGGAGGGGGGTTACACTAGCTAGATGTTTGTTTTTGTTTCATGACTCGATGGACTGGGGCAAGTGGCCTGTCACATTTCCTCTCATTGGCAACTTTTATTTGCTTAAATGAGATTCTTGTGTTTTGCGTAATCTACTCAACATGATATGGTATTTGCCCATTTCATATTTGCCTAGGTTAAAGGGTCACCTGTTAAACCTCATCATTGCCCCTATTTCTGTGGGCTGTTGTTACGCCAAGGTGAATTATGTAAACTGAATTTGCTGTGTGGACATTTCCTAGGCACACAAGCATACTTGTATTAGGCATACTATATGTTTCTTCAGCAACCTGTTTGAATTCACTGTTAGTGCCGATTCACATTGGTGCGATGTGGGAACCCGGCAAATCCATTGCAGGTTCCCGCATCGCACCCGACTCGCAGGCAGTTCACACTGCCATATGCAAACTGCTGGAAGTGTCAATACAAAATTAATGACACCCCCATATTAGTTTGCATACTGTCAGTTCAGACAGGAATTGGATTGCATAGGTGTAAACACCCCATGCGGTCCGATTCTGGTGCGGACCAAAAAAAGGGTCCTGCATGACTTTGGTCCGAATGTGATGCAAATTCAGCCATACAATCTTTATTGAATTTGCATCGCACAGACATTGCATGTGATTTGCAGAGCAGTGTGGTGCAAATCATATAGTGCAGGGGTCTTCAAACTATGGTCCTTGAGTTGTTCAGGAACTACAATTCCCATCATGCCTAGTCATGTCCGTGAATGTCAGAGTTTTACAATGCCTCATGGGATGTGTAGTCCTGCAACAGCTGAAGGGCCGAAGTTTGAGGATCCCTGATATAGTGTAAACCGGCACTAAAAGTGGAAATTGAAGGCGTAAATTAGTGACTGTGTAAAATTGCCAGAACAGTAAATCACAGTACTACCTTTGCCTAAGGTGAAGGTAAGCATTTTTATTTTTATTTATTTATTTATTTTTTTTTGCTAGGCCAAGGGATTTAGGATGGAGGCTACAATATTTGATTTAGCTTGTGTGAACTACACAGAGGAATTTGTTTGTGGATAATGTTTCCACTTTGAGCTTGCGTTACTGTTTTTATCACATAAGCTATTTCACTTGTTATTATGGCAATTATTAGTAGCAATTATGTTTATTGCTACTAATGTATTATATTTTTGATTTATGTCTACAACAGGACCTGTGCTGTCTAATGAAAGCCTATTATTTACCTTAATATATATTCATATCTGATAACTAGAGAAAACTACACTCTCATATGAAAGTACACTTACCCTAATTATACAACCAACTAAAACTAGTAAAAAATTAACCATGGCAAATGATTTTGAGAACTCAAAAATTACAATCAAATGCTTGAAAATTAAGATTCTTATTTTTGTGTTAAAGCTTTGTAAATTAAGTCTAATGTGTTCTAAAATGTGGGAAAATTAAAACTGTAAAATCACTGTAGTAGTTTGAGCTATATACAGTGAGAGCTGTGATCTTTTGGGTTCTGTATGAGCAGCATCCTCTCTGCACAGCTGGAGGGCCAAAGTTTGAGGATCCCTGATATAGTGTAAACCGGCACTAAAAGTGGAAATTGAAGGTGTAAAATAGTGACCGTGTAAAATTGCCAGAACAGTAAATCACAGTATTACCTTTGCCTAAGGTGAAGGTAAGCATTTTTATTTATTTATTCATTTATTGCTAGGCCAAGAGATTTAGCGTCGGTTCACATAGCAGCGACGCTACTTCCCGGGGCGACCTCCGAGATCGAGGTGCGAGCAGCGTGCCGCGACCTCGGAGCGGCCGCCACGGACTTCATAACATTGAAGTCTATGGCGATCGCCTCCTGGTCGCCCCAAAGAAGCTCCGGACCCTTTTTCTAGGTCGGAGCGACTTGTGTCGCTCCTATTAGAACGGGTCTGCAGCTTCCCTATGGGAGGCGACCTGCGGCGACCTGTGAGGCGACCAGGTCGCCTCACAGGTCGCCCTAGTGTGAACCGGGGCTTAGGATGGAAGTTACAATATTTGACTTAGCTTGTGTGAACTGCACAGAGGAATTTGTTTGTGGATAATGTTTCCACTTTGAGCTTGCGTTACTGTTTTTATCACATAAGCTATTTCACTTGTTATTATGGTAATTATTTGTAGCAATTATGTTTATTGCTACTAATGTATTATATTTTTTATTTATGTCTACAACAGGACCTGTGCTGTCTGGTGAAAGCCTATTATTTACCTTAATATATATTCATATCTGATACAGTGCCTTGCGAAAGTATTCGGCCCCCTTGAACTTTTCAACCTTTTGCCACATTTCAGGCTTCAAACATAAAGATATAAAACTGTAATTCTTTGTGAAGAATCCACAAGTGGGACACAATCATGAAGTGGAACGAAATTTATTGGATATTTCAAACTTTTTTAACAAATAAAAAACTGAAAAATTGGGCGTGCAAAATTATTCAGCCCCCTTAAGTTAATACTTTGTAGCGCCACCTTTTGCTGCAATTACAGCTGTAAGTCGCTTGGGGTATGTCTCTATCAGTTTTGCACATCGAGAGACTGAAATTTTTGCCCATTCCTCCTTGCAAAACAGCTGGAGCTCAGTGAGGTTGGATGGAGAGCGTTTGTGATCAGCAGTTTTCAGTTCTTTCCATAGATTCTCAATTGGATTCAGGTCTGGACTTTGACTTGGCCATTCTAACACCTGGATATGTTTATTTGTGCACCATTGCATTGTAGATTTTGCTTTATGTTTTGGATCATTGTCTTGTTGGAAGACAAATCTCCGTCCCAGTCTCAGGTCTTTTGCAGACTCCATCAGGTTTTCTTCCAAAATGGTCCTGTATTTGGCTCCATCCATCTTCCCATCAATCTTAACCATCTTCCCTGTCCCTGCTGAAGAAAAGCCCGCCCAAACCATGATGCTGTCACCACCATGTTTGACAGTGGGGATGGTGTGTTCAGGGTGATGAGCTGTGTTGCTTTTACGCCAAACATAACATTTTGCATTGTTGCTAAAAAGTTTGATTTTGGTTTCATCTGACCAGAGCACCTTCTTCCAGGGGCGTAACTACAGGGGTTGCAGGGGTTGCAATCGCTACCGGGCCCCATGCTCCAGGGGGCCCGGTAGCAAACCAGTGGGTGAACTTCCAGGATCACAAAGGTCACACTTGCGAAAGGACCCTGGCATTGCACCACTGTGGGGAGGCCCCAAGATTGCAGGAAGGGGGCCCACTGCAGAACCTGCTGCGGGACCGTAATAAAAGGCCATGCAACGAGTGTAAAGAGCCCCAGGATTAGTGGGAAGAGCCCTGGGCTTGAAGGTAAGGGCCCCGGCCAGGGGTCTGGGGGGCCCTTCATGGTTTCTTGCATCAGGGCCCTGAAGGTTCTAGTTACGCCTCTGCCTTCTTCCACATGTTTGGTGTGTCTCCCAGGTGGCTTGTGGCAAACTTTAAACGACACTTTTTATGGATATCTTTAAGAAATGGCTTTCTTCTTGCCACTCTTACATAAAGGCCAGATTTGTGCAGTATACGACTGATTGTTGTCCTATGGACAGATTCTCCCACCTCAGCTGTAGATCTCTGCAGTTCCTCCAGAGTGATCATGGGCCTCTTGGCTGCATCTCTGATCAGTCTTCTCCTTGTATGAGCTGAAAGTTTAGAGGGACGGCCAGGTCTTCGTAGATTTGCAGTGGTCTGATACTCCCTTCCATTTCAATATTATCGCTTGCACAGTGCTCCTTGGGATGTTTAAAGCTTGGGAAATATTTTTGTATACAAATCCAGCTTTAAAATTCTCCACAACAGTATCTCGGACCTGCCTGGTGTGTTCCTTGTTCTTCATGATGCTCTCTGCACTTTAAACGGACCTCTGAGACTATCACAGTGCAGGTGCATTTATACGGAGACTTGATTACACACAGGTGGATTCTATTTATCATCATTAGTCATTTAGGTCAACATTGAATCATTCAGAGATCCTCACTGAACTTCTGGAGAGAGTTTGCTGCACTGAAAGTAAAGGGGCTGAATAATTTTGCACGCCCAATTTTTCAGTTTTTTATTTGTTAACAAAGTTTGAAATATCCAATAAATTTTGTTCCACTTCATTATTGTGTCCCACTTGTTGTTGATTCTTCACAAACAATTATACAGTTTTATATCTTTATGTTTGAAGCCTGAAATGTGGCAAAAGGTCGCAAAGTTCAAGGGGGCCGAATACTTTCGCAAGTCACTGTAACTAGAGAAAACTACACTCTCATATGAAAGAACACTTATCTTTATTATGCAACCAACTAAAACTAGTAGAAAATTAACCATGGGAAATGATTTTGAGAACTCAAAAATTACAATCAAATGGTTGAGAAGGAAGATTCTTATTTTTGTGTTAAAGCTTTGTAAATAAAGTCTAATGTGTTCTAAAATGTGGGAAAATGAAAACTGCAAAATCACTGTAGTAGTTTGAGCTACATACAGCGAAAGCCGTGATCGTTTGGTTTTTGTATGAACAGCATCCTCTCTGCACAGTGAACACGGATGGTCGCTCACTCGACAACTCCCCCATTCATAGAACACCTAGTGTTGTTTCAGTGAATACAAGACATTCCCTGATTGGACAAGGTAGAGACTGTGACATCACCATCCCTCCTCTCTGCTTCGTTAAATTAGAGAATCCCTTGTATTCATTGAAAAAATACTAGGTTTTCTATGAATGGTGGATGAGTAAGTGAACTCTTGTGTTTAGTGTGCAGAGGGGAAGACGCTCGCTCAGAACCAGAACAACATGGTTCTCACTGTATGTAGTGCCAGTACCAGTAGTTCTCTGAATATGAGATATAAATACTTACATCGAGCTGAAGTGACCCCAGTGTAAGTATGTGTAGAATGTAATTCCTATCCCCATAATCGGCTATAGAACTGTCTCTTGGGGCTGGAGCTGTGGAGAGGGTAGGTTCCTAAAAGCAGGGGTGGGGGAGCTAAGTAGAAAAGATAACTACACTTTCATATAACGTACACTTGTCCTTTATTATGCAACCAACTATGATTTTCTAAAACTAGTAATAAAACTAACCATGGAAAATGATTTTGAAATTTGAAAATTACAATCAAATGGTTGAAAATGAAGATTCTTATTTCTGTGTTAAAGCTTTGTAAATTGAGGCTAATGTGTTCTAAAATGTGGGAAAATGTAAACTGATGGATTTAAGAAAGAACTGTAATGGAAATAGGACAAAAACGAAAAATTACATTGAAAAAAATGTAGTTTAGGAGAATATATGTCTGATATACCACAGCATATGCTGAGCATGACACATGCCATTCATCAATGCTATCTAAACATTTCAGGAACAGAAAGAACTTTTGTAATTTTATCAGTGTGACAAAAGATAATTAGCATAATTTGGCCTTGTCTTCTACAATATGTAATGTATTTTGGCATTTATGTCATACGAAGAAACCGTGAACACAGCATTAAAACCAGTGCTCACCTACCATGTATTAATCAGTTTCTCTTTTAAAGAAAAGCACTTTGAACTTTGTAACTGGTGCCCTGTATAAAAGGCTGTCACCATTCTCCGGCTTTCAACTACAGAAAATAAACACTTCAGTTTCAAATGTATTTCACTTTTGTGAACAATATTGCATTCTGCAACTTTATTTTACAGTTTTGTTTCTCTTTATCTTCATATTCAACTATCAGCTCTGTTGTAACACAGCAAGTTCATACAGCAAGTGGGGAGTTTAGTAAAAATAGGTGGTTGATCAGCTTATTTATCCACCCCCCTGATTGCCCTCCTCCAGATTTACAGTGCATGCCAGCTAGAGGGGTAAGCATACATTGCTGCAGCCACAATGGTGGCAATTTTAACTTGGCACGACGGGTTTGACAGGCGGTGCTGCCTTTAAAATTCACTAGCTATGGCAGTTTTTCTGCAGTTGTTTAATATAAAATTCATAATCTAAAAAAAACAATCAAACAGACATGCAGTAGGCTGTAGTATCTCCTGTAATGACAGCCTGTAAACTGGCTGTCAACCACAGTCTGAAATGCAATCCACTGCAGATCGCTTTTTCAGAGAGTGGTATATTCTGTCACCAGTGTGAAAGAGTCCTTGGTAGGGCTTGAGCAGGGCAGGTGGTTCTTGAGAACGGGGGTTTTTACACTCCTGAAACATTGGGTTCTTCTACCTCTCTCTTTTCACCAGGGTCTTGCTATTGTGGGTACTAAATTCCTGTATGCATTTGTGAACATCAGCTGCTATATGACTAAGTGGTGCTCACTTTATCTATATACACTATATTGTCAAAAATATTGTGACGCCTGCCTTTACACGCACATGAACTTTAATGACATCCCAGTCTTACTCTGTAGGGCTCACTATTGAGTTGATCCACCCTTTGCAGCTATGACAGCTTCAATTCTGCTGGGAAGGCTGATCACAAGGTTTAGGAGTGTGTCTATGGGAATGTTTAACCATTCTTTCAGAAGCACTGATGTTGGACAAGAAAGGCCCGGCTCGCAGTGTTCGCTCTAATTCATCCCAAATGTTTTCTTTCGGGTTGAGGTCAGGACTCTGTGCAGGCCAGTCAAGTTCCTCCACCCCAAACACGCTCATCCATGTCTTTATGGACCTTGCTTTGTGCACTGGTGTGGAGTCATGTTGGAACAGGAAGGGGCCATTCCTAAACGGTTCCCACATTAAATTGTCCAAAATGTCTTGGTATGCTGATGCCTTCACTGGTATTAGGGGCCAAGTCCAACTCCTAAAAAACAACCCCACACCATAATCCCCCTCCACCAAATGATTTGCTACAGTGCACAAGCAAGGTCCGAAACTAAACACCGGAGGTCCTTGCACTGGGGCAAAACGCCCACAGTGTGTGGGGCTTTAGTTGTAGGAGACTGCTTGGCTGAATTATTTAGCTGAATTTGAGTGAAGGGCTGATAGATTTCATGCCTTCTAAGAATTTGTTTTCCTTCTTTAAAGAGGTATTTGAAAGAGTAGCAGCTGACATCTTAACCTGGTTTTCTTCTGGGTTCATTGCCTTTGACCATTTTGATTGGCTCAGTGTTCATTTCTATGTATTCAGAGACGGGTCGCTCTTCCTGTTTAGTGGGAGATTCTTGGAGCACTGTTTTTGATGGTCTTTATTAACAACTCTATTAGGACCTGTTATGATTACTATACAATTCTGATAGACATGCTGAAGCTACGTACATACTCTATAAGTTCTGGCTGCCCAGGATCCCCAACATTTATGTCCTCTGAGATCTCCTTTAATATAGGAGTTATTTGGTTTATACTTGGCTGGCTGAATGTTTTATTAATCATGCCTCTTGAGGAAGCAGATCTTTGATCCAAGAAACATACAGGTATTGAACGTTATCCTCACTCCACTGCAGGAATCACCATCAACTTAATGGAAATAATATTAGTGGTTAGGACTGTAAAGACATTTAGGTTTGCTGATTAGTCAGTGATTGCAGTTATACATACGTATGGGGATTTTCATTAAATATGCATGAATATCTAATAGATTATTTGAATGAACCTAAGGAAAACCTTTTTATGTGACTTTACTGCATTATTTTGTGTTTGATATTTTGGCATCTTAACCACTTACCGCATACTAATGTAGATCTACGTCGGCAGACTTTGCGGTGTTATACCGGGATGATGCCTCTACCTAGAGACACCATCCCGGTACCGTGGTTAACAGCCGACGGTCGGCTTTCTGACGGTAACGACCGATGCGGCTCGGGAGCCGCTCGATCGTTACCCGGGTGAGCGGGAGGATACGTCCCCCCCCCCCTCCTGCCGCCTTCCGCGACTTCCGCCGGGTGGATGGAGTCCCGATAAAACCCGGAAACGGCTTCGATCGGGTCCCCGATGACGTAACCCGGAAGCGGCGTCCATGACGTCACTTCCGGGTTACTCTGCTGCAAAAGGCGGCAGTTTTAAAAAACGGCTGTATGCAAAAACGCAGTTTTCGGCGTTTTGCATACATGAAAGTGTAGTGGAGGGGTCTAGGGTCTTTTAAACCCTCGATCCCTCCATAAAGAGCACCTGTCACTGCATATTGGTGTCACAAGGGATGTTTACATTGTTTGTGACAGCAATAAAGGTGATCAGATTTTTTGTTTTTTTTTTTTAAACCTGTAATAAAGTTAAAAAAAAATAAAATAAATAGGGAAAAAAAAAATTTTTAGCCGCCCCCGTCACCGTTGTCGAGCCGCGAATGAAATCGCTGTTCAAACCACACATGTGAGGTATTGCCGCGATCGCCAGAGCATGAGCAATAATTAAAAAAAAAGAGCTACACTCTAACTCTAAACTGGTAACCGTTAAAAAAAATTAAAGCGTCGCCTATTAAGATCTCTATTGACCGTAGTTTGTCATCATCCCACAGGGGGGGGGGGGGCGTAATTTTAAACCGTAACATGTTGGGTATCTATTTACTCGGCGTGACATCATCTTTCACAATATACAAAAAATGGGCTAACTTTACTGTTTAGTATTTTTTAAATGCAGTGAAATGTGATTTTTCAAAAATTTTCCAAAAAAATGGCGTTTTAAAGACCGCTGCGCAAATACCACGTGACAAAAAATATTGCAATGACTGACATTTTATTCTCCAGAGTCTTTGCTAAAAATATATATATAATGTTTGGGGGTTCTAAGTAGTTTTCTAGGAAAAAATACTGATTTTAACTTGTAAACAAAAAGTGTCCGAAATAGGGCTGGGGCTTAAGTGGTTAAAAGTCCCTTTTATTTGTATATATTGTAATTTGTTATCGTTTGATTGGGATGTGGTGCCTAGATAAATCACCAGCTCAATACAGCTCTCGTCACATAGGCTTTAAAATGTGACAAAATAATTGTCTCACTACATGTAATTATAAGAGACAGTTTGGATAGATTTACTTGATTTTTGTTTGATAAGTGCAATGAGGTGTTGTAATTGACAATAATGGGATTTGTATGCCAATTTAAACTAGTAGACTATAGCAAGTTAATGTGCACTTGCTTGCAGTGGGCCCCCTTTGGATTCATTTAGTTTATGACATCCCTTGTGTGCAGGTGAACATTGCATTTTGGGAAGGTGTAGACGATTTTGAAATCCATTCAGAAACACAGGATTTTAGAGGCAGAATTAGAGGACCAAATATATTAAATTATCTAACAAATGACTGAGTATATACAATAATGAAAACAAGCAAGCAATCTAGGAGAACAAAGGAGTTCACTTTATTGATAATTTACATTCCTTTGTTATGTTTTGCTCTGCAAATGTTAAATGCTCTGCATAAAAAAACTGACTCACCCATCAGCCAAAAATATTATGTTCCAGCCCTAATGTCCCAAGGCCAAGAATAAGTACCAGTTATTAAGAGAAGAAGTGTGGCCAGAGCTCTTTTGGCCATACTTTTTTTGTGGGTCACAGGAGTGCACTTAGTTCTGCACTCGTGTGACCCAGATTCAGCTGACAGCGGGCTAAAGTCTGTGTCAGCTGATGTTACAGAGCCGGTCCAGGCTCATCAGGGATTCTGACAATAATGTCAGAATCTGCCCAGATGCCTGAAGCAGCTGCTCCTGCCCCCTCCACAGTCTGGCGCTCCAGTGAGCGCTGCAAGCGCAGAGCACAACGTGGTGACAGAGGCTTGGTTCACTCCTATGTGTTTGTGTGGCCTGCGTTTGGGTGGGTACAGCAAACTGTTCACTTAAATGAGCTGCTCTACCCGTGGAAAACACCGGAAACATGTCCCTGCATCTTTTTAAAACTGCAGCCGCAGGGAGATCACATGTTCCAAACACACTGCACGTTTGAATGTGTTGGGGTGCCATTAAGAATAAATGGCAGCCCCGCACATCTGTAAAAGAGCAAATCCATGTGGTTGCGGGGGAGGGAACAGGTGCGATTCCTGTACCTGCAACCCCACCTCACAAGTGTGAACCTAGACTAACAGTCACTACTCAGAGTAGAATGAGACCTGAGCATTCAGCAGTCTTTGATTGCTTAGTTCCTGATGCAGAACTGGCACAGGACAGCTGCAGCAGGAGACAGAAGTTGCATCCATCTTGGTGAGTATGAATGTTTTTTTGGGGGTTTTTTTGCAATCCATAACTTCTCTTTTAATGCTGTAACATTAACAACATTTTTTATCCACTTCAGTCCCAGAACCTTTTTCTTGTGTTTCTACTTTAATTCCCAGATTTTTTTTGTGATATTATGGTTATGTACCTTTATAACAAGTAATTTGATTTAGATAATCCTAATGAATTTAATATCCTTTTCGGAACAGACAGGACTTTATATGTGGTAGTAGATGTGGACACACAATGTTTTTTTCTATGTTTTAATTTGACAAAGCCTATTAACTAAATACTGTAGACATCACAGTGCTTACTGATTATCATTTCTGCCTTGCAGCACTGCAGTTCTACATGGAGTTTGAATGTTTACCCTGTGCTTGCATGGGTTTCTTCTGGGTACTGCCTTTCCCTCCCACATTCCAATGACAAGCTGGTAAATTAATTGGCTCCTATCTAAATTGGCTCTAGTATGTGTGAATGACTATGTAAGCATGTGTGATAGAGACCTTAGATTGTAAATTACTTGAGGGCTGGGACTTGTCAGTGCGATACAAATGCATTTAATTAATAAATGTAATTAATAAATGTAATCATGTAATCACAATTTTTAGGTAAAGTAGTGCTACCACTGAAGAAGCAGCAAGTTAAGATGGGTCCTCTGTTCCTGGCTTCGACCTTTTTAAAGACATCAGCTCCTCCGACCCACCAAGCTGAGAATAAAAAACACTAACAAACTAGCACCCAGCAATAATGCTAATTTAAAGAATGAACAGTAAAATTAATAATAATGGCAATAACACACTTAGTATACAGAATAATTAGCAATTAAAGCCCCGTACACACGTACCGATTGGCGGCCATAAATATTCGGCCGCCGAACGATCGGTCGATTGTCGGCTTGTTAGTATGATGCTTCCGACAACCGACAGCAACTTTTCGGCCGAACAGAATCGGGTGTGCAGGCTATAAAATTTTTGTTGGCCGTCACCAGAACGGCCGATTGTTCGCCAGTCAGTACAGAATTCGGCCGACAAACAGCAGATTAGCAAGACTGGGCATGCTCAGAAAAGAAAAAACACACGGAAAGTTAACCATCACATGACATCACTTCTGCAGTCGGCTGTTGTTGGCCGACAAAATTCGTGTGCAGTCTTTTGCACATTCAGCCAACAGGACAGCACCGGACAAAAGACGGCCGATCGTTCGGCCGACAATCGCTACGTGTGTACGGGGCTTTAGACAAGGCAGAAGATGACACTCTTCATCCAGATTCGCATAAACCGTAATAACGCCACCTGAGGGCAGCAGAGAGCAGTAAAACACTTGAACTATAAACCGCCGGAGATATACTGCCAGAGTGCACGAATGCCAGCTATGCTAGGTCTAACACTGTCTTGTAAAAACAATATCAAAGTTGAAGGTGTGAGGAATAGGCCAGAGGTGACGTTATTGGATTTGTGGACAGGTTATCTGACAGGGGCAGTCCTTAAGATGTTTCTTCTGCCAGCTATCATCGGGGCCCTTTAACCTTCCTAGCGGTATTCCCGAGTGTGACTCGGGGTAAGATTTTAGAGCAAAAAGCGGTAACCCCGAGTCACACTCGGGGTAGCGCTAGGAAGATCGCTGGATGCTGGAAGAGGTTTTACTTACCTTTTCTCCGGGATCCAGCGATGTCTGCGGGCAGTATGCGGCGGCGGAGCTCTCTCCCGATCGTCTGCGAGCCCCGGCTTCCGTCTCCGGCGACGTGACGTCCGCCGGGGGGTGGAACCGGCGGCAAATTCGAATGTAAAACACACCAAACACACTGATACCGTTCAAAATAAAAATAAAAAAAATAAAAAAAAAATCACATTACATTGCCCCCCAGTGCCCTTTCCTGCAGTTTTACTGTACTTTTTATGTAAATATATGTATATGTATATATATATGTGTGTATATATATATATATATATATATATATATATATATGTATATATATATATATATATATATATATATATATATATATATATATACACACATGTGTATATATAATATATATATATATATATATATATATATATACATAATTCTTGTGAATGAGCAGCCCAAACCAACTGTATACATTTATTATATATATATATATATATATATATATATATATATATATATATATATATATATAGATAATAAATGTAATATATATATATATATATATATATATGTATATAAATGTGTGTATATACATATATATATATATATATGGAGGTTAAGAAGCACTGGTGGTCCTAACAGTCCTGACTAACCTGCAGGCAGTTAGTGTAGGCTGTAGAGGAAGCGTAGGTCTTTAATAGGTATAAAACAAATGTGAGTTAGAAACAGTGACAGTTCAGTAGACCCGCAGTAAAGAGTTGGTATAGCTGTAGTAAAGGTTTGGTAGAGGTGTTGCGAAAGACTAATGTGGATGCAGCACATGGGAGGATGTCATTGATATCCTGCTCTCAGTAACTCAGTCTCATCAGGAAAGGGCTAATAGTCCTCTCAACAATCCCTGGATACGGCTGTAAGCATCCTTGGCGAAGGGGCCCTCTTAGTCTCTTTTTAAAGCCTCCAGCAAACATTGGTGCAAGCAGGAGGAGGATGCACTTTCCAATCTCCTTGTTACAGTGGCCTGAGTATCACCACTGCAACGCTGCAACTTACATTCACAACTCCCTTTATCAGGATCAGGTTCTCAACAGCCAGGACCCTGTTGGACAGAAGGAAGTTAGTAGAGGTCCTCTCCTATCCTGATCCTGGGCCCCAAAAACACTGAACCTTCCTGGATATAACAGTAAAAATCCTTCCCCACGCCTCCTCATTCGCTTCATTCCATTGGAATTTCATTCCATTTTTTTTTTTTTGTGTCTTTCATAAATAAAGCAGGAGTCTGTCACTAAAACAACATGTCCCAGTGTGCATTTTTTGCAGCTCTGGTATCCTTTCCTGCTGCCAGTTATCCTCAGCGGCCGCTGCAAAAGGAAGAGAAAGCAAGAGCAAGAAGCTGGGCGGGAAGGCACAAACAAACCATAAATCAAATGCAGAGCTGCAATGGTGTAGGCGAGGGGGGGGGGGTGGCTTAGGGGCGAGGTTTGGTTGAGTCATAGAACCCACAGCTCCTCCACTTTCCTGAACAGCAAGCATTTTCAAAGCATTTTCAGAGCTTTCAGCAAGCTTTGTTGAATATTTTAAAGAGGCCTTCAGCTCCAGTTGTGTAGTGTAAATGTTGAACACATATCCTAATAGGAGTGCTGATTGTCACTTTAAACAAGCTGCTATCAGGTTTTAGCACTACTTGAAGCTTGTTGAAAGCCTGCTGAAACCTATTAGCAGCTTGTTCAAAGTGGCAATCAGCACTCCTATTAGGATTTGTGTTTAATATTTCCAAACTGGCCGAAGGCCCATTTAAAGGCTTAGCAAAAGCTGGTCGAAGCTTGCAGAAAGTTTTGCGAAAGCTTGCTAAATGTTTCATAAAAGCTTGCTGTTCACACTGCCCCTATACAAGCTAAAGCCTGTGTTAAGCAGGCCTAATAGTGCTTTCTGTTGAAGGCTAACAATGCTTAGCCACTGCCTTGTAATTAGAAGCAGTGTTGTCAGCCTGCATGCATGCCCAACCAGTAGACCACTGATTGCCTCTCAGGCGTGCAAATTCCTCCTGCAGAGCTAATAGGTAGCCAAATGGCCAACTGAAGGAGCATGCATGACAGGGTGACAACACTGCTTCTGATTGTGAGGAAGTGGTTTAGGATTTGATCAGCCTTTAACAGTTATTACTGTTACTGGCAGGATTTTCAGAAACTTTGCAACATAATCATGTCTGGGATGATTGCTCATTCACATGTCAGCACTTGGTACTGTTCCTCGGTTTTCCCATTAAAGTACCATGTTTTCCTCCTGCAACTCATGAGCCAGACACCTGGCGGTGGTTTCCATTTGAAGGTCTTAGATTGCTATATAGCTGATTTATTTTACAATGGGCATCTACTCCTGAAGAAGTGAGATTATTGTCACGAAACGCATTGAGCTAAACGATGTACCCATCATTCTGTTTTGTGAAAAACATGGAAGAGTGGAATTTGTATATGTATTATTATATGAATACTATGTTGACTGTATGCCAATACATGGTAGTATTTACAAATCAGCGTGCTGTTTTAAAATGTTAAATATATGTTATTATGTCAAAGATTTTTATCTGTTGCTTAATAAATCTTTTTATGCAAATGTTGTACCACATTTAAAGTCCCGTGAAAATGTTTTTGAGTTCTTTGTATATGCCTTTAGAACCACTTTGAGGAGACTACTTGCAGTGCACTTACAATGCTCATCCATGGAGTGTCTCTAGTGAAAGAGGCAGCCATTTTGGCTGGGTCTGAATTGAGTGATCAGTTGATGCAGTGAACTGGGCTGCTGGAGAAAGGGAATTTGGTTGTGCCATACTTTTACAGAAGGCAGGAAGGAAGCCATTGTGAGGACCATGTGCTGCTGCAACCATTTCCTGTGCTGAGCAGCTGAGAGAGCATCACAAGGTTGCAGTGAAGGGGGGAACAGGGGTGTGTGGCCAGAGATGGCTGGTCCTATCTGATGATGTGTTGCCATGGAGAAGAGTGCTTATCAGAGACTGCCGCTTGGTGAATGGATCCCCACCATAGCTGACCACAGTTGGATGCCTGGTGAGATCACACTGTACTAGAGAGCACTCTTACTGTTTGTAAAAAAGGAAAAGAGGGACTGTCTCAGCAGGATTGAAAGAGCATCAGCAATTTTTATCCCTGTCTGACTAGAACTGGACTTTTACTGAATCAGAGCACATGTCCAGAGACCCAGAAGAGGGCACCCTGGATCAGGTAAGAGACTAACTTTGCACAAGGTATTATGTTGTCTGCTGGGAACTGTTGTGCTTTCTTTAAGAGCCGTGACTTTGCTGGCCAATTTTTTTTTCTTTGTCATTCACTGGCCAGTGTGAGAAAAGTAAGACTGTAATAGCAAGTGTAGTCAGGCTACAACAATGTGGAGAAGGGGGCGTTGCCTTTTATTCTTCTCTCCCTCTACTGAGATACTGATGTTATGCTGTACCATTCTCCTCTAGCCAGCAGGGGGAGTGTTAAAACTAAGCAAGCCCATAGACTTCTATGCAGAGTGCTGAATCCTGAGAGTTGTAGTTTGAGATGGCAGCCATACAATGGGACAAATAGACTCCTTACACTACAGATCCCAGTAGGCATTGTGCAGTAGGACGAGTGGAGAGATTAATTTTAATTAAACTGGTTAGAAAAGTTCTTCGTCTTGACACCGAGGGAGTTAGTTTAGAGAGCACCTCTGTCTGGATATTTACCTGCCAGTGGGAGACCATACCAGTGGAAAATTAGCCTAATACTGGAAGTGAGGACACCCAGGTGCAGTGCAACACCCCTCATATCACAGTACCTGCACTGCTGCTGCAAGGAGACAGGAGCATCCACTCACTCTCTGCTTCCCACCGCTGATCAACAGACACTTTCAGGGAGAGACCAAGGGGGGGGCCCCTTCTGCAATGAAAGGTCACTGCATGAACTGGTGAGAGGGCTATTTGCCTATTGCTGACACTGCTTTTAGGGTTGAGCTTTTCAGAGCAGTACACCAAATGTACCCAATCCAAACTGCACTCTATACTGTACTCAGACTGCACCTATATCTACCCTAAACCGCTTTATACCGAACCTTTACCATACCTGTACTGCATGCAGGTTAACTGGGACTGTTAAGTGCACCAACACTCTTAATGGGACCCAACAAGCTGACAGAAGAGAATATCAAAGGACTGCCCCTCTCTTAATAAGTAAGCTTCGTTTGTTCTTCTGCCACCTCCACTATCATCCTTCTTTTCTTTTGGACAGTGCATACCCAGTCAGTCTAGAACTAGTACGATGCCATAAATGCACTCTGGCAGTGTAGTTCCAGCATTCTGTATGTATTACCCTACAAGGTAGGTGCTAGGCAAAGTATAGTGGGCCTTGGCTGCCTAACAGCAGGGCCATGATTTTCAGCTGGGCTGTCATGTCTCCCAGGTGTGGCTGCTGAGTGTTGAGTCTCCCCACTGGCTCCATGAGAGGATTCTCATTGCGTAGTGGAGAAAACCCAATCAGAGGCACATTCAGGTCTGTATCTACCCCAGAAGGCAGATTCTGCCGCAGAGGATTCTAGGAGTGAGTATAAGTTTGAGGGGAGCGCATGACGCATCGTCTTTGGCGGGAAACAGAGTCCCAGGAGGGAGAGTACGGCTGTCTCTCCTCCTGTCAGAAGCATCGGGTGTCTCGGGTGGCTTGCCTGAGAGTACAGAGAGAGAGCTGAGCTGCAGAGAGGACCCGGTGAGCCGAGGACCAGCGGAGAAAGAGGGGTTCAGTACCAGGAAAGCATTCCAAGTTCGTGAGTGCTGTGCACTACCCCTAGGGGTCTGCCCAGCTTAAAGGGGACCACTCCAGTGAAGGTCCCTGGGATCCAGGAGCTAGCTAGCAGTAAAGGGGGTGCCTAGTGAGAGGACCCTGAAGTGTCAGAGGGGGTGCCTAGTAAGAGGACCCTGAAGTGTAAAGGGGGTGCCAGCGGTTGGGCCCTGAAGAGTTAATTGTACAGCATGTAGCGTGCAGTGTGCGGTGTACAGTGTTGAGAGTTGCAGCAGCACAAGCAGTTACAAGTAGCTACCTCAGTCAGTGAAGGGCTGGAGGGAGCTGTTCACCGGACTTTTAAGCTACACAGAGTGTCAAGAATCAAGTGTATTACAGTCCTGGATCTTCTGAGTTAACCAGAGTGTTAAAGTCGAAGTTCTAGCACAGTTCAGCAAGACCGTATTTTCAAGCGCCAGGAAGCGTTCGTCGGCATTCAGCTGATGTCAAGACAGCTCTAACAGGCATTTTTCAGTAAGGAGTCCCAGTTCAACCTAGTTGAGCCTGAGGAGTATCCCACTCACCCTTCTCCCATCCCTATTACAAAATAAACAAAACAAACCAAAGATGCCAGAATGGTCATTGTCTCCAATCTCACACTGGGGTATTCAACTTAAATGTGTTGGAAGTGTTACCGGTAACAATGGCAGACCCATATCAGGCCCAATGCCTGGAAAACCTGCTACATGTAGCTTAAACCTTACTACTGCTCACTACTGCACTTGAAGTGGTGTTGCTACTGTTTATGTTGGACTGGACGCAAAATGCCATTTTATACCTAGTCCATACTGTTAATCACATTGTGTTATTACCATTGTTAATCTGTTTTTTTTGCTTGCCTAGTTACCAACTATATTGGGTGACAGTATATTAAGTTTGTTTGGTGTTTTATTTGATATAGTACTACTATTGGGTGCCAAGTATTACTTTCAGTGAATTCCCATAATACAGTATGTTTGTACACTCAGCCTGGTGTTTCCTAGGGGCTGAAGTTCTTGAGAAGTTCAAGGCAAAGAACAGAGAAGCCATCCTATCCAGCGGCTCCTAGGGGGGTAGCATTGCATAAGATAGGACTGTCTTTATATACAGTATTGTTGCTAGGTATATACAGTTCAGTTCTGTTAATTACTGATAGAATACCGCAGGTGTTTAACCCTGGGGGGATTTACTAAAACTGTAGCACTCAGAATCAGCTTCTAACTTCAGCTTGTCCAATTGAGCTTTAACACTAAAACCTGGAAGCTGATTGGTTTCTGTGAAGAGCTGCACCAGATTTTGCATACTTGTTTTATAGTAACCATGACCCCCCCCCCCCCCATATCTCTCAGAGTAATGTTGTTGTCTTATTCAGGAGACTCCAAACTGCAAAGAGCCAGTTTACTGTCCTTCCGGCTTTAGGGGGGTCGGACTGTGGCCAGTGGCAGTAGAAAATGCCCAGAAAAGAACAGTGCTCCATTTAGGTGTCATTAGGGGGGATGATACTCCTTCATTGGTGTCAGTGAGTGGAATATTGCCCCAATGGCCAGATGAAGGCAAGCAAAGATCTGCCCCGGGCTGCAATTTGGAGACCACTGGTCGTTTTTTATTGTTTGTAAAAGTACACTTGCTAATTCTTTCTTCTTTTAGGCTATACTTGGCCATAAATACTTTGAAATACCTCAAGGTGTGTCATCTTCAGATGTGCAGAAATCACAAGGCAATTCAGCGGCTCCTCTGAGAGTAGAATAGCTCAGGTGGGTTAAGACTAGGATCTGAACACACCTGAGCTCATCCCTAGTGCTGAGAGTTCAAGAAAAAACGTATTTGTATTTTGCATTTTAGAGCGCCTTCGATTGAAGGCAGTGTGCAGGCACGAGTAGTGGCACTTCCCTATATTTTTTACCCCACCAATACACTTTAAAGGCTAGCTGCACTTTAGCGACATGTTACATGATACAACCGTATTTAGGGTGTAACATGTTGCTAAGCAATCCCTTCCATCCCTGTAAAAGCATGCGGGGTTGTTTTCCACCTGTAGCAGCTGCCAAATTTTAAATCAGCATGGCTGTGGAGGGCTCTACCCACACAGACATGTCATTCATTTACAGAGATCTGTGAATGAATGAACTACAAGTCCTGTCTTCCATTGTGGCAGATGGGCTTGTAGTTCTCAATGTAATACAAGTGTAGTGATCAGTAGATGTGTAGTCCATTTAAACTTCCTCCAGTTCAGTAACTAGCCAATATAGAGGTACGGGCAGGAAGAGTTTTGCAGGAACCTGACTTTTTAATCACAATCCTCTGCATCTTCCCTTGGTCACACATCACTAGTTGACTTCTCCTTGCTCACGTTGCAGGTTTTTTTTTTTTGTGCTCCTTTCGTTTGCCCCGGCCAAGGGTGGGCCCCTCTATCAGCTCCCGGACAAAGTTTGCCCTGCTGGAGTCACCCCTACCCTTATGTGATCCTTTGATGCACTTACCCTGCGGTTGGTGCCTTTTGCACATTGATTCTTGCATTACAATCCTTATATCCATAAAACAAACTAATACTATGGCTGTCTCCTGATGAAGTGGGTGCTGTTCCACAAAACGTTCAGAGATTACAGTCTGAAAGTGCACCAATACAGTTGATGTTTTGGATACTGTATATATGTCACTCCCCTGTATCATGTGAGTACTGTGTTTGTTTTTTACACGTTAGCGTCTATTTTGTCTGATTTTAACCTTTATATGGAGTAAACTTTTTTTTATTTTTTAACAATGGATACTCCATTCTTTTGGCACAACTCCCATGGGCAAAATCTTCTTTTTTGGTTTAAACCTACAGTATGTTAGGGACTGAGTTCTGTCTTCGGTCTTTGCACTTGGGTCCTGCTTCCTTTCTTTGCAATCACAATCAACTGACTGTGTGCGTGTAATGCTTTACAAGCTCATATGAAAAGAATAAAAGCACATTTTTTTCCTGCAAAAATATTTATTATTTTTTTAAATAAAAGTTAACTTAAGTATTCCTTTAAGTACTCCTTTAAGTATAATGAAAATGTATAACTTCAAAATCGTTTTGCTTGCGAACTTCATAAAAGTTATACTGTGTTTGTGTTTGAGAAAAAATGATTCTCCATCTCTTTTGTGAAGTTACAAATTTACTTTCTGACTGGATAATTGTATTTGAACACTTGAATGTCCTGAATTACTGTGCCGCAGACATTCTGAAGTGAGGCTTGAGCATAGCTTACAGTTCTGTTTGCTAATGTCAAGACTGTAAATGCCATTAAAGTAATTTAATGGCGTATTATGAAAATGTATTTAATTTCTATAATGGAAGGTTCAAGCATTAAGCTTAAAAATAGCAGAAGCAAGAGAAAGCATGTGCAGAGATTGAGGTTAATGGCTTATCATTGTATAAATGAATGATTCAGGCCATTTCTCTCTATGATAAATGGGATGGGTATAAACTATGCAGTGCCAATACATGCACAAGGGGAGATTTACTAAAACTGGTGCACACAAAATCTAATGGATCTGTGCATAGTAACCAATCGGCTTCTAACTTCAGCTTCTTCAATTAAGCTTTGGCAATAAACCTAGAAGCTGATCCCTTACTATGCACAGCTGTACCAGATTCTGTGTTCACCAGTTTTAATAAATCTCATTGTTAGTGTATCTATGGTCCAGAATATCATATTCAAATAAGCAGGTCTTTTTTTTTTCAGAGTAAAGGTGCAGGAACTTCCCTTTTCCTAATCACCCCTTGTATCCACCCCGTATCCAGCTCCCAGTACCGTTCCTTGGTTCCAACCCCTACCCACCTTCCAGTGCCACCCCTTTTAGAGAACCAAGAATAATTTTCTGGTGCTGAGTAATTTCTATGGAATGTGTTAAGAAAAACAAGAGACAGTAAAATAGATCCCCTGCAGCTAGCAACAATTAATATACCCTGAGCAACAATAGCTCCGCCCAGCAACAACAGACTCCCCCCCCCTTTCCCCAGCAATAATGTTTTCCCCCTCACCTGTCTGCCATCTCAGGCAATTTTCAGGTGAGTATTTATATGAGGACCATGGGGAAGCTCCCACTAGGTGGGCTATCTGTTGTATACCTCGTTCTCATTACCATAAAAAAAGCATGTGAGTACCTTGCTGACAGCTAACCTCATGCTGGTAAACTATGCCATCAGCAGTGGTCGGTTTGCCATATCTATTTTTTTATTTATACATATTTTTGTATTTATACATATTTTCTGCAATTCATAGAACTTGCTGGCAACCCTGGCAATCCTTGAGGGCTTGTACTACAGCCATGATCTGGAGATTCCCCTGCTCAATTTTGAGTCCCCTATTACTTCTACTATTCTTACTGATTCGTGGATGGTCTACAATTAGCCAGCCCCAAACTGAGAGCTCCATCCTGCGCTGTATTCATGGTGATATAAACATCTGGGATCTTATAAATCCCTTTTATGTTTTTGAATGTGCATATATCAATGTGAGTATAACTTTCTTGCCATTATAGCTGTATGTATATGGATAAGTGAGAAAGCCACTGTATAATATTTTTACTGATATTTATATTTTGTACCTTATAGACCCAAGTATTATGTTCAGATTTATTCTCTGAAGAAGGAATTGCTGATTTTCCAAAACATGTATATGAATATGAACATATCAGTGTGAGCCTTTGTGGGGTGGATATTATATATTGGTACCCCATTTCTCACCCTGATTTTGCAGGTCTCTTTGTTCATCAAATTGCTTTTATTCTTTGTCATGTATTGTTAACTTTATCCTTATATGTAATAAATACTATGTTTTTATACTGAGACCCTATGTTACTCATTGTCTGCCCTAAAAGTCCCAATTGGGGGGTTTTCCTTGTTTTTGTATGTCCTATGCAACAACGGATCTCCTTCAGCAGCAATAGATCTTCCCTAGCAACATTAGATCCCCTGCAACAATATACCCACAGCAAAAATAGATCCCCTCAGCAGCAATAGACTTCCCAAGATCAATAAATCTACCAGCAGCCAGCATCAGTAGACCCCTCCCTCAACAGGAGATTTCTCCCAACAACAATTGAACCCCAAGCAACATTAGACATCCCACCGCTGCAATAATAGATCCCTCCAGGGACAATGGATTACACAGCAGCCAGCATCAACCGACCCCCCACCACATCCCACCACCCCTTGCCATCACATACATTCATTGCTGGATGTATCCCGTTCCCCCTCGTTCCTGCTGAATAAAAGCCCTGCAAAAAGTTATTCTTATTATGCAGCCATCTGATATATTACTTTACTATAGCCAGAAGTAAATGCTAATGCGTCTCTATATCGAATATTAGGGATAATTTAAAGGATAATTCCACCTTTTGCACCATGTTACACCTTTATTTAGGGTGTAACATGGTGCAAATGGGACCCCTCAACCTTCAAACCATCATCCTGCACTGCCCCCCCCCCCCCATTCCAGCATGTTGGGGTTATTCTTCTCCATAGTCACTGTAACTTTGGAAACCTGGGTGGCTGTGTGGACAGAGCTGTGATCTGAGATCTGTAAATGAATGAACTACCACTGCAGATAGACTTGTAATTCTCAATGGAACATGAGTGCAGTGATTACATAGTCCAGACAGGGAGCTGGAGGATCCTGGCTTTGCACCGACAATCGACTGATCACAGTTGCAATGGTTTTCAGGCTCATTCGCACAAAAACCATAGCTATGGTGGAAACCAGGAAATAGGGAGCCACAACAAAACCTCAGGTTAAAATGTATTTGCCAAAGGCCTGCAAAACACTTATCCTCAGAGTGACAAAGTTTCCCTTGCAGCAGAGCAGGACCAGATTTTAGCACCAGTCTCTGCATCTCATTCTAGTTCTATCTTAGGAATACAACAAGCAGCATGACAAAAAAAAGATTTTTTTGAAACCATGTTACAATTTCTTGGACAGCTAATAGCCTCAATACAGATGTCACTGTCAAGGGCCCCAAAATGTCAGCTCCATCATCTCTACCTGGGTTGGATCCTGATATGGCCTTGAAGATGTGGACATGGAAAGAAGAGAATTAAGAGAACCCAGAGACAGTATTATATGTTTCTCCCCCACACTCTTTTACACCTGAAGTGGGAGCTTCACACAATATGCTTGTAGTGGTGGGCATGTTCACATCTGCTTTGTGCAAATACCTCAGCTTTGCTGCACCAGATTCTCCTCTCACCACACACCTCTGGGCAAAAGAGACCTGCAAAATCTAAAAACTAATTTTATCACTAATAGACCAAGGGAGGATTATAACCCTGGTCAGATTTTGTTTCGCCATCTATATCAATTTCAGAGATTTACCTTCACTTTCTGTCCTTTAGCCAAACAGGAAATGAAAAAAATAAATAAAAAATTGCTGAATATTAAGGGAATGTCTTTGGGACTCTCAGGTCACCAGAACTAGCATCCCTATTGGAAGATTCCCCCCCTATTACTTTTTTGGGGACAACCTAAAATTATATCATTTCCTTTCACTTTTAATGATAATGGTAACCCAGACAAATCAAAAGGGTTAATCTCCTTAACGGGGCAGAGACAGCAATAAAAACAAATGAAAGGGGTTTTAATCCCACTCCACTTTTTCCAAAACTAAAAAAAAAAAAAAAAACTATTGTGCTTTTAGTTATACTTTAAAGGCTCTGTTTACTCTTGCAGGCCCAGGTTTATAGCCAGCCATCACTGTGATTTCTTTACCTGAAACCACAGCCAACTGGGCTAAGGCAATGAAAAACCAACAAGACATTGTATTCCAGGACCATGTCCAATTACAGCAATTACTATTTTTCTTGCTCTTCTGTGTGGATGTCCTAACACTTGTGATGAAACAAATTTCCAGAATGGCCCTAATCTCCATTCATATGCCCAAAATCTTATGGCTAAAATCTTGGACAGCTGAAGCTGCTTATAAAAGACTCCTCACATGCATGCCCTTTGAAGGTGGATGTCATGTTTTGTCAGGCACTTGACAAGTTAGTTAAAGATGTCACGGGAGGAAGAAGGTTCTTCTTTCACAGTGGAAGATTCCAAATCTCACCTTCTCTTCAAAGCCTAAATTTAGCCCTTCTTTTCAGTGTAAAGCTGGCCATACATGCATCAGTTTGTTTTATTAGCTGTTGGGCTGATCAAATAAAACCAAATGGATTCCCCCCTCCACCTTGCTATTGCACACAGCTGAGAGCCAAAGCCAGCTGCACCTACTCCCTCTCCAGCTTGGGTCTCCTAGGGGCGCTGGAGGGGTAGAGTGGAGAGTAGTAACTGACAGTCATTGCTCTCTGTTTCGAGAAGACCAAGAATTGAGCGATCAGTTTTAGAGATGGCAGGGGAAAGCTGCAGCATCACAGCATCAGCAGCATCACGGCAATGCTGCAGCATAGAGGTGAGTATGTATGTTTATTTTTTAATAATCTCATACACCTCCTTTGAATATAAAGATACAAAATGATTTATGTGCAAATAACTATCTTCCATTTCTGGTTAAGCTATACAAACAGTCTTACATTCATTCATTCAACTATAAACACAAGCCTTTTTTTTTTCCTTTATTTGCATAAAAGATTTCAAACTTCAAACAGCACTTAGCCATCTGTGTATTTATGACTATCCATGAAAATAAGAATATATCACAGCAGGATGCCAACTTCCTACATCCCTTCTACTGCTTTCCCTGGACCCCTTCTAATATATACACCCTATAGCTGCAGCGCTACTCCATAGAAGCCACTGAATAAAAAGGGTCCCTTCCTCTTTTGCCTCGACCTCCCCAGGAACCTCTACTCCTCTGACACACTGGGTTTAGTGTAAGGACATGCAAAGATACAGAAAATCACTAAACATAGTACTTGGCAATCAGTAGAAAAACTTTGTCATAGAAGCAGACATTAAGCAAGTCAGTAAACCAACTTAATATGTTGTCAATAGGCAAAGTTGATAACAAAACAAACATAGAATTCAAACAACAATGATAGTAACAATATTAGCATACAAAATGTTGGGTGGTAAAGACTAAGTAGTATAGCAACAATTGGTTTTCAGATCAGCATAAACAGTAGTAATAATGCCAGTGCAGCAGTGGGTAGTGATCCTGTGTAAACTACCAAAGGCGAGACTATAGTGCCCGAGTGCATTAAAGGAGGTTATGCAAGGCCTAGACTGATGCGGTAAATTAGTAGCAATGGAAGGGGGAAAAAGGTTGGCTAGAGTTTTTAACCATGAGGGGCAGTGCTTTAAGCAGTTTTTCTCATCGGGGGCCCATGAAGAAGCACTGGTGCACCTATTAGTAGTCCCAAATAGACCAGCATGCAGCATAGTATGGTAAAGATGCAACAGGTAAGGTGAAAATGCAGCGTCCAAAAAGAGGGGCACGGTATAAATGTAGGGTAGGTAGGGTACAGATGCAATGTGATATGCTTAATATCCCGCCTCCATTTTCTCAGGTCCTGTTAACAGGGCATATATTGTACTAGGTGATGAGCCCTTTCTCCTGTCCCTGCATTTCAGCTGGATGCTTGTAGTAGAGATGGTGCACCCCGTTTTCTTTCTCTCTCTCTCTCTCTCTCTGTTGCCTACAAATACTTGCGGTGGATAGCTGTAGGTGAGAGGTCTCTCCAGTCCCTCTGCAGCAATGGCAGGGTTCAAACACACCGTTCTGTATGATGCAACAAGAGCATCTCTTTCACTTTTCTCCTGGGCCTCCCAACCTATCTCACTTGACCTGTCCTGGCAGCAGCCAAACCTGGATGCAGATGTTCAATCCCCGAGTCCCTGGCCCCAAGAGAACAAATCTTTCAAGGCAGTCCAGTAAAAATAATTTTACCCTGCTCTGCTTTTTATTGCCTTTAGGGAACTATAGTGTAAAGAGTTCAGCCCATTGCATAGCTACTCTCTCAGACTACACTCCCATAACTTACCACTCTCTGCATAGGAGTCTATGGGCTGGTTTGCCCTTGCTCTTCTCCTGCTGGTTGGAGGGAATAACTCAGCACAATAGCAGCATTACAGTAGAAAGTAGAGCAACAGAGGGGATGGTCTCCTTCTCTATGTTGCAGTAGCGCAGCATCCGGCTACATAGCCTTTATCACAAAATCACTTGTACAACTCTTTCCAGTGTATTACTTCAATGAGACCCCTTTCCCCTACCTTGCATGACCCCTACAGGGATACATAAAAACTCTATAAACTAAAGTCCACTCAAACCTGTTGTACATCACCTGACACCTAATGATCACAAACAAATCATATAGCATCCCCCTCAGTCTGACAAACAACCCCATACTCAAAGTTATGACTGCCCAGTTATGCACAAACTGGGCAGTCCTAGCTGTAATATGAATTGAGCATATTTGTTCAATGGCATCCCCCTGGGTCCCCAGAGCTGTTTGTGATGGAACCGTCCCACACTGTGCTTGAGTGCTTCCATCAGTATACCACTTCCTCTAGTAACAAACGTAGATATCAGACATTATAGCCGCATATTGCAACCAAGAACTAGGCAGAACTCGTTTTAGCTGAAAATCTGGAACTCTTTTTATTGAGCAAACTCACACAGAATGTATACCCCACCAGGCCAGGTGAGCCTGATTACATTATTGTATGCAGATAACATTGTATGCAGTAATATAATTAACATAACTAAGGAACAACTAACACAAACAGTATTCTATTTCCCCACTGGAAACTAATAGCTGACAGTGATTTAATTAACATGCTAATTAACTCAACACTTAAACCAGCCTGGGTGACACATTAAACATTATCCTAAGTATAAACACAGAACACCTTTTTAAACAGACAATAGCATGAGACCACCAGTAGCAGACTGTCCGGCTTCTGTGATCTGTGGCTGGGGAATGAGGATGTCTTCCTCTTCTCCTGAGCCCTTGAACTCCGGCTGGGAAGATTAGCCGGCTGCTCCATTTCCAGTACATCCAAGCTCGTCATGTGCAGAAACAGGATTGGTCAGTCAACACTTGCTTCATCCGCCATAAGACCTCTGCTTCCATAACTGCGGGTGCAGGCGAGCAAAAGACACTGTTACTCTGCCACATTGCTGATTCTTTAGCCAGTATTCAAGAGCTGTCAGCTGGTACTTATGGATAGTCCCAGGCAAAGGGAACACAGACCTGCTGCTGATCAGAGTCTATCATTCATCTGTAGGCGATCTCCAGCTCCCATTCCTGATTGGCTAGCAACTCCAAATCTTCCAGTGCCTACTGCACTTCCAAGACATTCAGCATCTGTTCTCTGTATTCCAATATTTCCTCCAAACGCCACTCTAAATCACTACCAAAGTTGGGGTCCTCAGACAGCCTCTCTAATACCAGCCCCAGCCTCCTGTTAGGCTGTCGTCCGCTGTCCATGGGGACACTCGGGCTACATACCAGCGGAGGGCTCTGTAGCTTTCGTCCAACCGCATCTCCGCCTTGACCAGCCTGCTTAACTTAGCTTTCCGTTCCTTGTGTGGTTGTCTCCCCAAAAACACCATTCGCACTTCGTACTGTGACCAGTGCCTTTCCTGAATGGAGGGGAGAATTTTTCCTTGGTGTCGCTGCTCACGGACTAGCGCTTTTTTTCAGAGTTCCCAGCGGATTTCTTACCATCCCAGTAGGACCTGCTTTGACACTGGTCCCCTGAGCTGTATCCACATCTCTCGCAACCTCCTTCCAAATTCCTCCCTCATGGCGGCTGGTATCTGTACCTCTCCTCTCCTGCTATCTGGGCCTTGGATCCGATGGAGGTTTGGATGTCCCAGACTGCATGAAGCATCCCACCGCTTGCCACCAATGTGACGGAACTGACCCACGCTGTGCTTGAATGCTTCTGTCAGTATACCGCTTCCTCCAGTCATGAACATAGATATCAGGTATTATAGCTGCATATTGCAACCAAGAACTAGGCAGAACACATTTTAGCTGCAAATCTGGAACTCTTTATTGAACAAAATCACACAGAATTAATACCTACTAGGTCAGGTGAGCCTGATTACATTATGGTATGCCGATGAAATTGTATACAGAAATATAATTACCATAACTAAGGGACAACCAACACAAACAGTATTCTACTTCCCCACTAGCAACTAATAGCTGACAAGGGATTTAATTAACATGCTAATTAACTCAGCACTTAAACCAGCCTGGGTGACCAGACTGGCCGGCAACAAGGCTAAAACAAAGTACATTACACATTATCCTACGTTTAAACACAGAACACCTTATTAAACAGACAATAGAAGAAGACCCCAGTAGCAGACTGTCCAGCTCCTACCTACAATAGTCTATGAGGCAAAGCTTATACAATGTTCCATCATTCTGATACAGTGGAATAAATGTATCATACATTTCTTGAGGGATGTTGTGGATAAATATTACTGTCCCATTTGAAGTAATCCAAACCATATTCTCAGTGTCCATTAGGTAGTTGTCCATTATTTTCTTGGTCACCCTGAGCCCCTAATAGACAGAGGGTGACTTACACATAAGAGGGACCTGGGGAGCTGAGACAGGGATTTTCCAACCTCTCTAAGAAAAGCTGGGTTCCACAGGCCCCCAACCAAAATGACTCTTGTCACACTGTTAAAATACCACAGGGGATCTATCATTTTATGATATAACTGTAATGAAAATACAGTGCAATCTCAAATCTGTGAATAACCAACATTGTTTCAACATAAAATAATCTTTAAGTATTATCATTTTATGATGTCTACACAATGGCCAGTGTCAGGTCGTCCTAATGGATGATGAATTTACTGCACTACATACTAGCACATTATAAAATACCTTAAAACAAAGCCCTCCAATGGTGCGCTGTCACAGCTGACAGGGCTTCCATCTTCACCCAGTCTTCCTTCTGCGTTTGCAGGCTCCGGCTGTCTGACTGGCTGAGGCATGATGTCCCAGCAGTGGCACATAGCTCTGAAGGAATGGCATAGATATACCCTTCCTTCAGGTCGCATGTGCCAGGGAAGTCACCAGCTTCTATGGAGGTAAATATCTCCTAAACAGTGCATGTTTAGGAGATATTTACAGAACCTACAGGTAAGCCTTATTATAGGCTTACCTGTTGGTAAAAGATAAACAGTAATGGGAGAGCCGGAACCAGCAGCATTGAAAGCTATAATCTGCAAATGCTGTGGTAAGGATTTTAAAAGATTGTTTACTGGGGAATGTTTTTTTTTTAATTGTGCTCAATGAGTTAAATAAAAAACGCTGAGAGTTTAATACTACTATAAGAAGATCTTGAAATTTGCATTCTGTTTAACACATATAGTTACATCAAACTTTGTGACATATCTTTGCAAGGGGCCAATTATAAGCTCATATACTGTATACGTCAATAACAGAGGCAAATTGCAAAAACTGGGATTAATTTTGTTCAATGTAGTTAATTTTTTAACATAAAGGCTTTTTAACTGTTGTTCTAGATCTGATTCTACTATACAAATACATGCAATTTATGTTTCACAAATAGGCAACTGATACAGAGTGCACACTTGACACAGAAGTCCCAGGGCTCAATGGGATTTATAAAGAGTACAGCAGACATTGTCTCCTTTCATACAAGCCATCTAGAATTAAAAGCTTGGAGGGAGTCATTTGGAATGAGTCATATGAAGGGACAGTGAAAGAAGGGGATGAATCACTGCTATGACATGATCTCCTCTGTAAACCTAAGCTTGGGCTATCAATCTTTGTAAATAGCAGCTGTTTTAAAAGACGAGGTAAGGAGAATTGAAAAAACATGAAAAGGAGCCTAAAGCTCCACCCAAAGGCTGGATATGCATTAGAATATAGTACATAATAATAATTTTCAATATTGCACATTTACCAGACATAAAACAATCTTTAAACATGACGTAAACTATGTAAATAAAAAACCCTGCCTAAATGCCTTTTTATTTGCCTAAATTTTCAGTCATGTGACATTTGGTTTCTGAGTCTTTTCTATTCTCCCATGCACAGGAGTTAGGGTCCTTTTTTTGGTGTCCGTATAACCACATGCATGAACTTCCTATTGGCTGTCTAGCGATAGGGGTCCTCTTAGGATTCGGAAGCGAATGTGAAGACAATGATGTCAGCTCACGAAAAAACTGAGGATAGATGTAATGTAGGTTAAAAACAGAGGTTTAGTTGACACGTATTTGCAAACGCATGTGTAAGCTGCAAGGCGCCCCACGGCACCCTGTGTAACTTGCAGTCCTAAAACGAATGAATCTGAGTGTCTCCATAGTAGAAGCACATGGTTGCTAATGGATGGATGGGAAACAGGTGGGACTGGAGGTTGTCCAGTCCTCCCCCAACCTGCTCCCATTTTATGACTGGTCTAAATGTATGTATTTGGCTGTGTTGCAGCTTACACATGCGTTTGCAAATGCGTGTCAACTAAGCCCCTGTTTTTAACCTACATTGTTAGACAGGTTAATTTAGGTTTATTGGCAGACTGGAGGGTGAGTACATCATACTGGGGGCTGGCTGTTTTCCATGCACCTCTTTTAGTCCCCTCTATCCTCAGTTTTTTCATATGCAGGGATGGAGACGCAAAGCATTACCTGCTTGTGCCTCATTTAAAGTCCCAAACTGTCTATAATTTTCATGATGTCAGCTCAAGGGGACCAACCAGCATTGGCACATCTGCAGCGATGGATCCCTGCACCAATGAGGGACCAGGACAATGGATATAGGTGAGTAATTCCACAATGTATTAAAAATGGACATACAGAACATGTTGGGGGGGGGGGGGGGTTGGTAATATTTGCCTGCAGAAGGCTTTAATTAAAAAAAAATAATGTGAAACATTATCATGTTATTTATGTTTTTTAGGATATAAAACCACTGGCACAGAAAATCTAAAGCATTACACAGGTTATTTTTCAGGCATCATATACACTTGCAGTATACTTTTGTCACTTGTAAGCAGTGAAGATCTTTTATCTATAAGATGTTTAGTGTTTGTTTACTTTATATTAAGCCAGTTCAATCTATACACCAGAGGATACTTCTGAGCAGTTCAGAGTGTACCTTATATTATCTGAAACAGTGCTTTTATTGTTACATTGTAAATCATATTTTTGATTATAACATACTAGCATGTACAGTTTGTAGTTTAATTATTGGAAAAAAAAACAAAATAACCACAAAAAAAAAAAAAAAAACCTGAAATACTGTATGCAAATGTTAATACAACTTACCGAGTTATTTATATAACTAGCAAATGCGTTCCCACTCATGAACAAATGAATTAAACCAGAATGTCTACATCATTCCGAGTAATTCGTAACACAGTGGTATGCATTGTTTTCTGAACAAACAATATTTTTATCTTTGTGCATATTATTTTGTCAAGTATGTCTTCTTACTAGAATTAATCATAGACACAGAGTGTAAATGGATCTTGGAGATTGGGGTATAGGAAGGGGGTAAGAGCTGATCAAAAAAAAGCTGTGAAAAGCAGAAAGGGAGCATATCAAGGACCACGAGGGAAGAGGGCTGAGTGGCATAGAGGAGGCAGATCAATTAGATATGGACCAGGGGGGACCAGCTGACCATGGAAACTTTCAGAGAAACAGAGTAGAAGCTGACAAGGAAGAAAAGAAAAGAGGCAAAACCTAAGCTAGTAAAGTACGGGGAGAGGTGAGAAATATCATCATACACAAGAGAATAAAGAAAGGACTGATTAAAGATTGTTAAATAAAGTAGTGAAAGAGCAGAAGAAAAAAGAGAATAAGAAAGTTTTTCAGGTGGGAGTTTGTAAAGGGGCCCTACAATAAAGGATAGGTACATGAGGTCCAGGTTAAGAACTGTGAGCATTCCAAAAAAATACAGGACTTTAATAGCCCCCAACAGATGCCCAAAATATTTAACCACCCAAATTAAACAAATTAATATACTTCATACAAACTAGGTGGGTCTCAATTGGGGAAAGGGGTTTATCACCCCAAAAAATTTACTTTTTTAGGTACCTCATCCTCTCCCTTTTGGTCCCAAGTAACTCAATGTTAATGTTCTTGAGTGC
The DNA here is from genome assembly GCF_965119305.1 of Pelophylax lessonae. Lineage (NCBI taxonomy): Eukaryota > Metazoa > Chordata > Amphibia > Anura > Ranidae > Pelophylax > Pelophylax lessonae. The sequence goes on along the minus strand of NC_138770.1, from coordinate 329,982,018 downwards.
ACTCTGTTGTGATACCCCAAATATAGGTATCCGTAAGTGTTCCTAAGCAGGGTACCCCTGTATGGTGAAAGCAAACACCTGGCGACTTAAGGTTAGAGTTGGCCATCTTGAGGTGGGGTCCTTTGGTGGTGGCTCACAAGAGTCTGTCCCTTTAAGAGTGAGTGATGTATAGCTATAGGCCTACATTCATTTCAGTAGTAAGAGGTTAAACGTGGGTTCTTCTGTCAGCTCTACTGGCAGGCGACAGGTCCAATTCCACACGCTTGGCAGTTAGCAGATCCAGCCATTAGGTCCCAGAAGGCTCAGTCTCTCACCTCTGGTTCCCACATGTGGCTCATTCTCTGTCAAGTTCTGGCAGACAAAGCCCCCCCCCCCCCCTCTGATGTAGGCATCAGCAGCAAGATCTCTCTGTCTTTTGCTCATGCAGCAGTGGCACCTCCTGCTGCAGGTCCTCTTCGCAAGGCTCCTCCTTGCAAAAAACCCTATTGTGTTTTTTTTTTCCCCTGGGAAAAGCAGCCTCTTTCTCTCTCCAGTAATTCCGCCTCCTGTATTTGAGCATCCATCTGTCTCCTATTCACTTGCATTGTGCTCTCCCCCTAAGAAACTAAGAGCTGGTGTAAATTACCTGGTGATCGAGTCTGAACAGCAGAGGTAGGCCTCTCTTACAGCTCTGGCTCAGAAGCCCTGGTAAAGTAACAGGGAATGCCAGAGCAGAGTGCAGCAAGTGTCTGTAAAGTCACACAGGCGGAAGGACCATAGCTGGAGGCAGGCACGGTCAGCTGATGCAGGTGCAGGTATGAGAGCATGAGCAAGGCCAAGCAGTCCAGGTCAGCAACATTTGGGCAGATCAAGGTACAGACAGCAGGCATCAGAGTAGTCAGGAGCCAGGCCAGGGTCGGTAACAGCATGGCAGTTCATCCAAGGGAGCAGGCAGATCAGTCCAAGGCATGCCAGGAGTTGGTACAGGTGGCGTTCAGGCAGAGATAGGTACAGATGAGGTCTGCAACAGCAGATCAACACAGGAACAGATGCACAGATGCTCAGGAGCATAATAGACCAAACAGCACTGACACCAAGGACTAGTGCCGTTATAAAAGCCTGCCTGCTGTCAATGTGCACGCGCGTGCACCTTTTACTCAGCCACAGGCAGGGGTTCTTAGGCTTATGTGCCAGCGTGTCTTTCCTGACAGTTGGTGTCCGTTGTGGTAAATTGCCATTGCAGGAGGGAGGGGGTAGAAAAGAGCTAGCGAAGATTTCTCACTGACACAGCCACAGCTGCACACACAAAACCTCTTCTGTCTGTAGAGCACAGTGCTATAGCTGTGGGTGTTCTGCCCACCAGACTTCTATAAAGAGTACTTGTGTTTATGTTGTTTAAAATAATATGTTGGGTTTTCTTGATTCACACAATTTAGTTATATACAGAGTGCAGGCGCCATCTACTGTTCTTTTTTGGTATAGCTTCAGTTGTTCTGCATAATTACATATTGTACACTCACAGAATGTATTAAATAAAGTTGTTAGGAACTAGAGCATTCTGGGTAGGATTTCTACAGGAAGTGAATAAACCACCATTTAGAGAAGATACAGCAAGGCAGCAAGACATGTTTTCTCAATGTCTCTCCATCGCCCCTGAGAGAGCTTAAAAAGTGAGTTCTTGTTATCCCATCCTGCATTATAGATCATTGTTTCTTTATTGTATGCAATTCTGTACTGATTGATGTTCGTTTTTATCAATTTGTAGTTTCACCTGGCTTGTTCTAATAAATCTGAGATCAAAGAAATATTGTATCTGAAGTTTAGGGAGCAGGAAGGTTTAGCTCTCTGTCCTAGAGACAAAACAGTGGAGGGGGGATCTGCACAAACACACACACACACACACACACGTACAAAGGTATTGCACCCAAGCACCATATTCCCTCCCAACACTTTATAATAAAAAGTTATACAAATCCCCCCCAAAAAATAAAAAAAATAATAAAACGGTTGATAGTGCACAAAGCACAAAAGTATTGAACCCAAGCATCATATTTCCATCCCACATTCTATAATAAAAAGTCATTAAAACACCACCAAAAATCCCCATCATGTCCTGCACCCAGCAAGAGTAACTTTGAGGGGTTACAGTGTTCAGGCACCAACAACACCCAAGGCCCAATTTTTCTGCACCTGTATGACAAGTGCATGTGATTTCAATTTTTGTTTCTAATTTTTAACAGCAGGGCCTGTTCCTGCACCCAGCAAGAGTAACTGTGAGGGTTTACAGTGTTCAGGCACCACCAACACCCAAGGCCCAATTTTTCTGCACCTGTATGACAAGTACATGTAATTTAAATATTTGTTTCTAATTTGTAAAAGCAGGGCCTGTTACTGCACCCAGCCAGAGTACCTGTGAGGGATTACAGTGTTCAGGCACCACAAGGGATGGGTGAACGGTTTGGACCGAGCAAAGGTTTGTCTAAACTTCACCCATTCAGGTACTCACCTAACACCGACACTTAGGGATGTTCGCCCGCCTAGCGCGCAGTCAATAGGTTGTAAAGGCTTCCCTGCTGAGAGCTGAATTAAAGAAAATAATTGTAAAAAGAAAATGTAAATTTAAAAAATTGGGGTAAAAATAGCTTGGGGGAACCTTCGGGTCTTGTATGGCTTTTAGGGGAACCCCATGACAGAATTAAGAAAAGAAACAGAGTAGGGTCCCCCCAAAATCTATACCAGGCCCTTTGGGTCCGATATAGATTTGAAGGGAAACTCCATGCCAAAATAAAAAAAAAAACGGCATAGGATCCCCCCCAAACTCCATACCAGACCCTTATCAGAGCATGCAGCCTGGCAGGCCAGGAAAGGGAGGGGTGAAGAGTAAGCACCCCCCCTCCTGAACCATACCAAGCTGCTTGCCCTCACTATGGGGTGGATGCTTTGGGGTGCCCCCCAAAGCACCTTGTCCCCATGTTGATGGGGACAAGGGCCTCTTTTCGACAAACCTGGGCTATGGTTGTGGGGGTCTGCGGGTGGGGGGCTTATTGGAACCTGGAAGCCCCCTTTAACAAGAGGGCCCCCAGATTCCGCCCCCCCCATGTGAATGGGTAGAGGTACATCGTACCCCTACCCATTCACCAAAAAAGTGTAAAAAAAAAATAAAATAAACACACAAGACAGTTTTTGACAAATCCTTTATTTAAAAATAAAACAATTGTGTCCCCCGATGTAAATCCATCACCAATCACGCTGCCCACAGCACCCGCCAACCCTAAAAAAAAAGGGGGGAAAAAAAGGCTGCTCTCGGTGAACGTTCCACATGGACTGCCTATTCCCATTTTGACAGTTCCTATATAGGAAATGGGCGGGGCGCCTGCCCAAAAGCATTCACCCCCCTTGTTAAGGGCATGTGGACTGGTATGGTTCAGGGGGGCGCTTGCTCACCCCCTCCCCTTTCCTGACCTGCCAGGCTGCGTGCTCGGATAAGGGTCTGGTATGGATTTTGGGGAGGACCCTATGCATTTTTTTTTAATTTTGGTGTGGGGTTCCCCTTAAAATCCATACCAGACCTAAAGGGCCTGGTATGGACTGCGGGGGGGGGGGGGGCTATGCCCTTTTTTTTTTATCTGTATTGCCGGGAGCCAACAATACATTACACCTGGGCTATGGTTGTGGGGGTCTGCAGGTGGGGGGCTTATTGGAACCTGGAAGCCCCCTTTAACAAGAGGGCCCCCAGATTCCGCCCCCCCCATGTGAATGGGTAGAGGTACATCGTACCCCTACCCATTCACCAAAAAAGTGTAAAAAAAAAATAAAATAAACACACAAGACAGTTTTTGACAAATCCTTTATTTAAAAATAAAACAATTGTGTCCCCCGATGTAAATCCATCACCAATCACGCTGCCCACAGCACCCGCCAACCCTAAAAAAAAAGGGGGGAAAAAAAGGCTGCTCTCGGTGAACGTTCCACATGGACTGCCTATTCCCATTTTGACAGTTCCTATATAGGAAATGGGCGGGGCCCCTGCCCAAAAGCATTCACCCCCCTTGTTAAGGGCATGTGGACTGGTATGGTTCAGGGGGGCGCTTGCTCACCCCCTCCCCTTTCCTGACCTGCCAGGCTGCGTGCTCGGATAAGGGTCTGGTATGGATTTTGGGGGGGACCCTATGCATTTTTTTTTAATTTTGGTGTGGGGTTCCCCTTAAAATCCATACCAGACCTAAAGGGCCTGGTATGGACTGCGGGGGGGGGGGGGGGCTATGCCCATTTTTTTTTATCTGTATTGCCGGGAGCCAACAATACATTACAGCCGCGAGCAGTGGCGGCTGGTGCTCAGAAAGAAAAGTGTAATAGGTATTGCTTCATGCCAAAAAAAAGGTAAAAATTTGCGTGACTTTGAGGTCATGGTACAGGCATGGCACAGATGATGGTATAGGCAAGTCACAGGTCATGTCACAGGCATGTCACAGGTCATGGCACAGGCATGTCACAGGTCATGTCACAGGCATGTCACAGGTCATGTCAGTCATGTCACAGTCATGTCACAGGTCATGTCACAGGTCATGTCACAGTCATGTCACAGGTCATGTCACAGGCATGTCACAGGTCAGGTCACAGGTCATGGCACAGTCATGTCACAGGTCATGTCACAGGTCATGTCACAGGTCATGTCACAGGTATGTCACAGGTCAGGTCACAGGTCATGTCACAGTCATGTCACAGGTCATGTCACAGTCATGTCACAGGTCATGGTACAGGCATGGCACAGATGATGGTATAGGCATGTCACAGGTCATGTCACAGGCATGTCACAGGTCATGGCACAGGCATGTCACAGGTCATGGCACAGTCATGTCACAGGTCATGTCACAGTCATGTCGCAGGTCATGTCACAGTCATGTCGCAGGTCATGGCACAGTCATGTCACAGGTCATGGCACAGGTCATGTCACAGGCATGTCACAGGTCATATCACAGTCATGTCACAGGTCATGTCACAGGTCAGGTCACAGTCATGTCACAGGTCATGTCACAGTCATGTCACACGTCATGTCACAGGTCAGGTCACAGGTCATGTCACAGTCATGTCACAGGTCATGTCACAGGTCAGGTCACAGGTCATGTCACAGGTCATGTCACTTACCTGCTCTTGGGCTGGCTCGCTCGACCGGACCGACTGCTGTGCTGTGGGCTGCTGAAGACGGGAGACACGTCGCTCCTGGGTCTGGAGGGACAGCTCTCCCACATGGTGCTCCCCCCGCAGGTTCAGGCCATGAGGGGGCGACACGCCGGCACTGGACACCCCGACTTCTCCGCGCACTGCGGGCAGCTCCTCTTTTGCCGATCTCTGGAGGTGAAGTAGTGACAGGATGTGATCCTCCTGCAGAGCGCAGACTTCCAGTTATTCTGTGCCAGCAGCTGCAGCGGGGCGCGCGGCCTCACGTTGTGAATGATTGGTCGGCTTGATCGGATCATGCAGAGATAATCTGCGATCAGACTGAGAGATCTGATCACATCCTGTCACTTCTTCACCTCCAGGCTCCTCGTCCTCGGTACTGCGCTCTGCTCTGGTACTACTCCCTTTCAGCGGCGGCTTCTCCGGCGTGGCGGCGACTGGCGACTCCTCTGTCCTCCCGGCTTCGTCCTCGGCGGCGGCGACTGGCGACTCCTCGGTCCTCCCGGCTCCCGGCTTCATCCTTGGCGGCGGCTCTCGCTCTCCTGTCCTGTGTCCTCTCTCAGTGCCGGGCGGGAATGGAAGGTGATCGTGACGCGTCACGTCACCAGGTCCATGTCCTCCTGTGATTGGTCCAGGCTGGAGTCTGGACCAATCACAGACCGGACATCAGTAAAGTGGGGAGTGTTGGCGCCTCTTCCAGCCGAAGGTGGGGTCAAACCCCCCCATACCCAGCACTAGGTCCGGCGCCCCTAGTGGGCAAAAATCGACAATTTTTTTTTATTTATATAATCTTTTTTTTTCTTCTTCTTTTTTTTTGGGGGGGGGGGGGGTGGCACCCCTGCACCCCCTATCAGCCGGCCGCCACTGGCCGCGAGCAAGTTTAAATGACATTTTTTCCTTTAGAAATGTCAGTATTGCTGCAGCAAGGTCTATACATTGTACAGATGACCGACTATACAGACAGGACATTTAAACAAATTTTTCATTTTTATTGTTTTACTTTAAGCATCATTAAAACACTGCTCCTGTAAAAACAATCATTTTAAAAACATTTTTTTTGCATTGATGCATGTCCCCCAGGGCATTACCTGGGTCCCTATACACTTTTTATGGCAATAACTTGCTTATAAGCCTTTAAAATTAGGACTTTTGTTGTTTCATGTTTGTGTTCCATACAGTGGCGGCTGGTGCCGGAGGGGGCGGCAGACGGACCACACCATACCCTCCCCCCCCCCCCCCCAGACCACACCAGCACGCACACCATACCCCCCGGTCGCCGGCTCACTCACCCTGGACATGTGGAGGGCAGGCAGGCAGCAGTGGCTTCCCCCTCAGTCTCCTGTGTCTCCTCCCTTCTCCCTCCTCCTCCTCCTTAGCCAATGGCATGGCTTCTCTTTTCAACTAATCGGGAAACGGGTCTCAGGACCCGCTTCCTGATTGGCCAGGAGGAAGATCCGTGTGAGAATAGCGAATATTTATTCGCTATTGTCACACAACTGGGTGGGCTCAGGGCACAGTGCGCCCGAGCCCACCCTTTTTTAAGCCTATTAGAGCCTCTGGCTCTAATCACGTGCTTCAGAAAAAAAAAAAAAACCCCATTCGAATCAATGCATGCGGCGCCCTGCATTTAGATTAGGGGCCGGACACATGGATAGGGGGGCAGCGGCCCTGCGCTCCCCCAATGGACGGGCCGCCACTGGTCCCATAGACTTTAATAGAGTTTGAATGTTGTCTAGAACTTTTCCCCTGTTTGAGATGTTCTGGGGTTGTTGGGTCTACCACTACTGGTAGACAGCTATTAGCTGGAAACAATTGCAGTTCTCTTTGGCTTTTAAAACATGCAGTCTGTCATACCACTGTATATATTCCCTGTGGTCAGTATCTTGGGGTAATGTTTTGTAATGTTTATATTGCTTCTTTTTATTTGTGCTAAGTACTTAATGATATTTATTTTCTGGTATTGAAATATATATGTTGTTAACCACATATAGACCCCTGAAGAAGATAGTAGAAAAAACTATTTCAAAACATGTTGGGTGTTTTCTCTGTCATTCAGATTAAACAAATGAAAGAATCATGTGGTTTCCGTATATAATGTGCTTGTATTAGGACTGCATTAATTGTATGTTTTAAGCCATAAATAATTTTTCTATATTGGTTTTAACCAGAATAAACTGAATAAATTTTACTTTTTATTATAAACACCTTATTTTTCTTCTTGCCCGTTAAAATCCCACCAAGATGGTTTTCTCTTCTTACATTTCTTGTGATAGGAATAAGTGACCAAAGGCAAACGCATATATAGGTTACGCACACATATGTAAACCGTGTTTGCACCACACATGATTTTTCTGTATCGTAGTTTGTCCCTATTTCCTATTCCCTATAAAGTGCACAATTTTAAAACAGCAAATGTTAGGTATTTACAGTATTTACTTGGTGTAACATCATCTATTATGTTTTACTAAAAATTGGGTTATATATTGTGTTTTTTTGCATTAAAATTTCTATTTCCCTCCTCGTCTTTCAGGGCAGCCACCTCTGAGAGACCTTGGCTCCTTCCTTCTCAGGAAACACCACCTCAACCATGAAGATTTAAAGCCACTGTCAGCTGGTGCCCTTCAGTTCTGGTGTTTCCTCCATTGGGGAGACACCACCAGGAACCGAGGCTGGACAGCCCGGAAGGCTGTGGCTATGTTTCCTGTTAAGGGGAGGCTAAGGTCTCTCCATTTGTGCAGCCAAGGGTCTGGGTGGGGAGCCCAGAGTACCTGTAGGGGTGCCTGGCATCATTCCAGCTTCTCCTCGGGGGGGGGGGGTCCGTGGCTGGGGGATGCTTTTTCATCACCCAGGGGGGTGCTGCGGAGGTGCAACTGGTCCTCCTGCATCTTGCGGCCAGCGTTGGAGCTTCTGACATCACTTCAGCACTCAAGGCTGGTGCGACCTGAATGCTGTGGGAACAGCTGAGAGGCACAGCAGGCGTGCAACCACTCCTGGATATTTTAGAAGCAGAGGCTACTAGGACTGCTACAGGGGAAGCCAGCACCAGCCATTCGAAGTTAAGGGGAACCCTGGAGCGGTGTTCCCCTACTTTTCCCCCATTAGCTCCATGGTGTAGTCCTCCCTTGGTGGTCTGGAGAAGTATGGTGGTGGTTCTGGGACCCTGATGGTGTTCAGTACTAGGTACACTCCTGGTGGCATACTGTGCTTGCAAGGGCCGGGGGGGGGGGGGGGGGCAATGAGGGTGCTTAGCCTTTTCTGTTTCTTTTATGTTACAGGTTAAGGCCTCAGACAAATCTTAATCGCCACATAGCTCCAAGAAATGGTGCCCATCACGCAAGGCTACTATGGGGGAATCCTGGACAAAGGCGCTTTGTAAGGAGTGTGTTGAGGGCCTGATCAGGGAACATTCGGTGCAGCAGTGTACTGATCTGGCTGCATCTTTCCACAATTTTTCAATCATTTAAGGGTTTATTTTCGAACCTAAAGGTTCCTCAGCCCCAGACTCCCCCTCAGCCAGCACAGCAGGAGATTGCTCTAGCCCCACCGGCTGTGCCCCCCACAGTGGAGGAGCACCAGGGGGCACTGAAAAAAAGGCTGAAGAGCATGATAGTATAGCTTCAGGCTCCTAGGTGGAGTCAGAGGGAGAAGGGGATGGATGGCGAATCTACTAGAGCTTCTCTGTACAAGTTAACCCGGGAAGAGGTGGAGGATCTCTTGCGAGCTATCCACACCACCTTAGGAATGCAAGAGGAGAATAAGACTCTATCTCTCCATGACCAGATGTACCAGGGCCTGGGTGGACAGAAAAGGAGGGTCTTTCTGGTACATGACATGCTGGTAGAAGCTGCCAAAAAGGAATGGCAGAACCCAGAGAGAAAGCCTTTATTTTCGAGGGCCCTGAAACTGAGATTTCCCTTCTCTGAGGAAGAGGCGTCCGTTTGGAACAAGTCCCCTAAATTGGACACGGCCTTCTCTAAGGTCTTGAGGCAGACAGACCTAGCCTTCAAAGATATTGGCTCTCTTTAGGATCCCATGGATAAAAGGATGGATTCACTCCTAAAAAAAACCTGGGATTCTTCGCTGGGAAATCTTAAGCCCGCCATAGCTATGAGGGTTGTTCAGGGGCGGACGTACAGGGGTTGCAGGGGTCGCCATGGCGACCAGGCCCCATGCTGCAGGGGGCCTGAGAGGGCCCCCTGTATGTATAGAGAGGAGGAGCATCAAGCGCAGCTTAGACTGAGCTCCCCGTTCCTCAGCGAGTTACACAAACACACACGGCAGCTGATCTCTCTCCCAGCTGCCTGTGTGTGAGTGCAGAGAGCAGAGACGAGCACTGAACCCGCCCCTCCCCCTTCCTGTGTGTTTCCTGTACAGTACACAGAGGAGAGGAGGCAGGACCAGCTCTGTCCACTCTGCAACAGCGCCGCTCTGATCTGAGGTCTGTGATGTTTATAACTAATATAATACTAACTTGCAGGGGGGGATGTATGGTGCTAGGGGGGTGGAGATGGAGGGGTGTGTAAAGCTAGGGGGGTGTGTATGGAGATGGAGGGGTGTGTGAAGCTGGGGGGGTGTATACGGAGATGGAGGGGTGTGTGAAGCTGGGGGGGTGTGTATGGAGATGGAGGGGTGTGTGAAGCTGGGGGGGTGTGTATTGAGATGGAGGGGTGTGTGAAGCTGGGAGGGTGTATGGAGATGGAGGGGTGTGTGAACCTGGGGAGGGGGTGTATTGAGATTGAGGGGTGTGTGAAGCTGGGGGGGTGTGTATTGAGATGGAGGGGTGTGTGAAGCTGGGGGGGTGTGTATTGAGATGGAGGGGTGTGTAAAGCTGGGGGTGTGTATTGAGATGGAGGGGGTGTGTGAAGCTGGGGGGGGGGTTATGTAAAATTCCTACCACCCCACCCCCTGTCATCTTCATCCCCACTGTCATCTTCCTACCATCCCACCCCTGTCATCTTCATCCCCACTGTCACCTTCCTACCATCCCACCCCCTGTCATCTTCATCTCCACTGTCATCTTCCTACCATCCCCTGTCATCTTCATCCCCCTGTCATCTTCCTACCATCCCACCCCCTGTCATCTTCATCCCCACTGTCATCTTCCTACCATCTTACCCCTGTCATCTTCATCCCCACTGTCATCTTCCTACCATCCCACGCCTGTCATCCTCATCCCCCCTTGCCATCTTCCCACCATCCCACCCCCTGTCATCTTCATCCCCACTGTCATCTTCCTACCATCTCACCCCTGTCATCTTCATTCCCACTGTCATCTTCCTACCATCCCATGCCTGGCATCCTCATCCCCCCTTGCCATCTTCTCACCATCCCACCCCTGTCATCTTCGTCCCCCTGTCATCTTCCTACCACCCCACCCCCTGTCATCTTCATCCCCACTGTCATCTTCCTACCATCCCACCCCTGTCATCTTTATCCCCACTGTCATCTTCCTACCATCCCACCCCTGTCATCTTCATCCCCACGGTCATCTTCCTACCATCCCACCCCCTTTCATCTTCATCCCCGCTGTCATCTTCCTACCATCCCACCCCCTGTCATCTTCATCCCCGCTGTCATCTTCCTACCATCCCACCCCCTGTCATCTTCATCCCCCTGTCATCTTCCTACCATCCCACCCCCTGTCATCTTCATCCCCACTGTCATCTTCCTACCATCCCACCCCCTGTCATCTTCATCCCCCTGTCATCTTCCTACCATCCCACCCCCTGTCATCTTCATTCCCACTGTCATCTTCCTACCATCTCACCCCTGTCATCTTCATCCCCCTGTCATCTTCCTACCTTCCCACCCCCTGTCATCTTCATCCCCACTGTCATCTTCCTACTATCCCACCCCCTATCATCTTCATCCCCCTGTCATCTTCCTACCATCCAACCCCCTGTCATCTTCATCCCCACTGTCATCTTCCTGCCATCTCACCCCTGTCATCTTCATCCCCACTGTCATCTTCCTACCATCCCAGGCCTGTCATCCTCATCCCCCCTTGCCATCTTCCCACCATCCCACCCCCTGTCATCTTCGTCCCCCCTGTCATCTTCCTACCACCCCACCCCCTGTCATCTTCATCCCCACTGTCATTTTCCTACCATCCCACCCCTGTCATTTTCATCCCCACTGTCATATTCCTACCATCCCACCCCCTGTCATCTTCATCCCCACTGTCATCTTCCTACCATCCTACCCCTGTCATCTTCATCCCCCATCATCTTCCTTCCATCCCACCCCTGTCATCTTCATCCCCACTGTCATCTTCCTTCAATCCCACCCCCTGTCATCTTCATCCCCCCTGTCATCTTCCTTCCATCCCACCCCTGTCATCTTCATCCCCACTGTCATCTTCCTACCATCCCACCCCCTGTCATCTTCATCCCCCCTGTCATATTCCTACCATCCAACCCCCTGTCATCTTCATCCCCACTGTCATCTTCCTACCATCTCACCCCTGTCATCTTCATCCCCACTGTCATCTTCCTACCATCCCACGCCTGTCATCCTCATCCCCCCTTGCCATCTTCCCACCATCCCACCCCCTGTCATCTTCGTCCCCCCTTTCATCTTCCTACCACCCCACCCCCTGTCATCTTCATCCCCACTGTCATTTTCTTACCATCCCACCCCTGTCATTTTCATCCCCACTGTCATCTTCCTACCATCCCACCCCCTGTCATCTTCATCCCCACTGTCATCTTCCTACCATCCTACCCCTGTCATCTTCATCCCCCATCATCTTCCTTCCATCCCACCCCTGTCATCTTCATTCCCACTGTCATCTTCCTACCATCCCACCCCCTGTCATCTTCATCCCCCCTGTCATCTTTCTTCCATCCCACCCCTGTCATCTTCATCCCCACTGTCATCTTCCTACCATCCCACCCCCTGTCATCTTCATCCCCTTGTCACCTGTAAAAAAAAAAAAATGAATAAATCAAATGCTAGAAAAATTTAATTAAAATAAAAAATTACTGACACCAATGGCAGAACTACCACACAAACATTGCACTTGCGACCGGCCCTGGCGTTCTGCCACCAGGCCGGAAGGGAAGGGCCACGTCCGGGGGGCCCTTTATGGTTTCTTGCATCGGGGCCCTGAAGGATCTAGTTACGCCTCTGGCGTCATTGCCCTTAATCTGGAGTATTGGCTAACATTGAGGCTGGCACCTCTAAGGAAATAATTCTGTCTTCCTTTCCTACGCTCCTGCGGGGCGTGGCTTATATTGCGGATGCGGCAGCCAAATCTGTGCGTATCTTTGCTAGACCTTCAGGCCTGGCCAATTCAGCAAAGAGGACGCTTTGGCTTAAGACTTGGCACGGCGATAGCGGGTCCAGGGTTAAGCTTTGCGGGATTCCTCTTACAGGTGATCACTTGTTTGGGCCAGGCTTGGAAGCCGTCCTGCATTGGATGGCTGACAGGAGAAAATTTCAAGCGTGGACAGAGTAAACAGACTAAAAAAGAAATTTCACCCTCAGAAAAAAATTTCTGCTCCATGGACTGAGGGGTAGAAGAAATCTTGGGGCCAGAGGGGGAGAGGCCGAGGGGGAGCGATTTTTCGCCCTCTGAACAGTCCAAGAAAGCTCAATGAGGAGCTACCCACGGTGGGAAGAAGATTGGGGGCCTTCCTCCCACAGTGGGAAGCGGTCACCTCCAGTCAGATCATTTTGGGGATCGTAAGGAGGTTTTATCATCTGGAGTTTTCAAGCCCCCCTCCATGCAGGATATTCATCACCAAAATACGAAGATTCGCGGAAAAGGCGTCAGCCTTACTTTCCTTCCTGGAAGATCTAGAAGAGTAGAGGGTGGTGGTGAAGGTACCACAAGAGGAGATAGGCGGAGGGTTTTATTCCCATATTTTCATTATGTGGAAACCTTCAGGCAAGTTCAGGCTTATCCTGAACCTAGAACCCTTAAACGCCTCAGTAGCTTACAAGAGATTCAGGATAGATTCGATCTTCTCAATAACGGCTATCCTCCCTCCAAACTGCTTCATAGTTTCGATAGACCTGAGAGACGTCTATCTGCACATTCCCATATCGGAAAGGTGTCAGAAGTTTCTCAGGTTGGCCATAAGGACGGCACGTTCCATCTGCAATTTCAGGCCCTTCTCTTCGGCCTGTCCTCTTCCCTCCACATATTTACCAAGGTTATGGCAGAGGCCTTGGCTTACTTGCAGCCCAGGGGCATTTCAGTTATTGCCTTCCTGGACAATCTGCTCCTGTTTGCCCCTTCTTATGAACAGTTGTCCAGGGAGCTACTTGCAACAAGGAGATTCTTGAAAAGTCTGGGGTGGCTCCTGAATCTGGAAAAGTCCAGTTAGATTCCACACTTCAGAAGGTCTTTCTTCCTTTGAAGAAGAGTCAGAAGATAGACAGAGCAATGCGCTTGTTACAGAGCAGTCTGCCTATATCAGTCAGACAGGTCATGTCGGCACTGGGGTTGTTGACAGCTGCAATTCCGATGGTACAGTGGGTGGGACTCCACTTCCGTCCTTTACAACTGTTCATCCTAGGGGTGTGGGACTGCAGTCAGCAGTCTCTGGATTCTGTGATGCATGTGCAAGTACGGGTAAAAAGATCCCTCTGGTGGCAGAGGAGGGTCTCGAACCTGTCTCAGGGTCTCTCATGGGTCCTGTCAGTGTCCAGAGTCATCACTAGGGATGCAAGGGGCACAGGTTGGGGAGCACACTTGGGCTCCCGACTTGTGCAAGGATCTTGGAGTGCAGATTTAAGGCGATCTTCGAACTGGAGAAAACTCAGAGCTTTCCAGACAGAACTGCAGAGGCCCCATGTGCAAGTTCGCTCAGACAATTCCTCGGCAGTTGCTTATGTCAACGGGCAAGGGCCTCTGCGTGTTCTGGTTGAGGAAATTCTTCAGTGACCAAGGCCCAGGTGCTCTCCCTCTCAGCGGTTCACCTGAAGGCAGAATCGAACCAACTGGCTGTCTTCTTAAGCAGAAGAACTTTGAAGGAAGGTGACTGGTACCTCAATCAGGATGTCTACAGAATGATTACCCAGAGATGAGGGGTGCTGTGTGTGGACCTGTTTGCCTCATGGGAGAATACAAAAATGTAGTTCTTCTTCTCCCTGAACAGGTGGGATGGGGTGCTTGGTGTAGATGCGCTCGCTTAGAGCTGGCATTTCTCCAGATGCTCTGTCCCCCCCACCTGTACTACTACCAGCGGTCCTGAGGAAATTTCTGAAAGAAGACAATACCCTTATCCTCATTACACCACACTGGCCCAGGAGACCGTGGTATTCGGTCCTAAAGGGTCTGGCCTTGGAGCCCCCCTGGATTCTACCAGTTTGGGAGGACCTTCTTCTTCAAGTTCCGGTTTGCTGTCCCCAGGTGAAGCGCTGGAATCTCGCAGCCTGGCTTCTGAGGAAGAGTTGCTGAAAAACAAGGGGTTTTCGGATCAGTTGATGGTGACTCTGTTCAGTAGCAGGAAAAAGGAAACGCGCCATTTACCTAAAAACTTGTAAGTGTTTCAACAGCTGAGAGCTCCTTGGATGTAGGCAGCCCAGTGGCAGTGTTTGGGATTTCTGCAGAGTGGGGCAGATAAAGGTCTAGCTGTCGGCACCCTAAAGAGTCAGGTCTCTGTGCTAACTTTCTTTTTAGAAGTATCCTTAGCTGAAAACCCTTGGGTGACTAGATTCTTTAGGGCATTGAGCAGGCAGATATCAGTTTGCAATTCCTCTTTTACAATGTGGGATTTATCCATAGTTCTACAGGCTCTCTTAGAAGAGCAGTTTTAACCCATTAAGTCTTGTGCAGTGAAGTTCTTAACCCTCAAGACTTTTTAGTGGCGTTCCCTACCACCAGGAGGGTTAATGAATTGGAAGCTCTCTCTATTAGAGCTTCCTTTCTACTAATTTTTACGGATCATATTGTGTTTAAGACAGATCCGGCCTTTTTTTGCCAAAGGGGGTCTCAAGGTTTGACAGTAACCAAGAAATCGTTTTACCAACTTTTTTTTTCTTTGTTTGCACATGATTAGCTCTTAGCATAGGGAATAATCTCCACGTTTATATAAAGGCTGATCCCCTTTTTTTCAGTTCTTCAATTATAAAAAGTGGAAGAAAAATGCATCCCTTTAAATCCTATGTAGCTCTTCACCCTGGTCAGTTGTGCTTCAGTTGCATTTAAAAAAAATCCCGCTGGCAGCATTTTTGTTGCATGATCAGTCAGGTAAAAAAAAAAAAAACGCACCTTCCCATTGAAATGAATAGAAACTGCATCAAAAAAACACAACACACCTGTAGGAAAGTCTTTGTGGTGTAAAAGGGGGGAGTTAAAATGAAACGCAAACACATAAAAAATACACCATGTGGTGTCGTATATTTAACACACCAAATTACGCTGCAAAAACGTGACATATGCGTTTTTCCCTGCGGTCCTGCTGTAAAGCAGTGTGAAAGTGCCCTAAGTGAAAATTCTTTTGCAAAATTAAAATTCAGTTTGCAAAGCGAACATGCTCAAATCCTGTAGTAAATCAGGATTATTATATTGTAAAAAATAGCCCAAAATTATTCTTCAATCTTCCTCAAGGAAACATTTTCCCACTCCAACCTCCCTTTCTATTCTCACTGTCTTCCAAAGAAAATAATTAGGCAGCAAGAGTGAAACAGTGCCTCATTAATTGTCACAACTGTAACTAAAATAATTTGTGCCTCATTTGTACCTATCTTACCTGTAAGAAATGCCTCTATTGTCCTCTTTCTTCAGCAAGTGACAGCATCTAAGCTTCTACATGTAGAATGAGCAGATTGATATGTTTCTTTTGTTGTCAGCATCCAGCAGAGATCAAGGTGCCAGAACACTTTCAGGTAGCATATAAATATAAATCAGATGCGGTAACATCCCCTACAGATCGCCCAAGGCACGCCAATGGACACATGCATTGTTAACACCCTCATTATCTCTTCTCCCAGCACAGAGAACCCATGCCTACTACCTCCTTATAAACAACTCCTACAGTCCACTTCATCCTTCATATAAAACCTTGCTCGAACTCATCTTCTGGAGGAACTGGAAAAAATCGGAGGATAATAGCCTTTAACATAGACTGCCAATAAATGTCTTTGTTGATCAGGTAATTTGGTGGTAGTAGTGGAGGTGGGGGATCAAAATGTTGGAAGCACTAGTTGGTGCCTCCTAATGACCAAGTCCTTATCAAACTTTGTATAAGGCTTCTCTTGGCTTTTTATGTGGAATCCAGGGTTCTCTTAGCATGTGCTATTAACACAAAACAGCCAAATGGCAGGATTGTTTCTAGCCTTGGTTTGCATAAAGCAATAAAAAAATATGATTTCCCCAGATTCTTTGTTCGTTTGAAAAAGATCCATCTGACCAGCTTTAAAAAGCTACGTCTTCCTCTGGGGAAAACATTATCATCAGCTTGCTGGATTGCAGTGCATTTCATAAAGACTTGCCAATGCTTTTATGCTTTTTTGGTTGATTAACCTGTCTTTTGCTATTAAGAAGTCCCCCATTTTGGAATTCGTCCTCTGAGAATAAAACCTGGAACACTGAACTCAGTAGGCAGCATAACTATGATGACTATCACAGGTGTACTGAATGCCAGTGTATGCGAGTTACCTTTGCTGCACCTGGTCTTGCCCAGTTATACACGCTGAGGTTAAACTAACACAGTCGGGTGATATTTATATTTACGTCATTGTTTGGATTATTGTACCTCATTAAAAACAAAGTATTAAATCACGGTGTTATGTAGATAAAAGCATATTGTTAGTTTGCCAATAACCACTTTTCGGACTGAACCAGCTTGCAGAACAGGTTACCTGCATGTCTACAGCCAGAGTTGGCAGTACATACAGTCATTGTTGTAGTGAATGCACCTGGTTTTTCCCTAGAGATACACAAATGAATGCTTGTTGTACATAATTATGTCTATGTAGGTATACAGATACTGTGGTTTGTTTACACTTTACCCTGGATGTCTCTAAATCACATCTGATGTAACTACTTACAGAAATCAGAGGGTGGTTGCAATAGCTGGATCAGACAACCATCTTATGCGTATTGGTACTCTGCACATACATCAGTCAACTGTTACCAAGAGGAGTGGGCAGGTTAGAAAAGGGGGTACCATCTGTCTGCCAGTGTCACACCCTGTAATGTGTAATAAAATGAGATAAAGAAAACTTACTTATAGATATAGGCACCCTTCTCCCCCTTCGCTCCTCTCTAGATCCCGGATACCCTCTCCCCCCCCTGGTTGAACCCCCTGTGGGGAGTTTAAAGACCAGATTTTTAGACCAATTCCCCCCTATCTTACACCTACTATGCCTGACTGACATCCACTGCAGTCTATTCCCTTTGAATACTTCTACCTTTAGAATATCTGGCCCCTATGCCATTGGGACTTCGGCTCATTGCATGGCACCCTATACCCTGAAAGCTTCTCCCATACACATGGGCCCTAATTACTCACTCCTAGTTCTTACTCAGCATATACCTGGTTGCCTTATGTAAGTAACCTGTATGTATTGTTTCTATTACTGACAAGCTACTTTGTATGGTATTTTTGGGAAAACGTACCTTCCTTCCTTTTGTCCTCTCACGTGTTGTTATGTTGTTCACAACCCACTGAGTCTTTCTTTCTGGTTTTTTTTTTTTCATTTGTATTTCAATAAAGTTTTTGTGGAATTATATATGTGCACATGTTTATACTTCTGTAAGAAAAAAATTCACAAATCTGCAATTTACTGGTCTGTGAACCTTCACAGACAAGTTATTTATCAACTGACATGTCTTTTAAAGTGGAACTTTAGGAAAATAAATTGGCAAACGGGCATCAATTTTAATGCAGAAAAGGCATACTATGTCTCTCTTAGAGTAAAATTTCTTACTTGACTGTCCACCCTATACACTGAGCTACACACACGCATCTCAGTGTAAAATTTCACCAATGCTGAGATGAATGAACTCCCACACATGCACAGAACATATGTCATCCGAGCCCAATTAAAGTAAAAAGGCCAAGGTTGGTACCCGGACATAGGTGTGCGCACAGGGTGTGCCCAGGCACACCCTAATCAGCCTGTGCAGCACAGATTCCCCCTACTGCCCTGGCTCCTCTTCCCCTTACCCCCACAAATCTTCCGGCTTCCCTCCACTCCTCTCCAGCCGACTGTTGCTGTGGGGATTTTTTTGGATGAGCGAGGGAAAGGGGCCGGTAAATATATAATTTGCCGGCCCCTTCCCTTTCTGAATGAACATCGTGAGTGATCGGTAGTATGTGTTTGAGCTTTGGTGTGCACTGCACACCCTAATGCATTAGGCTGCGCACACCTATGTACCCGGAAGCAATCCGGCCAAAGATGTCAGCAGAGAACTCTGGGACTCAGTAGCACTGGAGTAATGGTGAGTACAGTTCTGCTTTAACACTTTTCAAACAGGGTATAATGCTGGACAGAAAATGTTAATAGTGACATTTTGGCCATGAAGCTAGGAATAGATGTGCAGCTTGAAAATACAAATGTATTTTATGTTGATCAAAAATAACATGGTATTTCTATTTAAGGTTCTGGGCATTGTTCCCTGGGTGCCTGCTACCCTAAATGCTAATAGCCCTGGGAGCACTGTCCCAGCAGCTGTCAACCTCTCATAGACTTCTACAGGCTGGGCAGCAGGGATGGACAGTATGCCTGGCACTGTGCCCACACCAAAATGCTCTGTGTTCATAATAGCAAAAATACAAATATCTTTGGTTGCGTATGGAATCTTTCTACAGTCATATACTGTGCAGTTGATTTATGAATTATTTTTATTTAATTGGCAATACCTTTCATCCAGTATCATATTTGACCAATCAAAGATCATTAAAAAAGGTGATAATGGAGATAGTATTTCTAAAGGCTCTAAAAGGTAGTTTGTCATCTAGTTTTCTAATGTTAAGGACCTTTTTCCTTCTTTTCTTTCTACTGGTCACCATCTGCACAGAAAAAGCAATATTTAAATGATTTAGCTGAGCATTTTGTCACCTGGATGAATACAGATTACTACAGATTCAGATTCATTTGTTGTTTTAGCCAAAAAAAAAAAAAAAGGAAAAAGAAAAAAAAAAAAACACAACATAAATATCCCCTGTGTTATCACTGCTCCCTTCCAAAAAAAACATTTATCAGGTGTCTTGTCAAGTGAGATTACCTCATTGCCATCTAGTGGTCAAACCACAGTTTTTTTAAAACTGTCATCGCTTGTCAGCAGTGTGTACCATGTTGGAGATCTTTGATATTATTATTATTATTATTTCGGGTACTTATATAGCGCTGTCAATTTACACAGCGCTTTACATATACATTGTACATTTACATCAGTCCCTGCCCTCAAGGAGCTTACAATCTAAGGTCCCTAACTCACATACATACACAGTAGGGCCAATTTTTTTTTCTTTTTTTATACAGGATCCAATGCATATTTATTGCTTCTAACACAGGCTTTTTAATTATTTCAAATATATATTTTCGTCACTGTGCCATTACTATTTTATTAAGAACAAACCAAATAATTTCCTTGTGCTAGAAAATAAATAAAGACTGCTGCATCCATTACACAATCTACAGTAGATACTAGATGTAAAATAACTATTTCAAGAAAAGTGGGCATGCTGTCTCCTTAAAATTCCAAAGTGCAATTGTGCATACAATATAACTGTATCAAACCATATTATTATCTTATAAGGAAAAACAGATAGTGTAAACTCAATAAATGCAATAACCTAAAAAATATAAAAATTTAAACCCAAATATAAACACAAATGAAATTGTACCGTATGCTTAACTTTGTCAAAAGCACTCAAACATTAAAGCATGTGTAATATAACGCTATACTCTAATTTCAAAATAAAGATACATATAGGAGAGTGTATATCCGTACAGGTGGACAAATGTGTATATGGACAATCATAAGCTAGATGCTAAAATATGTCAACACTGAAAAATTAAAGTTTGTGATTTAACCAAGTACTCCACTCTCAAAAAAGAAATAAACATAAAGCAGTGTATATATGTACAGATGGACAAATGTACATATGGACAATTATAAATGAACAAGCATAAATAAAAATATGTTATTTAATATTGCAAACATAGTCAAGATGAATAAAGCAAAGAAAAATGTGCAAAATTGTCCAAAAAGATGAATAAATATCCTGGTAAACAGTCTAAAATCAAGATGGAAAATCCCAAAGAAAACAAGGCACACTTCCAAGTCTGAGACGTAAAACGTCCCGTTATCATGCATGCTGGCAGGAATCCGGTGGTGCTCATCATTTTTATATGCCTGTAGTTGTCTTCTTTTGTGAGCCCTTGCTTTTAACATACTGCGCTATGGTGGACCCTTCTTGCTTTTAACTCCTCTGCAAAATCACAGGACACATTTGTGATGCCATTATTTGTTAATGGCACCCCAAACGTGATGAGATTTTCTTGCGATTGTCGAGTGACAATGTGCTAAAATCGTGGCAATAATCGCACTGCCAAACACGCCTGGCTCTGTGCCAAAATTTTGTACATGAGCTTATTTAGCGCGTTTTTTTGGAGCAGAGGGAGGCCCATTCAAATTAATGGTGTTTCTCCAAAAATGCACCACAAAGACATGCAAAAAAGCAGCAGTTGAGCTTTTGGTAAAAAAAGGAACATATTCTGAATATTCTCAATATATATACATGAGTGTTGTCAATAACCTAATGCTATTGTCCGATGTGCACATATACACGGCATATATAATGTAAACTGAGGTAGAGAAAGAGGAGACAAATTCTCTAAACTGAGATTTTAAGGGAAAATATCTTGCATTTTTTTTAGAGTTAAGAAAAAGTTGAAGAAAGAAAAAAGAAATTAGGAGAACACCATATGGGGTAAAGGATTGGAAAAGGGGTAGGAAAGAAGAGGGAGAGATATCCGCAGAGGCTGCTTAAGAGTCCTGAAAGGTGGTTAAGGAAAATGAGGCACCTTCTGACATTCAAATAGTAGACATGGGTAGGTAGTATGAGAAGGAGGGGAGTAATCAAGCCAAGCTTGATCATTGGAAGAAATTTATCATGCATATCCTCCAAGGTCTCATTTAATTTCTCAATAATGAGTGTACCCTGAATCCTGGATTTAACCTCTTCAAAGGTAAGGAATGGAGTCTTCCAGTAGTTTGTGTAGTGGCAATTAAAAGATGCATGATAAGGATGTGGCCCCACTGGGGGACATCTTTTTTATTAGTTTGTGAAGAAGGGCCACCCAAGGGTCCTTGTGACTGGTAATCTGTAAAATGCACTTCTAAATGTCATAGTCACATCGGTTCCCAATGGCATGGACCAGTGTTTCTCAACTACGGTCCTCAGGGCAAAATAACAGGCCAGATTTTAAGTATTACCTTGGGGAGATGCAGACTAGCATACTGCAATCACTGATCAGCAAATTATTTCACCTGTGATGTATTTAAATTTTCTTGCAAACCTGGCCTGTTAGTGTGCCCTGAGGACCCAAGTTGAGAAACACTGGCATGGACACAATAGGTAAAAACTGTTCTCTCAGGTGAGCTTAGCACCTGGTATTTTGGTACTTCAGGCTATCCATACTGTTTTTTAATAGTAGCACAGACTTTGTACATTCTGTACACAAAACAGACTTTGGTCTGTGCATGGTTAAAAAAAAAAATGAAATATCTCCTTGCAAGAAAAAGTTAAATAAGATGAGATTCACAGAGATGAGATACTGGTGGCAAACTGTTAGCCCAGAAAGTAATTATTTTCTAATAATTTATTAACTAAGATTAGTTGCTGAGTTTCCCAAATAAATAGATTGTACAAGTGGATAACAGGGATCTGTCCAAACCAGTGGTTTATTTAGGTTTTGTGCTGCCCTAGGCCTGACTAAACCTGTGCACCCCCTAATTTAAATATGACCCACCCCTTCCTGTAAAGGCCACACCCCTTCCTGTTTATGACCCACCCTGTCATCTGTAAACCACAGACCAACACCACAGTCTATCAGTGCCCATCAGCGTAGCTTCATCAGTTCCCATAAGTTTAGCCTCATCAGTGCTGCCTTATTGACAATTGTGTGTATGTGGGTGGTCCCTGCGCTTTCACGGATAGTGTTCTTGATCCCTTCCGACTGCTGCACCACTAGACTGGTACCAGAGCCCAGTTTAATCGGATCTGTATATGGGGGGGGGGGGGGGTGTGGCGCGCTTTCAGAAGTGTAAGATACAATAATTAAATAAATAAATGATAAATTATAACTGTGAAAAATGTTATGCGATGAATAAATAAAGTGAGGAATAAATATAGTGTTATGTTCTCTGAGTCCTTATTATAGTGATTTACACAGTGATAAAGAAAGACTAAATATGCTGTCCAATTAAGCATCAAAGTGTTGAAATCAATAATTCTCAATAAATATGTGCTTCAATCCAATCATTAATATCAAATAATACAAATTCCTTTGAATCAAACTGGGTGTTATCAAAAAAATTCACTAAATCAATAGAGTCAATAAACTAAAACAGTCTTCAAATAAGTGCTCGTGCTTTCTTTCCTCTTTAAATAATTGTAAAACTTGTAAGGTGTGTCTTCAACTTATATTCAACAAAGTGCTTCTGTGCAGAAAAAAGTGCGGTGCCTCGATCCTCCACCAGGTGTCACCTCTAGGTGTACAAAACTCTCACCTTCATATAAAGATAAAATCGCCTGAATATATGTATAGGACCCCCGATTGGGTGTTGATGAGCCTGGATTCACTCCACACGCTATGCAATATTAGACCACGCTTGTACCGAGTGGTAACACTGTAAGTGCATTGATTTATTGTATTAAATAAAGTAGTTTTAAGAAATACTGCACCATGATGGCACTTTATCTTTAAATGAGCCCTGAGGTCACGCTAAGAGGCTAGGACCCTTAAGAACCAGATTACACTGAGGCACACCCAGAGAAGGATTTCGGGATAAAGACTAGGAAGCTGCAGGCAGTGAATCCAGGCTCATCAACACCCAATCGGGGGTCCTATACATATATTCAGGCGATTTTATCTTTATATGAAGGTGAGAGTTTTGTACACCTAGAGGTGACACCTGGTGGAGGATCGAGGCACCGCACTTTTTTCTGCACAGAAGCACTTTGTTGAATATAAGTTGAAGACACACCTTACAAGTTTTACAATTATTTAAAGAGGAAAGAAAGCACGAGCACTTATTTGAAGACTGTTTTAGTTTATTGACTCTATTGATTTAGTGAATTTTTTTGATAACACCCAGTTTGATTCAAAGGAATTTTTATTATTTGATATTAATGATCGGATTGAAGCACATATTTATTGAGAATTATTGATTTCAACACTTTGATGCTTAATTGGACAGCATATTTAGTCTTTCTTTATCACTGTGTAAATCACTATAATAAGGACTCAGAGAACATAACACTATATTTATTCCTCACTTTATTTATTCATCGCATAACATTTATCACAGTTATAATTTATCATTTATTTATTTATTTAATTATTGTATCTTACACTTCTGAAAGCGCGCCACACCCCCCCATATACAGTGCTGCCTTATTACTGCCCATCAGTGCAGCATATTAGTGTGGCCCCATCAGTGGCCATCAGTTCAGCCTTATCAGTGCCCGTTAGTACAGCCTTATGTCACAAGATTAGTAAGATTACTCCTTTCTTTTAAGATATTTGGACTTGTGTTTGCTGCCACTGATTGTAATCATAGGATGATTTCACGTATTTGTATAATAAATAGGAAGTCCATAGTCATTATACAAATAAGTGAAATACTGAGTGGCAGCGAACATCCAAATATGTTATAAGATTGGAGTAATGTTACTAATCTTATTAATTCAGTGACATATTGCGATAGCACAAATGAGGTGAGCAGGTCCAAAATATTATTGTCATCATATACAATTAAAAGTCTTAATTGTATATGATGCAAATCAATATGCTCGCTCAAGGACAAGGATGTTTAAAGAAATTATATTATTGACATAATGCCTGCCAAACCTGGGAGCAGAGTAGGGTAGGCGGAGCATTGGGCTGCAGTGTCACACTTATTAGCATTGGCGGCCGTTGGGCCAGTTGTATTAAGTGTAGTCAGCGGCCTGTCCACATGTTCTCACCCGCTGGTATTTTCCTACTGGCAGTTAGCATTGTGACCACTTTATGGGGGTACCAGACTGATTTGCCTTCTGGACCCTGCCCTCTGGCCCAATTCACCCCATAAGACTGACACTATAATAAAAGTGTAGCGCAAGCCGGCGGGGACCCTTTTTGTGTGGGAGCCAGGAGGAGGCTGGTTTTTTTTTCATGCGGGGAGCAGTTTTTTTTTATGCCCCCCTGCAAAGTGCCGCCCTAGGCCTGGGCCTTGTTGGCCTAGGCCAGGATACAGCATTGGTCCAAACCCCAATGATAGATGTACAGCATGTTTAGTGTTGCACACTAATGCTTTGTACAATATATGGCGTGCATCCTAATTAAGTGGTATGTTGCAGGGGTTTCCTGCCCTATAGCCTTATATTGCTGCTGTTAAGATGTTAGGCCAGCAAATGTTTGCATTTTTTCTGGGGAACATTAGTCAAATAATGTTAACCTACAAATTATATAACTGAGGAATGAATGGCAGCAGCAGGGCTTGCTGACTTGGTGGCAAATTATGCTGAAGGCTGCCTGCCTAGAAGTTTTATTATGCTTTTTTTTTTGTTTTTTTGTTTTAGCTGTCTGTCATCGAGCACTTGTAAAATGTACAGCAATGTTAGAGAAGACATTTTAATGCATCTGGCATTTACAGCATATTAAGCTATTTATAACTTAAATAAAAAAACTTTGGCAAAATCTAGTCTAACATAATTTGCCGATTATCTCTAATTCAAAAAGTTTGACGACACCCCACTGATCTTGGAATAACAGAACTCACTTTTAGGACAACTGTATCTTTATAATGTAGACTTTATTTGAGCCATTAAAAAGTATCTAGCAGTTGTATACATTTTTAGATTGTCCAAGTGGTTTTATGTGGAGTACTACCTTGCACTCAGCACGAAACTGGTTGGATATTCTGCAACATTTTACTACTGCTGGACACTTTTTAATGGCTCTATAAAAGCTACATTTTAAAGATGTTGTAGCGGTAGACACTTACTGGGTCCTTTGAAAATGCTAAGAAAACGATTCAACCTCTGCTGAGCTAGAAGGAAATGCTTCTCTACAACTTTAATAAAGTTTAATTCAGGCATTCTTTACACTAAGATTTTAAAACTTAAAAATTGAAAAGAAAATATTTACTGGTTGGATAAGCAATACTATTACACACCCTAGGATCATTATCCTTTATATCTTTATTTTTGTTTTATGTTATATATGTTGTGACAAAGGTTTTTTCCAAATATACAACTTTAAAATGTAACACAATGAAAGGAAATACAATCAATATACTATACCAATGCAGCTAAGCAAGTGCAAGTTTTGATCTTTACCTAAAAGCAATTACTGTAGTTCTGCATGCTGCTTTTTTCAATATGTTTGGTTTCTGCTCTATATGAACTGCAGGGCTAGCTATATACACAGCATAGGTTGTTTTCCGATTCCCTGAAGAAAGCATAAATTGGCATACAAGGCAACACATCTATTTATAGCTCTTAAAGTTGTTGTTATTGGAAAAAAAAAAAAACGCTCCTGTCCCTTTAGGGCACGAGATATAGCATAGTGCTTTTGCCATGTCAATTGTTCCTTTTCCATGTTCTACAATACCTGGTTCATCCTGCCTGTTACTGTGTCCCCCTGTGTGTACTGACTACGCTTATCATGTTTGCTAGGGTTGCCACCTCATCCCTTTAAACCAGGACACACATTAGACAATGTGTAGTGTTCATAATGAATAGCGATATAAAGGGTACCGGCATCCCTATTAGCTAATTGGTATATGGGGATAGCCCAGAATGACTAGAAATGGATATGGGCTCTAGGTGTCAGGGCCCATACCCCAGAAAAGCAAGTAAGAAAGAAGAACAAGAGTGTCCCAGTATGGGAGAAAAGATAGAAATACAAGACAGAGAGGAAGTCAGGTAAGGTAAAGGTTGAGGGCTGGTTGGGATTTTTAAATTGGTACCATACCATTAATTATTAATCAACACTAGAGTTGAGCGGACACCTGGATGTCCGTGTTTGGCGGGTTCGGCCGAACTTTAAAAAAAAGTCCGGGTCCGTGTCCCGGACTTTTGCCGAACTTTTCCCGGACACCGAACCCCATTGAAGTCAATGGGGACCCAAACTTTCAGGCACTAAAATGGCTCTAAAACACCAATGGAAAGGGCTAGAGTGCTGCAAATGGCAGCAAAACGTTGTTAAGAGCATGGCAAGTGCTCTGCAAACAAATGTGGATAGGGAAATAACTTAAAACAACAAAAAAAAACAGAAAAATAAAACAATGTTCTTCATCTCTGAAGGACGAGGCCCATATGGAGTAGGAGGGAGGTTGAGGTGGTGGTGGATGTGGCGGTGTCATAGGCGTGCGCACAGGGTGTGCCGGGTGTACCTGGGCACACCCTAATCACCTAGGGCACATTAGCATTATCGCTCTGTTTGCCAGTGAGGAGATGGGAAAGATCTCCCTCGGACCTGCTCTGCTCTATTTCACTTTGCCAGCAGGGAGAGTAATATATCGGGGCCATGTACATGTAGGCAAACACATGCATGTGTATTTAAACTTTGGGGTGCACACCCTAATGCAATAGGCTGCGCACACCTATGGGCGGTGTAGGTGGAAGCGGCGGTGGAGGAGGACCAGGGCCGGATTAAGAGCATCATGGGCTTGGTGCTGAGGATTTTGAAGGGCCTTAAGGGCCGTGCCTTGGCATGCACCCAGAGGAGGAAGGGTGCAGCCATGCATGCCTAATTCCACATGGGATGCTGTCTCTGAAGCCCATAAACACATCCATGCATCGGCAACTGTCCCTCCTTGTCCAGCCTTCGTGCTGTGTGGGGAGGTTCTGAGGGAGCTGCCTGGGGAAGCGAGCATAGAAGCCAGACTTCTGTGTTTACAAGTGACAGAAGAGCGGTAACAGTGAATATGGCCAACCCGGGGCCTATATAAAGGTAGGGGCCTGGAGCTGCAGCTCCAAAAGCCCCTACGTTAATCTGGCCCTGAGGAGGACGAGGTAGCCAACACTGCTTCTTTTCACAAATTTTAAATGAGGGTACACCCCAAAAGAGTGAGAAAGAGCAAAAATGGAACAATGGCTGGGTAAGGTCGGTATCCATCACTATTCTGCACAAGGTACGGAAAAGTCCCGTGGGATCCATGCCTGGTTCATTTTAATGAACGTGAGCTTGTCCACATTGTCTCTGGACAGGTGGCTGCGCTTGTCTGTGATAACGCCCCCAGCCGTGCTAAATACCCGTTCAGATAATACACTGGCTGCAGGGCACGCCAGCACCTCCAAGGCGTAAAGGGCAAGCTCAGGCCATGTGCCCAACTTGGAGACCCAGATGTTGAAGGGGGCAGACCCCTCATTCAGTACGTCTAGGCGTGTGCACACATACTGCTCCACCATGTTGGTGAAATGCTGCCTCCTGCTAAGACGTTCCATATGAGCTGCTGGTGCTGCTGCTGTTTGTTGTGGCGTGCTGACAAAGCTTTTCCACATTTCGGCCATGCTAACCCTGCCTTCTGAGGTGCTGGCGGTGCCCTGGTTGCGTTGGCGACCTCTTCCTCCTCCTCCTCCTCCTCCTCTGCCTTTTTCTTCCACTGTGGCCCCGCTGTCAGGTGGGAATGCCAGCAGCATGGCGTCTACCAGTGTGCGCTTGTACTCGTGCATCTTGCGATCGCGCTCAAGTGAGTGAATTAAGGACGGTACGTTTTCCTTGTAACGGGGATCCAGCAGCGTGGCCACCCAGTAATCAGCACAAGTTAGAATGTGGGCAACTCGGCGGTCGTTGTGGAGACACTGCAGCATGTAATCGCTCATGTGTGCCAGGCTGCCCAGAGGCAAAGAAAGGCTGTCCTCTGTGGGAGGTGTATCGTCCGTGTCCTCTGTATCCCCCCAGCCACGCACCAGTGATGGCCATGAGCTGGCCTGGGTGCCACCCTGCTGTGAACATGGTTCCATCTCCTCCTCCAGCTCCTCCTCCTCATCCTCCTCATCCTCCAGAACTGTGCCCCTGCTGGACAATTGTGTCCCTGGCGTTTGTGTGTGCAGGAACCCACCCTCGGAGCCCCTTGCGAATGACTGCCCTGAAAGCCTTGGAAATGTTACCTCTTCATCCTCCTCCTCCTCCTCATCCTGTGCCACATTCTCTTCCATCATCGCCCAAATTGTTTTTTCAAGGAGGCATAGAAGTGGGATAGTTAAGCTGAGAACGGCGTCATCGGCACTGGCCATGTTGGTGGAGTACTCAAAACAGCGCAACAAGGCACACAGGTCTCGCATGGAGGCCCAGTTATTGGTGGTGAAGTGGTGCTGTTCCGCAGAGCGACTCACGTGTGCGTGCTGCAGCTGAAACTCCACTATGGCCTGCTGCTGCTCGCACAGTCTTTCCAGCATGTGCAAGGTGGAGTTCCACCTTGTGGGCACGTCACATATGAGGCGGTGAGCGGGAAGGCCGAAGTTACGCTGCAGCGCTGACAGGCGAGCAGCAGCAGGGTGAGAACGCCGAAAGTGCGCACAGACGGCCCGCACTTTCTGCAGCAGCTCTGACATATCGGGGTAGTTTTTAAGGAACCTCTGCACCACCAAATTCAGCAAATGCGCCAGGGCAAGGGATGTGCGTCAAACCCGCTAGGCCCAGAGCTGCTATGAGATTTTGCCCATTATCGCACACCACGGCCGGGCTTGAGGCTCGCTGGCAGCAACCACTCATTTGTCTGCTGTTCCATGCTCCTCCACAACTTCTGCGCGGTGTGTGGTTTTTCCCCCAAACAGGCAAGTTTTAAAACTGCCTGCTGTCGTTTACCCCTGGCCGTGCTGAAGTTGGTGGTAAAGGTGTTGCGCTGTCCGGATGAGGAGGCGGTAGAGGATGAGGAAGCGGAGTAGGAGGAGTTAGGAACAGGAGGCAAACTGAAGCACCCTGCAATCCTCGGTGGTGGAAGGACATGCGCCAAATTGCTATCCGCCTCAGGCCCATCCGCCACTGCATTTACCCAGTGTGCCGTTAGGGAGATATAACGCCCCTGACCGTGCTTACTGGTCTACGTATCGGTAGTTAGGTGGACCTTGCCAGAGATGGCGTTGCGCAGTGCACACCTGATTTTTTCCCCCACTTGGTTGTGCAGGGAAGGCATTGCTTGCCTGGAAAAGTAGTGGCGGCTGGGCACGATGTACTGTGGGACAGCCACCGACATAAGGTTTTTAAAACTGTGCGTCTCCACCAGACGGAATGACAGCATTTCAAAGGCCAATAATTTTGAAATGCTGGCATTCAGGGCCAGGGATCGCGGGTGGGTAGGGGGGTACTTCCTCTTCCTCTCAAGTGTTTGGGAGATGGAAAGCTGAACGCTTCCACGGGACATTGTGGAGATGGTTGGTGACCCAGGTGGTGGTGTTGCTGACAGATCCTCTGTTTGCGGGGTGGCAGGTGCCGGTATCACTACAGATGTGGCTGGAGCGGCCGAGACTGCAGCAGAAGAGGAAGCAGGATGAGCCAGAGACATTTCTTGGTTTTGAAGGTGTCTACTCCACTGCAGCTCGTTCTTTGCACTTAGATGCCTGATCATGCAGGTTGTGCTCAGGTTGAGAAGGTTTATGCCTCACTTCAGGCTCTGATTGCACAGGGTGCAAACCACTCGTGTCCTGTCATCAGCACATTTTCTAAAGAACTTCCACGCTAGAGAACTCCTTTGAGCTGACTTTGGTGCGCTCGTTCCCTTGCTGCGTTGGGCAGTAGCAGGCGTAGGGTCTAGGGCACGGGCGCTCCGCTTCTGCACCCTGCTCCCTCTTCTGCTGTGCTGGTGGCTCTGTGCGACCACCGCCTCTTCCTCCAAACTACTCCGGTCACCTGCATGACGTTCATTCCATGTGGGGTCGAGGACCTCATCGTCCTCCACATCATCTTCCACCCAGTCTTCACCCCTGCCCTCCTTGTCGGTCTCCACAATGCTGAACGCCGCAGCAGTTGGCACCTGCGTTTCGTCATCATCGGAGACGTGCTGCGATGGTCCTTGCATGTACTCATCTTGAGTAAAAAGTGGTTGGGCATCGCTGCACTCAATCTCTTCCACTTCTGGGGCAGGGCTAGGTGGATGGCCCTGGGAAACCCTGCTGACAGAGTCCTCAAAAAGAAGAAGAGAATGCTGTATGGCTTGGGGCTCAGACTGCTTGCCTGATTTGCAAGGGGGTGAGGTGAAAGACGGTTGGACATCGGCTGAAGGTGCCAACTCTGACCTTTCTGCAGTAGACTGGGTGGGAGACAATGTGAAGGAACTGGAGGCACTGTCAGCAGCAAACCAATCTACTATCGCCTCTCTGTGTTCTGGCCTCATCACTTCTAGAGGCGTATGATGCCCTACCAAATACTGATGCAGGTTCTGTCGCCTACTAACACTTGAGGAAGGTGTTTCACTTGTGCGTGTAGCTGGCACAGATCGACCACGTCCTCTCCTTGCAACAGGAGCTCTACCAGCAGCACCACGACCCAGGCCACGGCCCCTATTTGATGGTCTCCTCATATTTCTGTAATTTATGATCTTGCCCTAGAAAGGTGTTTATTGAATAGCGGAACAAAACAACAACAGTATCGCACGGGTGTATCAAATATGCAAACTATGCCGCAATTTAATGTTTTTTACCCCAAAAGGGTGTATATTGAATAGCGGAATAGGAAAAAGGATAAAAAAACGGTGTATCTCACACGTACAAACACAGACTAGGCCCCAATTAAAATTTTTTGTACCCTAAAGGGAGGATGAGGAAGAGGAGTAGGAGGAGTTGGGAACAGGAGGCAAACTGAAGCGCCCTGCAATCCTTGGCGGTGGAAGGAGATGCGCCAAACAAATTTAAAAGGTGTATCTCACACGTACCGATACAGACTATGCCGTAATTTAATTTTCTTACACTCCAAAAGGGTGTATATTGAATAGCGGAATAGGAAAAATGTTATAATACGGTGTATCTCACACGTACAAACACAGACTAGGCCCCGATTACAATTTTTTGTACCCTAAATGCAGGATGAGGAAGAGGAGTAGGAGGAGTTGGGAACAGGAGGCAAACTGAAGCGCCCTGCAATCCTCGGCGGTAGAAGGAGATGCACCAAACAAATTTAAAAAGGTGTTATCTCACATGTACCGATACAGACTATCCCGCAATTTAATTTTTTACACTCAAACAGGGTGTATATTGAATAGTGGAATAGGACAAATTTTACAAAACGGTGTATCTCACACGTACAAACACCAACTAGGCCCCGATTACAATTTTTTGTACCCTAAAGGCAGGATGAGGAAGAGGAGTAGGAGGAGTTGGGAACAGGAGGCAAACTGAAGCGCCCTGCAATCCTCGGCGGTAGAAGGAGATGCGCCAAACAAATTTAAAAAGGTGTATCTCACATGTACCGATACAGACTATCCCGCAATTTAATTTTTTACACTCAAACAGGGTGTATATTGAATAGCGGAATAGGACATATTTTACAAAACGGTGTATCTCACACGTACAAACACCAACTAGGCCCCGATTACAATTTTTTGTACCCTAAAGGCAGGATGAGGAAGAGGAGTAGGAGGAGTTGGGAACAGGAGGCAAACTGAAGCGCCCTGCAATCCTCGGCGGTAGAAGGAGATGCGCCAAACAAATTTAAAAAGGTGTATCTCACATGTACCGATACAGACTATCCCGCAATTTAATTTTTTACACTCAAACAGGGTGTATATTGAATAGCGGAATAGGACAAATTTTACAAAACGGTGTATCTCACACGTACAAACACCAACTAGGCCCCGATTACAATTTTTTGTACCCTAAAGGCAGGATGAGGAAGAGGAGTAGGAGGAGTTGGGAACAGGAGGCAAACTGAAGCGCCCTGCAATCCTCGGCGGTAGAAGGAGATGCGCCAAACAAATTTTAAAAAGGTGTATCTCACATGTACCGATACAGACTATCCCGCAATTTAATTTTTTACACTCAAACAGGGTGTATATTGAATAGCGGAATAGGACAAATTTTACAAAACGGTGTATCTCACACGTACAAACACAATCTAGGCCCCGATTACAATTTTTTGTACCCTAAAGGCAGGATGAGGAGTAGGAGGAGTTCGGAACAGGCAGGAGGCAGACTGAAGCACCCTCAAATCCTCGGCAGTATGAGATGCGCCCCAAAAATTGGAAAGGTGTATCTCACACGTACCGACACAGACTATCCCGCAATTTAATTGATCCCCAAAGGTTTTTATTGAATAGCGGAATAGGAAATATGATCAAAAAAAGTGTATGTATCTCACACGTACAGAAGCACACTAGGCCCCAATTACTATTGTTTGTACCCCTAAAAGGCTGGATGAGGAGTAGGAGGAGTTTGGAACAGGCAGCACCCTCAAATCTTCAGAAGTATGAGATGAATCCCAAAAACTTGGAAAGGTGGATCTCACACGTACCAACACAAACTATCCCGCAATTTAATTGATCCCCAAAGGTTTTTATTGAATAGCGGAATAGGAAATATGATCAAAAAAAAGTGTATGTATCTCACACGTACAAAACCACACTAGGCCCCAATTACTATTGTTTGTACCCCTAAAAAGCTGAATGAGGAGTAGGAGGAGTATGGAACAGGCAGCACCCTCAAATCTTCAGAAGTATGAGATGAACCCCAAAAACTTGGAAAGGTGGATCTCACACGTACCAACACAAACTATCCCGCAATTTAATTGATCCCCAAAGGTTTTTATTGAATAGCGGAATAGGAAATATGATCAAAAAAAGTGTATGTATCTCACACGTACAAAACCACACTAGGCCCCAATTACTATTGTTTGTACCCCTAAAAGGCTGAATGAGGAGTAGGAGGAGTATGGAACAGGCAGCACCCTCAAATCTTCAGAAGTATGAGATGAACCCCAAAAACCCCAAATATCATTCAGCTCTGCTGCAGGCCACAATTTAATTTTTTTTTTAACCCAAGGCTGTATATTGAATAGTGGGATAGAAAAAAAGTGTATGATTTCTGAAACCACTCAATATTAGCACATGTGAACTGAACACAGCAGTGTATGATCAGTCACTCAGCACAGCACAGCTGAAGGAAAAATGCTGCACACAGTGCCTGATAGAAAAATACTTTTCTCCCTCCTCCTCAGTGGGCAAAAAAGATTGTGTTCACTGCACCCCAAAAAGATTGTGTTCACTGCAACCCAAAAATATTGTGTTCACTGCACCCCAAACAGATTGTGTTCACTGCAGCCCACACACAGCAAAATGGATGTGGACCGCTGACACCTGCCTATCTCCTATCCCACACCACACAGCAATATCGATTGTAGTTTGTAGAACACACTGACCCTAAAAATCAGCAGACTCTCTCCCTAAAAGGATTGATAAGATCGTAGATCGGTCACTGCAAGCCCCACCCCACACAGCAATATCGATTGTAGTTTGTAGAACACACTGTCTGACCCTAAAAATCTGCAGACTCTGTCCCTAAAAGGATTGCTAAGATCGTAGATAGGTCACTGCAAACCCCACCCCACACAGCAATATCGATTGTAGTTTGTAGAACACACTGACCCTAAAAATCAGCAGACTCTCTCCCTAAAATGCCTACAACTCGCCCTGCCTAACACACTCCGACCTGTCCCTCAATTCTATCCAGACACAAATGTTTTTTTTTCCTGTCTGTCCCTAATC
Organism: Pelophylax lessonae; assembly: GCF_965119305.1. Classification (NCBI taxonomy): domain Eukaryota; kingdom Metazoa; phylum Chordata; class Amphibia; order Anura; family Ranidae; genus Pelophylax; species Pelophylax lessonae. The sequence goes on along the minus strand of NC_138770.1, from coordinate 329,947,991 downwards.
AGCAGCCAGCACCCCAAAAATATTGTGTTCACTGTACCCCAAAAAGATTGTGTTCACTGCACCCCAAAAAGATTGTGTTTACTGCAGCCCAAAAAGATTGTGTTAACTGTACCCCAAAAAGATTGTGTTCACTGCACCCCAAAAAGATTGTGTTTACTGCAGCCCAAAAAGATTGTGTTCACTGCAGCCCACACACAGCAAAATGGATGTGGACCACTGACACCTGCCTATCTCCTATCCCACACCACACAGCAATATCGATTGTAGTTTGTAGAACACACTGACCCTAAAAATCAGCAGACTCTCTCCCTAAAAGGATTGATAAGATCGTAGATCGGTCACTGCAAACCCCACCCCACACAGCAATATCGATTGTAGTTTGTAGAACACACTGTCTGACCCTAAAAATCTGCAGACTCTGTCCCTAAAAGGATTGCTAAGATCGTAGATCGGTCACTGCAAACCCCACCCCACACAGCAATATCGATTGTAGTTTGTAGAACACACTGACCCTAAAAATCAGCAGACTCTCTCCCTAAAAGGATTGATAAGATCGTAGATCGGTCACTGCAAACCCCACCCCACACAGCAATATCGATTGTAGTTTGTAGAACACACTGACCCTAAAAATCAGCCGACTCTCTCCCTAAAAGGATTGCTAAGATCGTAGATCGGTCACTGCAAACCCCACCCCACACAGCAATATCGATTGTAGTTTGTAGAACACACTGACCCTAAAAATCAGCAGACTCTCTCCCTAAAATGCCTACAACTCGCCCTGCCTAACACACTCCGACCTGTCCCTCAATTCTATCCGGACACAAATGTTTTTTTTTTCCTGTCTGTCCCTAATCAGCAGGCAGCACGTTGATGTGTGCTCTCTCCCTGAACTAAACAGCAGAATGACGCCGTAGCGGCGCTGCCTTGAACTTATAAAGACTTGGTCACATGCTTCAGACGGACAATCACAGCTACTGATACATTTGTAGGCATGGCTGGGATGGCTTAGGCACAGCAGTTAAACGCTTGTTGATTGGCTGTTGAAAGCCTGCCATGAAAAGCGCGCCAAAGCATGCAAAACCCGGAAATAAAACGACCGAACACGGATTTTTACCCGAATATACAGTAAAGTTTTCGGGTCCGTGTTCGGGTAACAAAAATCCAATTATTCGGTACGAACACGAATAATACAGTCCGTGTTCGCTCAACCCTAATCAACACATAACCATCAGTAAAAATTACTATCAAAATTTATTAATACAAAACAAAAAAGTTTAAAAACATCATATAAATGACATAAAGAATTTCCACAGAAGTATACAGAGTATTGTAGGAACCACATGTATAAATGTATCCGATATTGTACCGGATATTAACCCGACATGTTTCGCGGTTATACAGACCACTTCTTCAGGGGTATGTATTATATCATAATACATAATACATCAGAAATGTATTATATCATAATATACTAATATTTCTGTGGTATGGGCCCTGACACCTAGAGCCCATATCCATTTCCAGTCATTCCGGGCTATCCCCATATACCAATCAGGACACACATTAATTACACAGATTCTGTGGCTGATTAAGGTGGTAATTAAACTCACTTAGTGCCTTATCTGCATTATATTAGCTTCAGAATCTTAGGCAACCCTAGTGTCTGCTGATCCATGATAGTGTGATCAGATTATGTGCCTCTGTCATCCTGCTCTCTCCTTAGGATCTCTGCATCTCCCCCTCCCTCTGTCCCTGTTGTCAGGGCTGGCTCTCACTACTTAATGGGCAGCTCTTTTCTTTCAGTGCTCAGAAGCTGCTCGGCTGTCAGTTAATTACCAGCCATTCATTGTTACCACAGTGACTCACCTGGTTACCATTAATCTGATTCATTAGTCCAGCCTACAGCCACCAATTTTTTGCTATTTAAACAGCTTAGCTCATTTCCTCCTTGCCCTTGCATGGCTTATGATCTCTAAGTGCATTCCTGCCTGTGTTGCTTAGTATGACTTTGCCTAGTTGACTTCCCTTCAATTCCTGTTCCTGATTTATGTTGCTCGCTACGCTGACTTCTGGTTTCTTGACCCGGCTCGTCTGATTACCCGCTCTGGGATCCAAACCCTGGCTTCTGTTTTTGACTACGTTCCTGAACTGTGTTTTTTTTTGCCATTTCATTAAAGGTGTGATTTTACCTGCACTTTCTGTCTCCATCTGGTTTATGGTTCCTAACAACTGTAAAGCCAATCTCCTCCCTATCCCTTCCTTCCTGCCTTGATTGAGTATTCTGCTGCAGCTACTCCTCCCCTTTGGTAAATTAGTTGTAAAGAAAGATCTATTATATACTTTTATCCCCTCTGTTTGAGGAACATATTAAGTACAGTGTGTGTGTGTGTTTTTTTTTTTTTTTAATTATAATGCTACATACCTTCTTTGCCCAGCTCTGCTGTGTGGTTACATGTCCTCAATCTGCTATTGCATACATTACAGGGGAATCCCAGCCCCTCCCACATTGTACTCCTTAGATCGAGAAGGAGAGCAGAGAGAGAGGACACTTGACCACACAGCAGAGCTGGGCAAAGAAGGTATTTAGCATTATAATTTAAAAATAACACAAACATTGTACTTATTATGTTCCTAAAACAGAGAGGATAAAATAATATAATAGATAGGACTTTACAAGCACTTAAAGACTTCGTTCACACCATGGTGCAGAGACCCTTAATTTTTCTGCATGCGTTTTACAAAGGACCCAAAGAAAATAATGGTTCTCTATGTGCCCTGTTCACACCACAACGTCTGTTTTTTTTCTGCACAGGAATATGCAATGTGTATGCAGTTTAACATGAAATCAACATTGGTTTGAAGTGCACATAACTGAATGAAAACAGATGTCAACGTGCATACACTGAAACAAGCATGAAAACTGATGTGAAAATGATGTAAACTGACGTCTCTGCAAGTGAAATCTGCACCTTTTTCCCATCAGTTTTCATGCACGTATGGTGTAAACGAGCCCTAAGGTTTAATAATGTTTTAGACTGGCAAATTTTGCATTAATTTCTGTCTTGAGTCTTGAGAAAGAGGTCCCTTTTGGCCCTGAAACATCACACTATAGTTCAATAAATGTCCTTGCTTTGCTAATAATGACACTCTGCTACTTTCCTCATCCCTTTGATAGCTCTTTCGTATTTCAAATCCTGATAAAGTGGGTACCCCTGAGCCTCTGAAATGCATCAGCTGTGTACATAAGCTCGGCACAGTTTCCACTACCGCGGCTACGAAGTCGTGCTACTTCTAGCACGTCTTCATAGCTAAAGTTGTTTGCGGCTTTCAGTGAGACTTGTCCCTCATTATAGAAGGAAGTCGCACTGAAGCCGGCTCAAAAGTAGTGCACAAACTACTTTTGAAGTCGCCGCAACTCAAGTCGCGGCAGTGGAAACGGGCCGAATTGAAATCAATGACTTTTGACTTGCTGTGTGACTTGACATGTGTCAAGTCGCACAGCAAGTCGCACTAGTGGAAACCGAGCCTTAATGGGTTTCAACACTCTGGTGTGGTGCTTTTTATAGTTCCTTCTACAGTATCAGTCTGAAGTGGTTTTGAATGCTCTTCAATTTGACAGAGTTTTCTGCCCAGTATTAAATCACTGCATATCACCACCACTTCCTCACCACTAGGTGGAATGGTAAAAAGCTTGGGGGACTTAGCACCACTCATCTACCTTTCCAATTATTTAGATCTATGAGGCATCAGATATTTGCTCTTCTTCAATGCTTCTAAATGCTTTGAACCATACACCACTTTTTCTCCCAGATGAAACAATTTTTCTTGTTTGTCCTTTTGTTCTTGGGATTGGGGATGATTCTTATGTGGTTGATCATATTTACCAGCAAAAGGGACAAAAAAAATAAAATGGGAGACCTTATTTTATCGCAACTTTGTACAAAAAGATTTCTTTAATGTCTTTATAGTAATACTCAGTGCTGTTATTTGCTATATGCTGTGATGTGCCACTGAGGACCTATGTATCATTTTAGGTTTGAGAGTTTTTTTATGTATACTATAAATACATTTCTGATTAAAAAAAATATATATAAAAAAATAAATTATAATTGCCCTTTAAGAACTAGCAGAAAAAAAGGGTTTTTGGATAAGGCTGCTTGGCATCATTCAACCCAGAAGAGTAGAGACCATGCGCAGAGGGAAGTGCTAGAGGGAAAAAAGGTGAATAGTGACTTGTAGTAATGAGTTGAGAGTCTGGGGTTTGGATTTGGGGTGAGTTTGCAAAACAAAAACTCTGATGCCAAATCTGAGCCCCATTGAAATCGATGGGAGCCAAATCTTAGAAATCGGTAAGGGCCATTTTCTGGGCTAATAGAGAAGAGATAGTCAAACAAAAGCCATGGGGAGCTGAACACTAACCTGAGGGACATGTAAATATACATTATTATCATTCAGGTGGTTAAAGCGGAGTTCCAGCCACAAATACATTTTTTAACTAATAATACTAATCCATCTCCCTTTACAGAACCACTAGTCTCATACTTACAAGGTGTATAGTATTGGATTTTAGTCAAAATTTTACTTTTAAAAACGCTGTCTGAGCGTGGTCATCTTGGATGTGGGCATCTGAAGCCGCAGTGTAATCTGCTGTGTCCTTCTTCCTGATTCCAGGGAGTGTTCTGGGAGTTCTTCCTGATTCCAGCCTCCTGGGAGTGATGACAAACAGCTCCCAGGATGCAATGCAAAGGCGGAAGTGATGTCAGTGCCCTGAAAATAAGGTAAAGGACCCCCGAAAAAAAATGAAAATGCCCAATTGTTGATCAGCATAGCGAGCACTCCAGGAATCACTAAAGTTGCAAAATAGGCCGGAACTCCGCTTTAAAGCATTATTAAACCTAAAAGCAAACATGTAGTCTATTGCAGCTTGCCAGTCCTTACATGGCTGCATTAATTTTATTTTTTAGGCTTTATTTCTTTTATTTTCACATGGTGATCAAGTCAATAAGGCTGTTGTTTTTCAACAGAACAAGTTCTCCTGCTAATGTAATAGTTATGGGAATGAGACAAACTAATGAACACTGACAAGTGTGCTTATAATGATCAACTTTTACTTATTTATGTAGAACCTTTATCCCAAAAAGAAAAAAAAAAACTGTTGCTGTAATTGTTTGAATAACAGTAGTGTGAGCTGGAGTTTGGCTTCAATTTGTTAGTGTATCTAAATCTGCTAGTATATCTAAGACACCCTTCACATCTGCCACTTTACGTTTTTGTACTTTTATGCTCGTTTTTGTGGTGCGTTTTTGAAGCAGCCTCCCTCTGCTCCAAAAACACGCCAAGGAAGGTCATGTGCCAAATTTTGGCAGTGAGCTAGGCATAGGCACATGTTTTAACTCACGTTTGCTTCGATTTTTAAGCATTTTGTCACACCACAAGCAAAATCACGGTGCGTTTGGGGTGCCACTGAAAATGAATAGCACACTAATGCACATTACGCATTTTACTGCGATATGGAAACGCAGTGATTCTGCCAGCAATTCTAAGTGTGAACGGGGCCTAATTCTCCCTTCCCCCCAGACTGACAATGCTGCTGTCCAAAGGTGACCTTGTGCTCCTTCATCCAGAATGGGAACACAATACAGGAAGTGTGTTACTGGCCAGATCACCAGGTAAAAAAAAAAAAGTCTAAAAAAAGAAAACAAATGATGCTGCCATATCTAAGGGTTGGTATGCTGCAATATATTAAATTTTTTGTTTGGGTTTAACACCGAATTAATCACAAAAACGACCGCCCGTTGCAGTTTTACTGCGGCAGGCAGCCGCTCCTGGGCAAAGCGACGTAGTACTATGTGGCTTGCTCAGGAGACTCTAGGGGGCGAGCGCGCTGCCAGCGGTGTGCTCCAGGCCCCCGCTCGTTACCTGGGGAGCCAGCGCGTGTGACCGGTGGCTCCGATGCCGCCGGCCACTCACAATCTCCTGCAGCAGAGGAAGAAAGACGGACAGCTGATGTAAACACAGCCGTCTGTCATTCTCACTGAAGTGATCACAGAGGCTACGTGATCCTGCAATATAGGATCGTATGTCTCTGTGATTACTTCACAAGCCACGCCCCCTAACAGTTAGAATCACGCCCCTAGGGACACACTTAACCCCTTGATCACCAGTAATGTTAACCCCTTCCCTGCCAGTGTAATTTTTACAGTAACAGTGCAAATTTTTAGCACTGATTACTGTAGTAATGTCATTGGTACCCCCAAAAGTGTTAAAAATGTCTGTCAGGGGTCCGATCTGTCCGCCGCAATGTCGCAGTCCTGCAAAAAAAAAATCGCAGATCGCCGCCATTACTAGTTAAAAAAAAACAATAAAAATGACATAAATCTTTCCCGTAGTTAGTAAACGCAATAACTTTTACGCAAACCAATCAAAATACACTTATTGCGATTTTTTTTTACCAAAAATATGTAGCAGAAAACAAATTGGCCTAAAATGTTAAAAATTTGTAATTTTTATATATATATATTTTTTTTTTTTGGAGAATTTCATATAAAAGAATGTGAATAATATTGTTATTTTTTCAAAATTGTTGCTCTTATTTTGTTTATAGCGCAAAAAATAAAAATCGCACAGGTGATCAAATACCACCAAAAGAAAGCTCTGTTTGTGGGAAAAAAAAAGGACGTCGTTTGGGTACAGCATTGCACGACCACACAATTGTCCGTTAAAGTCATGCAGTGCCGAATCGCAAAATAGGGCCTGGTCTTTTACATAGTTACATAGTTACATAGTAGGCGAGGTTGAATAAAGACAATAGTCCATCCAGTTCAACCTGTGTAGGTGTGTGTGACTGTAATCATCTAACATAGCCCTCAATCTCCTGATCCTTGAGATGTAAGTCTAAGAGTCTTTTGAAAGTCACCATACTACCCGCAGAAACCACCTCTTGTGGTAGACAATTCCACAATCTTGTAGCCCTAACAGTAAAGAACCCCCCACGTTGCCTGAGGTTAAAACGCTTCTCCTCTAATCGCATTGTATGTCCTCGAGTCCTCATGCAATTCCTTCGAATGAACAGCTTTTCTTCTAAGCTGAGATCCCCATTAAGATATTTATAAATTGCTATCATGTCCCCTCTCAGACGTCTTTTCTCCAGGGAAAATAAATCGAGCGATTGCAGCCGCTCTTCATAGGTAAGGTCCTCCAACCCCCTAATCAGTTTAGTTGCCCTTCTCTGGACTTTCTCCAGCTCCAACACATCCCTCCTGAGGACTGGCGACCAGAACTGGACAGAATACTCCAGATGCGGTCGGACCAGAGTTTTATAAAGTGGAAGGATTATAGTCTTATCTCTGGAATACATCCCTTTCTTTATGCATGCTAATATTCTGTTGGCTTTGGAAGCTGCCGCTTGGCATTGCATGCTGTTGCCTAATCTATCATCAACTAAGACTCCCAAATCTTTCTCCATTTTTGATTCCCCCAAGGGTTCCCCTCCTAACGTGTATTGTGTTTTTATGTTTTTGGTCCCCAAGTGCAAAACCTTACACTTCTCCACATTAAACCTCATTTGCCATGTCGTTGCCCACTCCGTAATTTTGTCCAGGTCATTCTGTAGGATATCTGCTTCATGCTGTGCAGTTATTGCCCTGGCCAATTTTGTGTCATCTGCAAAAACTGATAACGAACTACTGATCCCTTCCTCAATGCTGTTTATGAATAAATTGAACAAGGTTGGTCCCAGGACTGAGCCCTGGGGCACCCCGCTTACTACCTCAGACCAGTCTGAGTATGCGCTGTTTATTACTACCCTTTGGACACGGCCTTTTAGCCAATTCCGTATCCAAGAGCAAACCCTGCTGTCGATACCTGCAGACCTTATTTTATAAATTAAGCGCTTGTGGGGAACTGTATCAAACGCCTTAGCGAAATCCAAGTACACCACATCCACTGGTCTCCCCCTATCTAGCTCACAGCTCACTTCCTCGTAGAATGCTAAGAGATTGGTTTGACAAGAACGCCCATTTGTAAACCCGTGCTGGTTACTACTGATGATGTTGTTGTCTTTAGCATACTCTACGATATAGTCCCTTATCATCCCCTCCAAAAGTTTACATATTATTGATGTCAGACTGACAGGCCTATAATTTCCCGGGATATGTCTCTGGCCCTTTTTGAATATCGGAATCACGTTAGCCTTCCTCCAATCCCCTGGTACAACTCCTGTCCTAATACTGTCAGCAAAGATCAGGAACAGTGGTCTAGATATAACCATACTGAGTTCCTTGAGCACTCTCGGATGTACGCCATCCGGGCCTGGTGATTTGTTTGTGTTAAGTTTATCCAGTCTTTCCCTGATTTCCCCCTCTGTTAGCCATAGTGGCAAGTCCTGTGTATTACTACTAACCATACAGTCATGGTCAGTGTACCCTTCCTTTTCCTGCGTAAAGACTGACGAGAAAAAAGAATTCAGCACGGTTGCTTTTTCAGTGTCCTCTGTAACCATCCTCCCATCATCGTTAATTATGTGTGCAATATGCTCTGCCCTAGTTTTTTTGCTGTTGATATATTTAAAGAATTTCTTTGGGTTTTTTTTACTATCCTCCGCTATTTGTCTCTCAAAGTTGATTTTAGCCATCTTGATTTCGTGTTTACACTTCTTATTTTCCTCCTTGTATTGCTGGAAGGCCGATACTGTGCCCTCTGATTTATATTTCTTGAAGGCCAATTTTTTTCCCCTAATAAGTTTTTTAACGCTACGGTTTAGCCAGCCAGGTTTGGCTTTGTCTCTTCTAAATTTATTCCCCATAGGAATGCACTGCAAGATGCCTTTGCTTAATATTGTTCTAAAGCATTCCCATTTTTCCTCTGTGGTCAGTGATCCCAGGGTTTGGTCCCAGTTTACCCTTTCCATCAATGAGTACAATTTTGGAAAGTCTGCCCTTCTGAAGTTTAGGGTTCTTATGTTCCCCACTTGCCTTTTTATATTGTTATTTATACTAAATGTGATCATCCTGTGATCGCTAGAGCCCAGGTTGTCCTGGACTCCTACCTCCGAGATTATGTCTGGGTCATTAGTGATCAATAGATCCAGGATAGCATTCTCTCTAGTAGGGGAATCCACCAACTGCGACATGTAGTTATCCTGTAAGGTTTCCGTGAATAGCCGGGCCTTATGCGAGTGTGCAGTCCCCTCTTCCCAGTCAATGTCGGGATAATTGAAGTCCCCCAATATGATGACTGATCCTAGTTTTGCCGCTTTACCTATTAGTGCTAAAAATTCCAGCTCTACCTCCTCCCCTTGGTTAGGTGGCCTATAGCTAACCCCCACAACTACTTTTCCCTTATCTTCTTCCCTATCGAGTTCAACCCACACAGATTCTAAATCCATGCTCATCCCATCCGTAATGTCACTCCTTTCTAGCACCTTTATATTGTTCTTGACATAGAGACATACCCCTCCCCCTCTTTTACCAACCCTGTCCTTCCGGTACACCGAATACCCTTGGATATTGGCCAGCCAGTCATGTGAGGGGTCGAACCAAGTCTCCGCTATTCCCACAAGGTCTATGTCTTCCTCATGTACTAACATTTCCAACTCATCCATCTTATTAGCTAGGCTCCTGGCATTAGCATATACCCCTCTTAGTTTTACGGAAGTTAAACGTGATTGGCGGTTTTGAGCAGCCAAATCCTCCGGGGCTAAAGTGGTTAAAGGTCAACACTAAAATTTCATTAAATAACATGTTTAGGGATGCCTCGAAGCTGCATATGGTGTCACAGAACATTACTATTGTCAGGGGCAGCATCAGCAATCCAGGGTACCTAACCAGTAAGCACCACCAGATTGAGAACATGCGCCATGACATGCAGCTGTGTGAACTTTCTCTGCCAAGGGACAGACAGCAGGTTGATATCATTGTTACACCTGGCCTTGCTGGAATTACATGCTGGAATTAATAAAATAATGACAGAGGTTCTAATCCTTCAACACTCTAAAAAGTCTTTTTTTTTGCTCCTTGTGCCACCATTGGTAAGTTTTCCCCTTATTTCCAGTCCTAAGCTGGGACATAGACAATAAAAAAGGAAAATAAAGGTACTAACCCCCTCTGACGCTATTCATAACAAAACAATGTTTTGTCTGGAGTTCCACTAGGTGCAGTTTTAAACAACCCTGGTGTGGCGTGTGAATACATCCCGGTTTATCCCGGTACAATGGGTATCGTGTTTGTTTGTTAAAGAACACCAAAGGCTCCTATCCTATTTACGATACAGTTAGGATCCATATTGTGTCACTTTTCCAAAGTTATTTATGTATAATTTTGATTCTTTTTTTTTTTTTTTTTTTTTTTAGAAAAAAACAAGGTTAGCAGCTGTTTCTAATTATAAGAGATTAAATTGTATCCTTAAATTACATCTCTGCCGGTATAGAATCAAACCTAGCAAAATACAAGCTCATAATGTCAGATTTTCTGAATCACAGCAATGGCCTATATTTTTTATTATGTACAAAGTGCATTCAATCACCTACACAAAGATATCCTGTTTACTCAAATTATAGAGACAAATATGAAACTAAAAGGCCAAATACTATTTTTAGAAGGCTGAGAAAAATATTTTATATGAAAACATAAATCACTTTAATCTATAACATTAAAGAGAGACTGTTACCTGCCTATTTCGCACACAGTGATGGCATCTCCCAATAGCCCACTTCCCCAGCAGGCTAAACTCACCAACTCACTGTACTCCCTCATCACCTCTCCACTGTAGGAGTCCTTCCTGAGTAAGATTCTGTGTCAAATGGTGTTGACATCACTGACCCCCCCTCCAAATACATACGCACACAAACAAAATTTAGGCCTGGTAATTGGCTGTTCAGACCTGAGCACCATTACATGGGGGAGTTAACGCACTTCTCTATTAGGAAATGAAGGAATGGGCAAAGTGAAGATGTGTATTTCAAGGTGCACTCCATTTCACAGTTTTATCATGTTAATCCCCAAATCCTAACTCCAGGTTGGGCAAAGATTTTAAAGGAAGCAGCTTCGGCACTGACACAGCAGAATTTAACCCATTTAACCAGGGCATCAAGAATCCACCATCCACCCTGGACTTATAAGAAAATGCTACAATTCTGCTCACTTCTGGAGGAAAAGGAGCACCTACAATATCAACAGCCCTGGCCTAAGACATCTGAAAAAAGTATGCAAGTTTTACTTTTTCTTTTTTTTTTTTAAGGCTGCAATACTGCCTCTGTCTATGTGTGTTTATTTAGGGTGGTTCTAAAGGATATATAAACACATCTAAAAAAAATTCACTATCATCAAAAAGTTAATTTATTTCAGTAATTCAATTCAAAAAGTGAAACTCACATATTATATAGATTCCTTACACACAGAGTGGTATATTTCTAGCATTTCCACCCAAAATTCAGTATCTCAGAATGTTAGAATACTGTGAAAAAGTTCATTATTATAGACTCACGGTGTCGCACTCTAATCAGCTAATTAACTCAATACACCTGTAAAGGTTTTTGGTGCCTTAAGTCTCCCAGTCTAGTTTAGTAGGATACACAATCATGGGGAAGACTGCTAACTTGGCAGTTGTCCAGAAGACAGTTATTGATGCCCTCCACAAGGAAGGTAAGTCACAAAAGGTCATTGCTAAAGAAACTGGCTGTTCACAGAGTGCTGTATACAAGCATATTCATGGAATGTTGAGTGGAAGTTAAAAGTGTGGTAGAAAAGGGTGCACAAGCAATAGGGTTAACCACAGCCTTAAGAAGATAAAGCAAAGGCCATTCAAGAATGTGGGGGATATTCATAAAGAGTGGACTACGGCTGGTGTCAGTGCTTCAAGAGCCATCACACAGAGAGGTATCCAGGACATGGGCTACAACTGTCACATTCCTTGTGTCAAGCCACTCCTGAACCAGAGACAGCATCATAAGTGTCTTACCTGGGCTAAAAAGAAAATGGACTGCACTGTTGATCAGTGGTCCAAAGTCCACTTTTCAGATGAAAGTATATTTTGCATTTCTTAAATTTTAAAGAGATATTGCTAGAGATGGAGTGAGAGGCACCACATCCCATAAATTGAGTAACTACAATGGAGGGGGACAAGTGGGACTTTAATGGTGCTTAAATGATGGAGAAAAATCTGAATTCTCAAAAATTACACATTTTATTACACATGGAAAGTGAGGACAAGACAATACATCAATATAAAATGATAAAATCAAGAAAATGCACTCGAAAATATCAACTCTACATGTTTCGCCATCTTCAAAATAGCTTCTTCAGGAGTTTTCATAGACATTTCTCGAGAGTGAACATTTCTAAAAAAGGAAAAACATAAAAAACATAGCATGTGTATATATATAGGGCTCATCTCAATGGTCCCAACAATGAGTGCCCAACTGATTTACATAATTATGAAAATAATGATACCGACTAAGTACCTTAAGATGACCTGAGCCCTTTCTTATGCCGGAGGTGGAGGTAATAAGGGTGACACCACCAAAGTAAGCACAGAGGGGGAGGGGAGCCGAGACCCTCAGACTCCTAGAGTTGACCCATAGAGAGGGTGATAGCCAGGCTAGAGATGATAGATAAAGATAATAAGACCAGAGCATGGAAATGCATTTCAATCCACAATTAACTATCTCTCCAATTGGTATAAGACTAAATATCAGGTAAAGAGCATTACCAAAATAGTCACCTGATTATTAATGAATGTGCAGTTGATTCCTTGGGTGCCTCAATGTGACAAAAATAGGAAGGGAAAATGAAGTCCCTTTAATATCCCCCAAATGGGAGGTATCCCTTAAAAACAAAAGGAAATGAGATTTGTTGAAGATAGTAGTAAATATGGTAAGGATCTGTCCAATCTTGAGGATATGAATACTTACCCACAATTGACAAGATTCAACGCCTAAGTTGTAATGCAGTATTCAAAAGTTCACCGCCATTTCAATTTAACAAATTTTCCAATAGTACACAAAAGTAAAGGAGACTGCACGAGAAAAAAGAGAAAAAAAAAAAGGCATGGAAAAACATCATCAGCGTTGGAATCTACCAAAAATATATGGAGAGAAGTGGGGCTTTAAAGATTTCATTTACCGCAAGTGGTCTCAAAGATCGTGTATCGTTCCCCGGTGGTCTAGTGTAATACTGACCATGTGGCGCCGGCATTTATACACCCCCTCCACTCCCTCGGCGTCTGATGTCACCGAGGGAGTGAGAGCGAGGTACGCCCAGTGGTCCAATGGAGGCTGAGGAGGAAGTGCGTCAAAAGACGCGACCGCATCACATGGTTCCGCCGGAACCGGAAGGTCGGGGATAACAACATCCGGTCAGGACAGGACTGTAAGCAGAGGAGGTAATGGGTTGCCCGGAGGCAAAAAGGATCCAAAAACGAAGCTGATAGCATCGCCGAAGGCCGGACCTCAAAGAAATATGTCTGCAATGCCTATAGAATGGGGGAAAAAATACAAAGACACAAAAAGGTCATAGAGGAAAGAAAATTGCCCCATCTAGTGGATAAATCAATATAGTAACACAGAAGACAAATTAAATAGAAAAAAGATATTCGTGAATGCTCCAAAAAAGGACAGCTGGGCATTTAAAAGCGGTGCTGCTACTAACCAGATTGGACCATTTTTCTGGAAAATAAATGTAGGGCACCGCGGGTGCCCATATGGGTAACTATAACAGAGGCCGAAAATGGGCTCGAATCCAAAAGGTCCCCCAATGTGCCTACCTCAAGGTGTGTCACCAGAAACCACATCCACGTAACGGCGGGGGTCAGGAAAAGTATATAATGAACAACATACAGAATATTCTTGTTCTCTAAACGGTAATTCAACCACATCCACAGAAATAAACACATATGGGCGATTTTGCCAAAATATGTAGGATGTGCCAATGAAGGCACCTAGAAGAAGAGGATCTTGTAACAAAAGTACAAGATCCTAACAGCTGACCAGCTCCAGAAAACCTGTGCTGAATCAGCGCTAAATACAAATGACATTGTTTAGCCTAGAAAGGGTTTGAAACTAATGGATTCATTTATACCTGGATACTGAGTAGCTGATAGGTTAAATATCCACTTGGTTTCACGTTGCAATAAGTTTCTATCTACACTTCCACCTCTTTCATTCAGTGGAATGTGTTCCAAAGCAAAGAAAGTCATCATCCTATCATCAAAGCCATGATATAAACCCATATGTCGACTAATGGGACTTACGAACTTTTTGTTCTTGACAAGTTTGACATGGTCACGAATTCGATTAAAGAAAGGCCTTTTTGTTTTACCTATATAGAAGGCTTTGCAACTACAATACATTATATAGACAATTCCTACTGTTTGACAATTCGCATAGAAATTCGGTCTATACAGTTTTCCATTAGGGAGAATGATTTCACCTACATTAGGTAGATATCTGCAGAAATTGCATTTTCTGCAGGAATATGTACCTGTGAGTGTTTTTTTGGATTTGTTTGAAGGAGCATAATGACTATGAACTAATTGGTCCCTCAAGGAACGAGACCTTTTGAACGTTATTTGGGGGCGACCATCAATAAACTTTGATACCCTTTCATCCGCCTCTAAAAGGTACCAGAATTTCTTGAGAATTGACCGTACCTGGTCATGTTGACCAGAATATCGTGTAATTAGACGTACCCCATCAGAATTAGTTTTGTTCTTTTTTTTGCCAAAAATCAACTCGGTCCTGTTCCATTTTTTCGCTCTATGGTAAGATTTTTTCAAGCAGGCCCTACTGTATCCTCTTCCCAGGAGTCTCCTCTGTAAGCTCTTAGCTTCTCTCTCGAAATCTTTGGATTTCGTGCAATTGCGTCGTAATCTTAAATACTGGCTGTATGGTATACTTGATACTAAAGATTGAGGGTGGGAGCTATCTGCCCTCAATATAGTGTTGCCTGCTGTGGTTTTGCGAAAGAGGGTAGAGCCCAAAATGCCATCTTCATCTACATAAATAGTAATGTCCAAAAAGTCCAAGGACCTTTGGCTGTAGGTGTAAGTAAATTTGAGATTGAAGTCGTTGACTTTCAAAACCTCAAAAAATCTCAAAAGCATACTTAATGGACCTGTCCAAATCATAAAAATGTCATCAATAAATCTTCTCCAAAGGAGAATATGAGATAAAAAAGACTCCAAGTTAGTCCTGGAGAAAAGGTCACGCTCCCATCCCCCCAGGTGCAGGTTGGCATAAGAAGGGTAGATTCCAACGCTGATGATGTTTTTCCATGCCTTTTTTTTTTCTCTTTTTTCTCGTGCAGTCTCCTTTACTTTTGTGTACTATTGGAAAATTTGTTAAATTGAAATGGGGGTGAACTTTTGAATACTGCATTACAACTTAGGCGTTGAATCTTGTCAATTGTGGGTAAGTATTCATACCCTCAAGATTGGACAGATCCTTACCATATTTACTACTATCTTCAACAAATCTCATTTCCTTTTGTTTTTAAGGGATACCTCCCATTTGGGGGATATTAAAGGGACTTCATTTTCCCTTCCTATTTTTGTCACATTGAGGCACCCAAGGAATCAACTGCACATTCATTAATAATCAGGTGACTATTTTGGTAATGCTCTTTACCTGATATTTAGTCTTATACCAATTGGAGAGATAGTTAATTGTGGATTGAAATGCATTTTCATGCTCTGGTCTTATTATCTTTATCTATCATCTCTAGCCTGGCTATCACCCTCTCTATGGGTCAACTCTAGGAGTCTGAGGGTCTCGGCTCCCCTCCCCCTCTGTGCTTACTTTGGTGGTGTCACCCTTATTACCTCCACCTCCGGCATAAGAAAGGGCTCAGGTCATCTTAAGGTACTTAGTCGGTATCATTATTTTCATAATTATGTAAATCAGTTGGGCACTCATTGTTGGGACCATTGAGATGAGCCCTATATATATATACACATGCTATGTTTTTTATGTTTTTCCTTTTTTAGAAATGTTCACTCTCGAGAAATGTCTATGAAAACTCCTGAAGAAGCTATTTTGAAGATGGCGAAACATGTAGAGTTGATATTTTCGAGTGCATTTTCTTGATTTTATCATTTTATATTGATGTATTGTCTTGTCCTCACTTTCCATGAGTAATAAAATGTGTAATTTTTGAGAATTCAGATTTTTCTCCATCATTTAAGCACCATTAAAGTCCCACTTGTCCCCCTCCATTGTAGTTACTGTATTTTGCATTTCATGTGGCAATCAAGGTCCCAGAGTCTGGAGGAAGAGTGAAGAGGCACAGAATCCAAGTTGTATGAGGTCCAGTGTGAAGTTTCCACAATCAGTGATGATTTGGGGAGCCATGTCATCTGCTGGTATTGGTCCACTGTGTTTTATAAAGTCCAAAGTCAGCGTAGCCCTCTACCAGGGAATTCTAGAGCACTTCATGCTTCCCTCTGCTGACCAGCTTTATGGAGATGCTATCACGTAATAAATCTACAGAAACCTCCGCGCTGTCAGGGTGTGTGTAAATATAAATATAGAGATTTAAGTGATTGACAGAGTGGCTGCTACCACTCAAGCGCTTATCTTTAGCGGTTTACATATATATTTCAGAAAATAGTGTTGCGCTACCCTTAAATTACTAATATAATTTTGTGATATTATATAGTAAGTGTAATCAGTATTGGTTCCAAACAAAATGTCGGACGATAAATCAAAAAACTTAACTGCATATAAAATTAATTAAACTATGATATATTTTTATATCTTTATATTTTTAAAAATGAAGTGCAAACAGTGTGAAACCTATCATAAAGTGCACCATGCACAAGTGCAAAAAAGCTGAAAATAATGTGAAAAATTAATAGAAACACAAAACACATGAAATGTCCTCATAAGTTATAATAGAATCTCTTCATATATATATATATAAAGTGCGACGTGCAAAAGTGATGTATCAGTCCATCAATCAAGGCAGATGATCCAAAAGAATCCTTTCACCGGTGTAATAAACTGTGCTTTCTAGCCTATCACCTTAATACCACTTGCATTAAGTGTGTAATATCAATGGATCCTGGAACTGGCCATATATTTTTCCTCCACTAGATGTCCTCAGTGCTTTATAGTTCCAACAGCCTGTCAGACTTATCTCTGGCTGCTGTCCTCGGAGGCCTTGTAGGTCACTTGTCATGATTTTTATTTTGTCATGATGTAGATAAGGATACAATGGGATAATGCTCATAGTGTAGTAGGATAAAAACTATTCATTAAAATGACAGCAAACACTCACATTTTAGATTAAAAACGTCCGACAATCACTCTCAGGCTTTCTACTCCCAGTAGTACAAAGTCTACTACCGACAGCCTCCCTCCAAACCCTACGTGTTACGTCACGATCACGTGACTTCTTCAGGGCATAGCGGAGGTTCTAATTGGATGGATTTACAAAGCCTACTACAATCCTGATTAGCCGCGGCCACATTTTCCCTGGTACTAATCTGCAGGGCTGCTGTTAGAAATCACGGGGCCCCGCACAACCTACCTGGCAGCCCCCCCCCAAATATATCAAGACAATATTTTCACTAAAAACACACCAATATCATTATTAGCGGACACAAACCTAAGCAAAAACCTATGTGAATTAGCCCTTATTAATTGTTTTTTTACATTAAAAAAAAAAAATATATATATATATATATATATATATATATATATATATATATATATATATAATTTTTTTTTAAATGTTAAAAATGTTTACAATTCTATTTTACAGTTTGACTAATTATTTATTACAATGTTTAATTATTATTATTTTTTTCAAATTTGTTATTTTTTTACAGGACAGGGAAGCCTGCAGCGCTCTGAGGGGGGGGGGGGGCGGCACAGTGAAAGAGGGGCACACAGGGAGGGGGGGGATCAGAAACAGGCAGAACAGGGAGGGGGATCGGTGTCATTGATAAGTAATTGGAGGAATGAAACCCTTTGTCTGTCTCTCCATGCAGCAGCTGAAAGCTACCAGAAGGGGGAGAAACTGTCTTTCAGCTGCTGCAGAGAGCCACACAGGGCTTCCTTCTGTGATTGCCCCCCTGCCCAACCGCACCGATTCCCTGTGCTGTTGGGGCCCCCCTGTGTGCCCAAGCCCCCTATAGGAGGACTGGTGCCCCCCCCCCCATCAGCGGCCCCCCTAATCTGTGCTGTCAAGACGCCATATTTGTGTAGCCCCCAGTGG
Source organism: Pelophylax lessonae (assembly GCF_965119305.1). Lineage (NCBI taxonomy): Eukaryota > Metazoa > Chordata > Amphibia > Anura > Ranidae > Pelophylax > Pelophylax lessonae. The sequence continues at coordinate 329,929,779 of NC_138770.1, read as the reverse complement.
AGACATAAAAGCCGAGATCAATGTAAGAAACATTATGTCGATCCGATTAGAATGAACCAAGGGTATATATTCAGAAGATAATGATCCTGGTAATCAATTTATAAATTGAGGGTACTGAGAGGGACATATATACTCACAATATATCATGTAAAAGCACCTTTAAAACATCTTATTGTATTACTAAAAAGGAGAATCAGTAAGGATCAAAATTAAACTGGATAATGTGCAACCACTCTAGGTCAAACTTCCATATGTGTTGAATGGTATACCTCATCTCAAAAACGTCCAATATTCTTGAAGCAGCATACAATATACAATTACAAGATCTACTAAAACATAAATGTGTGTGTATATTTATATATACATACACAACGGACACACAACTAGTTCAGTCTCAAGTGATGGCCTATAAAAAGGTGTCTCATTACCAGGGTGTCACAGAGAAAACGTCTCATGATGAGTAGAAGCAAAGAGCTCTCTCACAACCTAAGCACAGGGCCGCTGATAGCGGGGGACCACCGGTCCTTCTGTAGGACGCCCAGGCACACAGGAGGCCCTGACAGCAGGAGGATCGATGGAGCAGAAAAGGAACAATGCCCTCTGTGTCACTCACCCAGCAACTGAAAGCCGATTTCTCCCCCTCTCTCCCCTGCCGTCTTTCAGTTGCTGGGTGAGAGACAAAGTGGGCCGGAATTAGGGGGTGCTGGGGTGGGTTGTGCCCACCCAGATTTCAGTTCTCCCCCCTTTCCCCAGCTGGCTGCCGCTGAGCTCCTTCCCCCGCTCCTGCTCGCACTCACAGCCCGGACAAGAAGACAGGAGGATGGAGCAGAGAGAAGAGGCAGAGAGGAAAGAGCCAGGAGGAGGTGTGCTGTGCTCTTCCTCTTGTCAGAAGAGCATTCATCTACTGTATACAACACATGGGACAGGATCACTCTTACTGTAGATAGCATTGCGCATTGATTGCCGCTCCCTATTCACATTTCCTGCTGCTGAAAGGCGAGTAGCCCTTGGTGAGACAGGGTTGTGTGTGTGCAGTGCAATGCAATCTACAGTAAGAGCAACCCTGTCCCATGTGTTGTATAGATGAATGCTCTTCTGACAGGAGGGAGAGAACAACACACGTACCTCCTCCTGGCTTTTAATGGCTCCCCCTGTAAGTTTGGGGAGGGGGAATGGGGGAGCTATCTGTGTTGGGAAATGTAATGGGGATTTGGGGAGGGGAGAATATGTGCTACAAAGAGGGATTGGGGGGGGGGGTATGTGGTAGAAGGAATAATGGGGGGGAGATGATATGTGCTAGGAGGAGGGTTTTGGGGAGGGATGTTTGAACCATCAGAGGGGATGTTTTAGCTAGGAGGGGGTGGGATATCAGTGCTGGGGGGGAATTGGGTAGGGAGGAAGAATTTGTGCTGGGAATGGTAATTTAGAAGGGATGGAGGCGAAATTTGTGGGAATTTATCCTAGGAGGGGGATTGAAAAAAGAAGATTTGTGTTTGGAGGGGAGATGGGGGGATTTTGTACCAGGATGGAGTAGGGGAATTTGGGCTAATAGGAGGGATTTGGGGGAGAAGATTTGTGCTAGGATAGAAAGTTTGAGAAGAAAGGGGATGTGTGCTAGGAGGGGGGATTAAGTTTGGATTTGAGCTGGGAGTGGAATTGGGGGGTGGGGGCAAAGATTTGTGCTGGGAGGTGAGATTGGAACTGGGAGTTAGTGGAATATGTGCATTATTGTTTGGAGAGAATTTTGGCTTGAAGATGGAATTAATGTTTTTTTATGTATCACTGAATGTTGTGTCCACTAATAATGATTTTCATATATTTTCTTGTGAAAATATTGTTTTGCCATTTTTGCATGGGGGGAGGGGCGGGGTGGTGGTGGCGGCCCCTGAGGAGGGGGGCCTGTCAGGTAGGCTGTACGGGGCCCCGTGATTTCTAACAGCGACCCTGCCTACACAACCTTATTTTTGCAAAACATACTGATGGCATTGGTTACAGAAAGATTTCTAAATTTCTGAATGCTCCAGTGAGCACTGTTGAGGCCATAATCAAGAAGTAGAAAGAACATACTTTCACCATAAACCAGAGTTCTGGGGTGGAGGAACTTGAATGTCCTGCACAGAGTCCTGAACTCAACCCGATAGAATACCTTTGGGATGAATTAGACCGGGGACTGCGAGTCAGGCCTTCTCGTTTAACATCAGTGCCTAACCTCACAAATGCGCTTCTAGAAACATTCCCATAGACACACTTCTAACCTTTGTGGAAAGCGTTCCGAGAGGAGTTTAAGCTACAGTTATAGCTGCAATGGGTGAGTCAACTCAATATTGAACCCTACAGACTAAGACTGAGATGCCATTGAAGTTCATGTGTGAGTAAAGGCAGGTGTCCTAATATTTTCAACAATATAGTGTAACTTTATTTCTAAATTCATTTGTTTTGGTTTATTTATATGTATGGATTGCATTGGTTGTTACCAACATGTGGGGAAAAATTCATGTCAATAGCACCTTTAGAAATACATTTACCTAGAAAAATGGTGATGTTTTCAATACTTATTTTACCTGCTGTATATATACAAATACATATATAAACATTATAAATACTTTTTTTTCCCTTTTTCTAGCATTGTTTTGATCACATAACCTCTATTCTCAGCTGCATAAGGGGCTTGGATTGAAGAGTCTGACCACTGAAGGATAGGCAGGCTGTTCCCCCAGCACTGCTAGAAAATGAACTTCGCTGGGATCAATGTGTTTTCATGCCTAGCATGGTCAGTTGGAAATAGGAAAGCAGAGGAACTGACAGGAACATCAGTTATCTCACACAAATGAAGCAACACAAAGAGAACAGATTACTTTTTAACACAAGTATATAGTACAATAGACACATATCAGGAATATGAAGTGTTGGGGTAACATACACCTTAAAGTAGAACTTTTTTTTTATTTTGGATAGAGAAAGGAAGTTTATAACCCTTGTCAGATATTTTTTGTTTGCCATTTGTGTCCCATTGAGGAGATTTCCCTTCACTTCTTATCTCATAGCCAAACAGGAAGTGTGAGGAAATCCCTGCAAATAAGGGAATTCCTTGGGGACTGCCAGGTCTCCAGAACTAGTGTCCACATTGGAAGACTTCCCCTTTATTACTTTTCTGGGGACAACCCAAAGTTTGGTATTTTCTTTTACTTTTACTTTCAATGATAATAGTAAAAAGGACAAATAGAGAGGGAAAATCTCCTTAACGGGGGCAAAGACAGCAATAAAAACTGACACATGTTCTAATCACTCTCTATCCAAAACAAAAAAAAACTTTGACTTTAGTTATACTATAAGGCAATCTATAATGGGAAAAAGATATCCCTTTGGTTTTAAAAAGAACCCACAGTCCAAAGTGAAAAGATGATATATATATATATATATATATATATATATATATATATATATATATATACACAGTATCTCACAAAAGTGAATACACCCCTCACATTTTTGTAAATATTTTATTAGATATTTTCATGTTTTCATGTTCAATACTGAAGAAATGACACTTTTCTACAATGTAAAGTAGTGTACAGCTTGTAGAACAGTGTAAATTTGCTGTCCCCTCAAAATAACTATATATATATATATATATATATATATATATATATATATATATATATATATATATATATATATAGTGCAGAATGAATAATGCAGGTACCTCATGTACATGGGTAGTAATGAATAAGCCCTTTGATGCATTTGTGTGTGTATATTTGACCTTGAGCTATCAGATCCTCTAAACAACATTATATTTTTTCTACAAAGCAGCAAAGAATAGACTGGGAACATGTGAGAATCTGTCTAGAAATATACAAAAGCGATATTTCAAAATGTACCTAACTGAAAACAACACATTTTTCTTTATATTAAGCTCTTTAGTATTGAGCATAATAAAGAGAAAACACAACACTTTCCTGTAAACGTATACATAGGAATATACAGATGTAAAATATCTGTAGAATGTATCATAGCTGAATAGAAACCACCCCAGTATAAATAGACTATATGTTCAGCTAAATGCATTATGTTTTCTCATTTTCATTGCTTTTCCATCCACACCTGTACTTGAAAATTGCTTGTTCATGTCTTACAATAAATTAATATTGTGATGTCTGGTAAATCACAAAGAATATGATTTACACTACTTCTCAATTTATTCTGCCACTATAGTGATCTGAAAAGGACTATCTACAGTATGTCTATCATTATCTTGTTGATAATATTGATTCCCTGCAATCAGCATTCAGACAATTTCTACTTTAAATAGCATAACACAAACCATAATAGTTGCTCTGCTTTATCTTTTATCACTTTATATGTTTTTTTGCATTCTTACTATTATAGCTTGTGTCAGTTTAATCCACCAGAAAGTATGCTTGTGTTGAGCCAGTAAGGCTTAATCTGTCAGCGGTAATCAGATTTTTCTTTCAGTTATGCCAACATGTAGGGGTGATTACCGTCAGCACTCCAAATGCCTGTAGAGTTTCTGAATTAGTAATGTCTCACAGCATGTGACTTGCTAGAAATACAATATCACCTATTTAGTACACTGCACAATGATCCACATTGATTCTTTTGTAGAGGTCGTTTGGTGTTTTCTATCACTGATTAATAAAATCTGACTCTATATGTCGCAGTGTGAGATCATTACACATAACATTGTCACTATTGCATGCGTTTTTCAGAATGTCAAGAAATTATTAAAGTTGTATTTATTTGTGTGGAAAGTCGGCGCTGCACCGATTTGAACGGTGCCTTTGCCGGCAATAGACTCTGATTTGGCATGCGATTTGTCATGTCAAATTGCATGTCAAATTAGCCCAATATAAACGTGGGCTTAAAGCAGAGTTCCACCCAAAAGTGGAACTTCTGCTTTAAGAACTCCTGACCCCCCTGACATGCCACATTTGGTATGTCATTTATTTTTTAGGGGGGAGCGGGTACCTAGTTTTGACAGGTACCCAGCTCCCACTTCCGCTCAGAGGGCCGCGGCGCCCCGAGCAGAAGTTCTCATCTCCCCCTCCCTCCCTGAAATCTTCTGGGACACATCAGAGGTCCCAGAATATTGCCCGGCCATTCATGAAGCGCAGCACGACTCACGCATGCAAAGTGCGCACCTGCCTGTGAAGCCACAAGCTGTCACAGCCTGGTGCCCACACTATTGATGCTGGGGTCGCCGAGAGGAGAGGGGGAGGATCGAGGCTTCGGGCGGCTGCATCGCTGGATCATGAGACAGGTGAGTGTGTGTTTATTAAAAGTCAGCAGATACACTTGTTGTAGCTGCTGACTTCTTAATAAACACAGCATCCGCTTTAGCCCAAGTTCACACTGGGGCTGTTTTGAAATTGTGCAAGTTCAGCTGAACTCGCATGATTTTAAGCTGGCATTTCAGTCCAACTTCGGGGGCGATTTCACAGACATCTGTGCGGGTTCCTGCACAGATGTCTATGGAAATCCCCCCCCCCCCCAAAATCGCCAAAAGTAGTATAGAAACTACTTTTGGGAATTGGTGCGGCGCCCCAAAGTCGGCGTCGCACCGATTCGGACAGTGCCATTTACGGCAATAGGCTCCGATTGGGCATGCAATTTGACATGTGAAATCTCGTCAAATTGGCCCAATGTGAACGTGGGCTTAAAGTGGAGTTCAACCCAAAAGTACCCCCTAACATGCCACATTTGGCATTTAATTTTTTCTTTTTGGGGGGGGGGGGGGGAAGCAGGTACCTAGTTTTGACAGGTACCCAGCTCCCACTCCTGCTCAGAGTGTTGCAGTGCTTCGAGCCGAAGTTCCCCTTTCCTACTCCCTCCCTGCAATCTTCTGGGACACGTCAGAGGTACCATGTTCAAGGGGAAAGGTAAACGGGTCTTTGCTTTTCCCATGACTTAATCAGTGTGAAGACTCCTTACTTAAAGCATATCTTAGCCTCCCCCCCCCCCATCTTTTTTAAAAACCTTTGCTTACAATAGGTGCCTTTTGCACAATTCAGATTCTCATCCACCCAGTGGATCCAGCGTTGTCCTGGGGAGATCCTCTTCTCTTCTGCCACCCCTTGGTCCCATCAAGTTTTTGTCTGATGTCATCGGGAGCCTGCTGGTTCTTCCAGGCTCAGCCAGTGCACCTCCTGAGGGTGCGCCACTAGGCCCGCCACCTCCTCCTTTACTGAATGAAAGGATAGGCCTCCTGGGATACGTGACATGCATATCCCAGAAGGGAAAGGGAGCATAGTGCACATCATTTGCCAAGGCAAGTGACATGCAAGGGGGGCGGGATGGAAGACTTTCTTTCAAAAAGGTAAATAAAGAATAACAGAGCTGTTTGTGCAAAGGGGGGGGGGGGGGTGAATAGGAGCAAAGATAGACATAAGAGATGTCAGACATAAGAGATGACTGACAAGATTGTCAAGAATGTAGTCAATGTTCCTGGTGTAATTTGCCATATGAGTTAAAGAATAAATTCACATTTAGTCTTAAAAAATAATATTTATGGTGCTCATTATACAAGGGTGATTCAATGGGAGAAATTACTTTTTGATGCTCTTTTCTACTTTGCTACAAAAATAATCCTGGTTTTCTTCAATTGCAATGTTAACATGAAAGGTAAAAGAAAAAAAGAATATTCCTAAATAATAATGTATTGAGAAAATGTACTACGCTTAGTGTAAAATCTAGATGCAGCACACTGATAGAGTACTTAAACTAACAAATAGCTTTGATTGTGCAGGTGCGCTTGCCACAAATACAGAATATCAAACTCAAAAAACTGATTATGACAGTCTTAATGCCAAAATCTATCCAAAAAGTATATAAAAAAACAGAAATAGTGCATAAAAATGTTAGACTATGCACAAGATACACATCAATGTGCAATCGTGATAATCCAGTACATATGTGATTCGCACCTCTGTGGAAGCTACAATAAATGTAAACACAAAATATTTCATATATCTAAAAAAACAATAAAATAAGCACGTGCCAACTCAAACAAACATAAATATATAGCGCACAAAATATATGTATATTAGGGTGCCAGGTCCATGAGGATATATCCAAACAGTATGCAAGGCAAATGTTCCTCCACGTGATCCCACCACCTTGAACACTCAGCCTCTTACCAAAAGACGTTGATCTCTTTTGATCTCTTCAGAGATCAAAAAATGCTCAATGTGTGTATACCTTTAAAAGCTAACTATGGGAGCAAATGCGATCCTCCAGAACGTCCGCCACCCAGACAATAAGGGGTTAAAGCGGAGTTCCGGGCACAAAATCGACCTAATCGATTTTGTGCCCATTCGCTTGCTTTGCTTCACCTGAAAAGGAATTGGATAGTTAGGATTATTTTTTTTTTTTTTACTTACCTTGTAATTGTAGAAAGAAATACTCACCTTTCGTCACTTCCTCTCTCTGCGGTTTATTAAAAAAATTGCCGATACACTTACAAACATCCCAGATACACATAAACAGCCCAGCTGTTTATACTTGACACGCTATTCATTCACGGATGTTTGTAAGTGTATCGGCAATTTTTTTAATAAACCTTTTTTAGCAATATTACGCTATGTATGTCCCCCTTCTTTTCGATACACCATCCATCGTGTGGGAGTGGAGATTTTGACTGATCATACCTGTCAAGGATCTACACGCTATCCATCGAGGTCGGTGAATCCTGCTGGGACACTCCATCACTCTCTCAAGCTTGTTTGACCCCTATACTATACGGTATCGGGGTCCCATCCATCTGGTGAGTGCAATTCACTTTATTTTCACTGGTGTTGGGATATGCTGCACAACTAGTTTATATCATTTATCGTTTGGATTTCTTTCATCATCAATATTTACATGAAGTTTTCACATTGGACTTTTCATGTTTGTTGGACTCTAATGTCATTATCAGCGCTGCACATTTGTTTTCCTTTTTGTACCATTTATCACTTTATTGTCTAGTGATTGTTGTCAGCTGCTTTTTTCACTTTTCAGTTAGCGCAGTCATTTTCTGTTTCCATATTTATTCTTTAGTAATAAAAAGCTGATCCAATCACACTGTACTCAATGAAAAAAATAAACATTTTGGCTACAAATACACTTTAAAGAGACACTGCCACTTTGTTTATTTGGAGTATACCCAGCAAGGTATATCCACCCATCTATGCATCCAGCCCCTTTGCTGTGCCCACACTACAGCTGGGCTTCCAGAAATGGGGAAGTTTGCCACCTTCTCATATGCAGTCAATCACTAGGCCCACAAATTGACACGAACATGCAGGGGCAGTGATGTCAGCAGACATTGTCACATTGGCCTGAGTGTGAAAAGTGACACTGGGGTAGATTTACTAAAACTGGAGCACTCAGAATGTGGTGTAGCTGTGCATGGTAGCCTATCATCTTCTAACTTCAACTTGTTCAATTAGGCTTTGACAATAAAACCTGGAAGCTGGCTGGTTTTTGTGCAGAGCTGCATAAGATTTTGCACTTTCCAGTTTTAGTAAAAAACCCCACTGTCTCTTCAGGTTTCCTGGTTTCATCGGACTTTAACCATGGTCTTAAAAAGTAGTGGTGATGGCGCCGAGACTAAGAAAGCCAACTTGGACCAAAAACCATATCAAACTGTAACCCATGTAAAAATGATAAAGATTCCTAAAGGAAAGTTCACATAATGAGAAAAAGTTTCTTTATGAACAGGTGCTGCTGGAGTAAAATTAAAGGAGACTGAATGGAGGGAAACCAAACAATATGTCCCCAGCTAATACACAACTGTTAGATAGAACCAGTCTGTGATGAATTATTCTGCCACAAAATCGGTTAGGTCTTTCTTACTGCCTCATTCAGACATGGCATTGGAGCTTTTTACATAATTTTACATGACACTACCTTTCATCAGATACAGTTGGGCGGTTTGTTGGGACCATTCATGGTCCATTCATAGTCCATACCAGACACTGCAGGGCCATTCCAAACTGAGCTGTTGGAGAAAAATTAATCAGACTGGTTCCATCTAACAGTTGTGTTTGTGCTGGGGATAATTTGTTTGGTTAACCATAGTCGTACATCATTCAGGACCCTGTATATGTCTTAGCCCACCATATCCTTTTTACTGATCTACACTCTACTCATATATATCATTTATCATGTGAGGCTTAGCTTCAATTTCAGAGCATGAAGCATAGCAGTCATAACTGTTAAATTTTAACCACATACATCAATCTATTTTGCTAGCAGCTCAATACAAGCTGTCATTGATGTAATTACATCACTTTCATTTAGCAATCAGAGGTGAAATGTGGGCTAATTACACACACGGACTCACATAACAGCACATTGTCCATTTGGGTTACATCTTTTCTTTGTGTTACATCTTTTCTATGTGGCAGCTTGTTAGCTCCCTAAACATAATTCAATCCACAATAATGGCTGCACGCTGCTCTGAATGTGCAGGCTAGTATATATGAAGTTTAGAAGCGAGACCTCCACACTGCAAAGGGATGACTATGTCTTTAGTATATAATGTTTGAAAAATTATAATGCCAGTAAATCCAATTACAATTTACTTTATAAATACACCACTGGAATTGTGATTAAACACATCATGTGTTCTTAACAAGGCAGTGCAAAATGCTGTAAATTGTTTTAGTTTTAATAGTTTTAATTGAAGGTTTACAGATGCAATATAATGAATGAGTCATAATATAATAAAAAAAATAGCCACAACAACCAGGAATAAAACATTTCAGGAAAAAACATGTAGGGTTATAATCGGATATTGGATACTAAAGAAAATCTCACAGTGGCACTCTCAGCTTCAAGCACTTTTATTTTTAATCCACAGCAAAGACAGCATGTTTAAAAACAGCTAAAATCCATCTGGCCTGGTTTGGTGTGTATATATATATATATATATATATATATATATATATATATATATATATATATATAATTTATTTTTTACAGATGCTTGACAGAACTCTTGTCCAGATTTTTGGATTTTATATTAAGGCCATATTTAGAACAGCCAATTACATATTTTAAGGATGTACTAAGAATAATTAAGGAGTCTGAGGTGTTAAAGCCCTCCAATCTCAAATGTGTAAACAATGCCTAATGCCCCGTACACATGTACCGATTGTCGGCCGTAAATATTCGTAGGCTTGTTAGTATGATGCTTCCGACAGCCGACAGCGCACTTTCGGCCGAACAGAATCTGTCGTGCAAGCATCAAAATTTTTGTTGGCCAACACCAGAACGGCCGATTGTTCGCCAGTCAGTACAGATTTCGGCCGACAGACAGCAGGTTAGCAAGACTGGGCATGCTCAGAAAAGAAAAAAGACAAGGAAAGTTAACCATCACATGACATCACTTCTGCAGTCGGCTGTTGTTGGCCGACAAAATTCATGTGCAGTCTTTTGCAGTTTTCAACAGACACGACAGCCATGGACAAAAGACGGCCTATCGTTCGGCCGACAATCGGTACGTGTGTACGGGCCGGGGCATTAGTGTACATTCTCAATTAACATAATCCAAACATGAGAAATTTAAGGCTATAATGATAATACCTTAATTCTATCTCATGGTGTGCAAAGCTGACTTTGGCGATAAAGAAATATATTTTCTTGCTCTGAAAATAAAATGAAAATGTTAATTAAGTGGCAATAGGTTAAAAAAAAGAAAATTGCTTTTAATATTCGTCTCCACCTTGAAATATCAGGTAAAGAAAGCCATTATTTATTGCCAGTTTGTTAGGTTTTGGTGCAGTAATATATTAATAAGAAGGGAATATGCTTAAAAAATATAGAAAATGCAAAAAAAAAAAAAAAGTCTTGGATGTAAAAGAGAAGATCTAATTAGGAAGAGAAGGAAGAAAATAAATCAGACAGCTAACAAACTGTTTTGCTTCTCATTTTAAATTTTCTCAATGGTTGATAAAATTAGGAAGATAATACGAAAAAAATAGTATATTGTACAGCAGGATAAGATATGAAAGAAAATGGAATGGAATACCACACAGTGACATATAGGAAATTTAAAATAATCAAGGATTGAGTTGTTAGAAGCAAGTATAAACAAAGGAAAAATGTACAGGTAAAACAAAGTGGTTGTCAGATTTATGTTCAGTGGGTGGTTATCCATGTGGACAATACATTTTTTCCCCATAGGGGGCAATAAAATAGCTACCCCCTTCCAGGTGAACTGGTTTCTCACTCTCCTTGTTCAAGTAAAAAAAAAAATAATGAAAAAAAAAAACAGACACCAGAGGGATGAGTACCCCTTTTATTAGATGATCCCGTCTCATAGCACCACCTCAATGCTAAAGTGCATGCGGGCTGACTGCATACCAGGTCCACTAATTTTCTCCTGGCCCTCTCCCCCTGAAAATGTTTTTGCTTAACCCTATTTCAAAATACACCTGAAAGAAAAAAGTTAGAATTTATGCATACCCCACCAGTGGTGGGATTCAAAAATTTTAGTAACCAGTTCCGACTTTCCCAGCAGAATGACCAGCGTGCCCCCCTTTCAATGCACAGTGACCAGCGTGCCCCCCTTTCAATGCAGTGACCAGTGTACATGCCCCCTTCAATGCACAATGACCAGCATGCCCCCCTTTCAATGCAGAGAGACCAGAGTGCCCCCCTTTCAATGCAGAGAGACCAGCGTGCCCCCCTTTCAATGCAGAGAGACCAGCGTGCCCCCCTTTCAATGCACAGTGACCACAGCTTTGCCCCCAATGATTGCAGAGTGCCAGCCACAGCATTGCCCCCAATGATTGCAGAGTGCCAGCCACAGCATTGCCCCCAATGATTGCAGAGTGCCAGCCACAGCATTGCCCCCAATTGCAGAGCGCCAGCCTCAGCATTGCCCCCAATTGCAGAGCGCCAGCCTCAGCATTTCCCCCAATTGCAGAGCGCCAGCCTCAGCATTGCCCCCAATTGCAGAGCGCCAGCCACAACATTGCCCCCAATTGCAGAGCGCCAGCCACAACATTGCCCCCAATTGCAGAGCGCCAGCCACAACATTGCCCCCAATTGCAGAGCGCCAGCCACAACATTGCCCCCAATTGCAGAGTGCCAGCCACAGCATTGCCCAATGATTGCAGAGTGCCAGCCACAACATTGCCCCCAATTGCAGAGCGCCAGCCTCAGCATTGCCCCCAATTGCAGAGTGCCAGCCACAGCATTGCCCCCAATTGCAGAGTGCCAACCACAGCATTGCCCCCAATTGCAGAGCGCCAGCCTCAGCATTGCCCCCAATTGCAGAGCGCCAGCCTCAGCATTGCCGCCAATTGCAGAGCGCCAGCCACAACATTGCCCCCAATTGCAGAGCGCCAGCCACAGCATTGCCCCCAATTGCAGAGTGCCAGCCACAGCATTGCCCCCAATTGCAGAGTGCCAGCCACAGCATTGCCCAATGATTGCAGAGTGCCAGCCACAACATTGCCCCCAATTGCAGAGCGCCAGCCTCAGCATTGCCCCCAATTGCAGAGTGCCAGCCACAGCATTGCCCCCAATTGCAGAGTGCCAGCCACAGCATTGCCCCCAATTGCAGAGTGCCAGCCACAACATTGCCCCCAATTGCAGAGCGCCAGCCACAGCATTGCCCCCAATTGCAGAGCGCCAGCCACAACATTGCCCCCAACTGCAGAGTGCCAGCCACAGCATTGCCCCCAATTGCAGAGTGCCAGCCACAGCATTGCCCCCAATTGCAGAGCGCCAGCCACAACATTGCCCCCAACTGCAGAGTGCCAGCCACAGCATTGCCCCCCAATTGCAGAGCGCCAGCGATCCCCCCCCCCCCCGCGAGACCCATGCACTTACCTCACGGACGGTCTCGCAGTCGGCTCCCCGCGTCTCGAAGTCCTCCCGCGGCGCCTCCTCCTCGTCCAATGGCACGGTGTTTGCCTTTCGGCCAATCAGGAAGCGGGAGGACCCGCTCCCTGATTGGCCAGGAGGAGGATCATGTGACAATAGCGAATTCTCATTCGCTATTGGCACAGAATGGGCGGGTCGGGCCGCACTGCTCCGCCCCCCGGCTGCCACATCTGCCCGAGCGCGGGACATTCAATTGTCCTGCGTAGACGCGCAGAGGGATTCAGCCGGTTCTGCGAACTTGCAGAAAGTTAGCAACCGGTTCTATGGAACCGGTGCGAACCGGCTGAATCCCACCACTGTACCCCACCCTCCTTCATGTTCCCTCCTTCGAGATCCTGGGTAATGCAGAACAACCTATCATCTTGCAAGAAGACATTCTTCCTCTGGAGTGTCTTCTCATGGGATTTGAGGTAGTAATCATTACTCAAGAATCTTACAGTGGAATAGTGGCATCACACCTTGCAATGTGAAGAAAGGATTCAATTAAAAGAAAAGTCCAGGCAAAACCTAACTAACGCTAAACCTGCTCTGTGCCACATTTTAAACCTAATCTATCTAACCTTATAAAGCAAAAATCACTTTACTTACCTATTCTGCACCCGATCTGGTCCTGTCCCAGCATCAGCTGCCAAGCTGCCAGTGGTGGCTTTAGCATGGAGGCGGGTGCAGGAGAAGCTTCCGACAACAGAAGCCCCATGGAAGCGCTGGAAACCAGACCGGATTGGCTGCAGAATAGGTAAGTACAGTGATTTTTGCTTTACAGGGTTAGATAGATTAGGTTTAGAATGTGGTACAGAGCAGGTTTAGCGTTAGTTAGGTTTTGCCTGGATTGCTACTTTAAGTCTATAGTCTTATTTTTTTTTTATCACGTTTTTAAATACTATTAGGCAGTGATTTTTACATTAGAAAATAACTGGCCAAAATTAGCAAACCTTGCATTTTTCACCACATTCCAGAACTATTGTGATCAGAGGTGCCTGCAGGCTAAATACGATTCTTTGTTGACACTCTACGGTATATGTGAGATTCAATGGCTGTGCACCAGTAGCTGTATTTTAGTTCACCTGATGCCCATTCGTTCTATTGTAAATGGGTTGAATTTGACTTTGGAATGCGGGGAAAATCCTGTTGAATTTCAATCTGGCACATATCTAATCATTTTTCATTGTGCAAACCATTATTAAATATACCTCTTAAAGCAAGCCTTGTACTAAACTTCACGCTCTGTATACAGTATTTGGTTGCCCCATACTCTTGTTAAAAAAATTTTTATATTCACAGCGTGCGCTTTCATTTCATAACATCAACATTGTAATAACAATACATACAATAGTTCGTTTTGACAAATCAAACCTTCTCCTAAAAAATCTCCCTCATGTTTCATGAGTGCTGTCTTTCTGCTGGCCAACTTTTCCACGATTTCCTGTATGCTTTGCAGGTTATCCCCTCCTGTTTAATTTAAACTTCTAAGGACTACATATCCCATGGTATCTTGCTGTCTGTAAGCAGTAATTCCTGTTCTGACTCCGCCTCCTGAAACGTTTTAATGCTCCATGAAATGTGACCCAAAAGTGCCTACTCACAGGGCATAGTGAATATGTGTCACAGAATTCAAAGAAGTAAATGTGTGGGGATCTTCACAAAGTAATTTTAGAAACCTTATGATCATCCAAATAAATTGGAGTAGGATAGAAACAATTGAAATACAGCGTAGAAAGGAATATATGATTTTAAAATTTGGCCAAAGATACAATATAAAAAAAGCCCACTGCATTGAAGTGGTTATACCATGATCATGGCTGCAGCCATGATCCCAGTACCAAAATTTGCATCCCGCAATGGTTTTTCCTGTAGAAGTGATCTGAGCAGCTCCACAGATGCAGGGGGCAGAGGAGAAATTCTGCAGTCTAATAGATACCAGAGTACCTGTAACTGCCCCTGCTATTACACAGGTCATTGTTGAAGTTTATAAAATACAAAAACAAAAAAAGAAAAAAAACAATCTAAGAGCTCTTTCCTGGTGCCTCCATGGCAGCATACCAATGATAGAGCTCCGCCTCGACTCCTCCTCCCTCAGGACTAGTGCATAGCATAAAAGACAAGAAGGTCCCTTCCCCCAGCATTCTCCTTTTTTTCCTCATACCTCTGGAACTGGTGAAGAGTTAGCAGTATGTCCCTACCTCTGCCTTACTTAGTTTGGCAGCTTCCGCTGGGTTCAGCCTCTCCCAGACGCAGTCCCTGCTCTTGGGTCGCTCATAGCACTAATAAGGCAGGGAACCCCTTCTGTGGATCTTTTGGGGTCAAAGCAGAGTTTCCTCATAGGAACGCAGTCTGCAGTTTCTGGAAAATTATGGATGAGTCTTTTCTGCAAAACAGCCGGGTCAGGTTTTCCCTTTATTCTATCATTTTATTATAAATGTCATTGTTTTTCCTGAGGATGATGTATATATTATCTGTGTCCTGTTTTGTTTGTTCCCCTTTTTTTATATTGGTATGAGTAGGTAGGAGTTCTTAATAAATCCTTTTTTTCCTAGGATTTAATGTCTTTTTTCCCCAGCACGGTTACCTGCTCCCCAGCAGGGTTACCTGGTATTTTCCTTGAGCAGGGGGGTGCTCGGTCCAGTTTTCCCCTGAAGCCCTCCCTTTTTACCTAAGAGTCTTATATATGGAGGCAGTTTAATTAAAGGTGTGGGAGCTGCCTCTATCAAGAAGCCCTGAAAGTGCTCCTTCCCGGCCCTTAGGTACAGCAGTTTTACTTTTAAAATTATGCATGTTTATCTGGGATTATGTAATGTGTATACATATGTGCGTACTAAGGGGAGGGTTGTATGTATATGTGTGTATGTATATATATATATATATATATATATATATATATATATATATGTATATATATATATATATATGTGTATGTATGTGTATGTGTATACATATATGTTGGTGTATGCGTATATCTGTCTCGTCTAGACCTAAAAGCTTTTTTTCTCTCTCTCTCCTTTCTTTTTTTCTTTCCCTGTTATCTAAAAAAAAAAAAAAAAAAAAAAATGGGGACTTTCCTCTCTCTCTTTCGCTTTTAGCTGACCCTGCTGCTTGTAAGCCATCATGAGTCGCTCATCCCAGGCAAAAGATCCTCACACTTCTGATAGGGATGGGACCAACTTTACGTGAGTATTAAAAAAAAAAAAGAGAGCATGTGTCTTTGAGTGATGGGAATTTTCCCTCTCTCACCAGCCCTGCCCAATCCAAGAGATCGGAGAAATCTTCAAGATATCGAGATGACGAAAGTCCATATAGATCCCGATCCTCACAACATAGATCTGGAAGATCAAGATCAAGGAGGTGGGACTATTCCCCATCTCCCCCTCCTCATACTTCCAGGAAGAAGTGTTGGGCTAAATTAGTCTGCAAGGACTGCTTGAGAGATTATGCGGCCAATCGGGAACAGGAAAGCAAACAAGTAGTAGACTTGATCAAAAAGACAGTTAAGGATTCAATTTCAGAACTAGCATTGGTTCCGGCCCAATCTGTTTCCGAATCCTCTGCTCATGTTCCAGATACCGAAAGGCCTGGTCCCTCCGCAACTATTACTCTATTACTGTACATCCGGCAGAGCATCCAGCCAGGGAGTCAGACTCGGACGGATCTTCAGATGAAGGGGATCCATCTGGGTTCCAGTATACCTTGGTTCAGCCCTTCATTCAGGCGGTCAAAGAAGCTATTGCCTGGGAGGAGGTAGAAAATCCCACTCCTCAAGAATCCAAATCCTATTTTCCATTCCTTAAAAGGAAACAGATCTATTTCCCTTTAATGGGAGAAATTAAGGAGGTCATTGATAATGAATGGCGGAAAACAGATAAGAAGTTTTCAGTGGGACGGATGAACAAGCTATACCCTTTGGCTGAACAGGATATGCATTCCTTAGCCTCTATGCTAGTTGTAGATGCAGCAGTAGTCCGCCTGGCAAAGAACGTTACATTACCTATGGAGGACTCTACTTCCTTCAAGGATCCTTTAGACAGAAGGATTGACTCGGACCTACGAAAATCTTATCTGGCAGCAGGTGCAGCTTGCAGACCAGCAATTGCTCTCACCTCGGTTTCCACCGCTATTAGGTCTTGGACAGTAAACGTCGAGACTGCCTTACGTCAGGACGTCCCAAAGAAGGACATAATCAAAGCCCTGGAAGAGCTCAAGATTTCGGCAGATTTTGTGGGAGAAGCGGCAATTGATACCATCCGCTGCTCAGCCAGAGCTATGCTCCATTCTGTGATGGCAAAAAGAGCTTTATGGCTTAAACCATGGATAGCCGATCCTGCATCCAAACAGAACTGGTGCAAGATTCCATTTGATGGGAAAAATTTGTTTGGGGAACAACTAAATACAGCCATCTCGAGAGTGTCGGGCGGAAAATCGGGCATGCTTCCACAAGACAGAAGGGCTCGCAAGTCAAGGCCATTTACAGCTAGATTCCGTCCATCTAATGTGCGGGATTACAGACAGCCAAAACAGGCCAGAGAGGGCAGGAGACCCTGGAGAGGCACTCAAGCTTCCTTCCTAAATTCCAGAAAAAACAAAGTCCTTACCGCTCCCCAAGAGGCGCCAAAACCTTTTTGACGCCAACTTAGCCTTGTCCCTCCCAGTGGGGGCCAGGCTAAAACAATTTTTTCCAATCTGGGCAAGCCGCTGCCAGGATCTTTGGGTTCTATCGACTATTCGTTGGGGCCATTTTTGGAGTTTTTTGGGTCATCCTCCTCAAGATTCGTTCCAACAGACAACGTGGCCGACCTCCCATCAAAAGGCACAAGCACTGTCTCACTTCCTGTCATCTCTCCAGCTTCAGAAAGCGGCAGTTCCTGTTCCCTCGGAAGAGCGCTTCAAGGGATTCTATTCTACCCTTTTTCTGGTCCCAAAGAAAACAGGAGGTTGGAGACCTGTTATAGACCTAAAGAAGCTAAATCGACACATTCTTCTCAAAGTTCAAAATGGAGTCCCTGCAAACGATTATCCATGCCATCCAGCCAGGGGACTGGATGATCTCTATAGATCTGCAGGATGTGTATTTGCATGTCCCAATTCTCCCCTCTTTCCAAAAATACCTGAGAGTCGCAGTGGGACAATTGCACCTCCAATTCCAAGCCCTTCCCTTCGGCTTGTCCACCTCTCCACGAGTTTTCACAAAGATACTGATCTCATCCCTGGCTCCACTTCGAGAAAGAGGTCTAAGAGTCTACCACTATTTAGACGATATCTTGCTTCTGGCCTCCAACCCAAACCAGCTCATAGTCCACAAGGAAATGTTAATGCAGGAATTAATAGAAATGGGATGGTTGATAAACCTACAGAAGAGCCAGTTAATACATACTCAAGAGATGATTTATCTGGGCGCCTTATTCAAAACGAAACAAAATTCAGTTTCGTTGCCTCCTCAGAAGAGGGAAGCCATTATTCAGAAAATTATCCGAGTTCGACGGTGTTCTTTCCTGACAGCATCTCAATGCATGAGTCTAATAGGCACTATGTCGGCCTGCATCCCTTTAGTCCCCTGGTCTCATTGGCATCTGAGGCATTTCCAAGTAGCCTTTCTGGCACAGTGGAAGAGACTACATCTTTCCCAAAAGATCAGTCTGTCAGCATCAACAATCAGAAGCCTACACTGGTGGACAGACGCAACGAATCTTTCCAAATCGCATCACCTCGGCTCTCCCTCATGGATCACAATTACGTCCGATGCCAGCGGACAGGGCTGGGGAGCCCATTGCGGGGAGACAAGGGTACAGGGAAGGTGGCCTTTCCCTACTAACGGGATTGTGTCGAATATCCTAGAAATCAGAGCGGCTTTTCAAGCACTGTTAGCCTTGACATCCATCATCAAAGGTCAGAGAGTGTTACTGCGTCTGGACAACAGAGCAGCAGTGTCTTATCTTCAGAGACAAGGGGGCACACACAGCAGATCCCTTCTCAGGGAAGTGGAGCCAATACTCTTATGGGCAGAGAGGAATCTCCTCGGCCTGAAAGCTGTGTATCTTCCAGGCACTTTGAATATGGAAGCAGATATGCTGTCCAGGAACTTCACGGACAGCAACGAGTGGTCTCTACACCCCCACGTCTACTAGCAGATAGTCAATCTCTGGGACTATCCTCAGGCAGATTTGTTTGCCTCTCCGAGCAACAACAAGTTGACCCGTTTCTTCTCCCGCTTTCCTCACCCATCGGCCGAAGCAGTGGACGCTCTGGTATGCCCATGGGTCTTCAAGACGGCTTATGCCTTTCCACCTCGCCCACTAATTGCGAGTTTTCTCTCAAGACTTCTGAAGGAAGAAGTCCAAGTCTTGGCAATACTGCCCTATTGGCCGAAGAGACCATGGTTCCCTCTAGCCATGTATCTCAGCCTGGAACCGCCGACGAGGATCCCCTCCTTTCCTCACCTGTTATCCCAAGGCAGGATGTTTCACCCGAATCCCCACAAGCTGGACCTTTCGGGTTTGGAAGCTGAAAGGCAGAGGTTTGAAACCTTAGGCTGCTCCGCAGAGGTCATCTCTACCCTTCTAAGAGCAAGAAAGCCTTCCACAAACGCAGTTTACAATAAAATCTGGAACAACTTTCAAACCTTTGCCTCTGGAAAAGGATTCAACCCGATCTCTCCTTCTACGATTGACGTCCTCAGTTTTTTACAAACAGGTCTAGATTTGGGTCTTGGTCTGAGCTCCCTAAAGGTTCAGGTAGCAGCAATATCGGCCGCATCCAATAGAAGATGGGCAGAAGACCCCTTAGTAGTGACCTTTCTGAGAGGAGTATTAAAGATCCGCCCTCCGGCCAGGCGCTCCTTTCCAAAATGGGATCTTTCATTCGTTTTGGAAGTTCTCTCAAATCAGCCGTTTGCCCCAGTAGAGCAAACTTCACTTTGGAATCTTACCTTGAAAACGGTCTTCCTCTTAGCCATAACATCTGGAAAGAGAATTTCGGAACTCCACTCACTAGGAATTGGTGAGGAACACATTTCCTTTTTCCCGGATAGGGTGGAACTCCGTCCGATTCATGGCTTTGTCCCCAAAGTGGCGTCATCAGCTTTCCTAAGAGAACCCTGGGCATTGCCAGTCTTTACTGACATGGATTCCAATACTTGCAACGAATTAGACATCGCCAGAGTGCTGAAAGCCTACTTGGCTGCCACCGAATCTTTTAGGATATCGGAAAGACTATTCATCATCCCTCACGGGAAAAATAGAGGAAAAGATGCCACTAGCAGAACTCTAGCCTCCTGGATAGTGAAGCTAATCAAAAAAACGTACATATCCAAGAAGTTAGTGCCTCCAACACAGGTGAAAGCTCATTCCACGAGGGCTGTAGCAGTATCTTGGGCAGCTAGGGCCAACGTCTCCTTGGAGATGGTATGCAGGGCAGCATCCTGGTCTTCTCGCCATACTTTCATCAGGCATTACAGAATTGATCCAGGATCCCTTACAACTGTAAACTTTGGAAGACGGGCACTAAACTCGGCCATGTCCTCTGTCTGAATAAAATTTATTTTTTGTGTGCATTATCCCACCCGTGTCAGCTATTTATTTATCATTGGTATGCTGCCATGGAGGCACCAGGAAAACGGAAAATTGTATCATACTTACCGTAATTTTCCTTTCCTGGTGCCAATCCATGGCAGCATACGCTCCCACCCTCGGTATTCTAAATTACAGGAGAATGCTGGGGGAAGGGACCTTCTTGTCTTTTATGCTATGCACTAGTCCTGAGGGAGGAGGAGTCGAGGCGGAGCTCTATCATTGGTATGATGCCATGGATTGGCACCAGGAAAGGAAAATTACGGTAAGTATAATACAATTTTCCGTTTTCACACGGGCGCTCCGTATGTCCGTATTTCATCCCATTTTTTTGCGGATGAAATACGGACATAATGCATGTCAATGGGATTGCGGATGTCATCTGCTGACATCCGATTTTCGTCCTTTCAGTTCTGTTCCATTTTTTGGAACGGAACAGAACCCTATTTTTCTTCCGTTTAAAAAACGGAACGGATGCAAAATCGGATGTCAGCGGTGTCATCCGCTGACATCCGCAATCCCCATAGACATGCATTATGTCCGTATATCATCCACAAACGGATGGGATGATAAACGGACATATGGAGCAGATGACACAAGTGGCATCTGTGTCCGTGAACAAAAAAAGTGCCGCAGCGGAATAAAAAAATTGGAGCGGCCATGTGAAAGAGCCCTAAAGGGACAGTATAAAAAAAAATGTAAATATAATAAAATAAATAAATGTAAACTTGTTTTTTTATTAACTGCGTTGTCCCCCCCCCCCATGCTGATGCTTAAAAGACAACATGCACGTAGGTCCTGTATGCATATGTAAACGGTGATCACACCACCACACATGTGAGATGATGTCACGAATTGTAGAGCGAGAGCAATAATTATTGCACCAGAACTTCTGTTTAATTCTCATCTGATAACCTGTAAAGGTTTTTAGAGCATTGCCTATGTATATTGTACTGTAGATTGTTGCCATTCAGTGTGCATGCGCAATTTTAAAGTGTGACATGTTAGGTATCTATTTACTCAGCATCTCATCATCTTTTTTAGGCTCCATGTACACGGGACGCTGGAAATGGCCGTTTAGGAGCAGTTGGGCGTTTTTTTCAGAAGCCCCTGAACCCATCTACATTTTATCTTATCTGTCCATGTACACATGGTCATTTACAGTCATTTGCAGGCAGTTGCGTTCAGGGACTGTTTTTAGAACGCAATTATTTGCGTTCGAACGTGTGTTTCCCGGCGTTTCAAACGCACAAACGCGTCCGAACGCGTCTGAACGCGTCCAAACGCAATGACCCGCGTTTAGCGTTCGCGTTTTTCCATTTTAAAGGGGAATCATTTTTTTGACCTCTAGGAACGCTTCTAAACGCAAACGCCCGCAAACGCCGCTAAACGCGGGTACAAACGCGACCGAACGGACGTTTCAAACGTTCTAAAAATTCCAGCATTCAAAGGGACTTTTAACAACGTCCCGTGTACATGGAGCCTTATTGTAACAAAAGATTGGGTATTATAGTGTGTTTGTGTGCACTAGAATTAATTAGAGTGTATTTTTTCCTGAAAATTTGTGTTTTAAAAATGACTGCACAAATATCACCCAACATAAACATTGTCAACAACAACCACTTTATTCCTCAGGGCCTCTGCTTTAAAAAAAATAATAATAATGTTTGGGAGTTCTAAGTCATTTCCTAGCAAAGAAAAAGGAAGATTCTGAATTGGCCCGAATTGGCCCAGGTGATATGTGGTAAGAGTGGACCAATTCATAAAATTAATCACATGACACCTTTTGTGGTTTACATCACCCAGATTAAATTTTCATAAAATGATTGATAAAGAGAACAGTCAGTGATTATTTCTAAATCGTGTGATTGCAACTTCATCCAGTCAATACAGTCCTCCATCTTCATACTGGAAACAGACCTGATAGCAAATCTTAGGGGTAATATGTATACAAAATGTCCTCTAATGCTTCATTAAAGTGTTACTAAGCCCACAACAGTAGAATCAGTCTGTATTTGCATGGAACCTAAGGTGTTAATCCTACGCATTGTGTAAAAAGGCTGTCTGATCCTGTCTTCTCTGATCTTCCCCTTCTTCCCGTGTCCCCAATCCATCTACTGATAGTACAGAGCCTTGTAGGGCACTCTAAGTTTGGTGTGTATCGCTAGTAGTTTTTTTTGAGGAGGGTGCATGTGATCGGCACAGGCCCAATTAGCACTGTTCAGACAGAGGGTCAGGGGTCATGCAGCCTCATAGGACAGTCAGAGGAGAATTAAATCTCCTCCTACAAGCTTTAACCAGTGTTCGGCCAGACACTGATAGAAGTCACAAGGCTGCTGTATACCGCTGATGAGAAAAGGTATTTAGCAGTTTATTTACATACTCCCTCTCAAATGGTAGCGCCATAAATACCAACAAGTTTCATCCAACACTCTCATTTAGCAGTTTATATTTATTAAAATAATAGCATGTCCATACTCTGTGTACTGTGGGAGACCAGATATAGTGACTGCAGGGTCCTGAGTTTAGAAACACTTTAAGTTCCTGTTATATTATGCTGTCATCTTTTCAGAATTTTAAAAGGTATTGGCTTAGTCCAATCAATTTAGTTATATGTAGGGGGCAACATCAGAGCATCAGAGCAAGAGAATGTCACCAGTACACCACAAATCTCCAAAGCTGATCCAAAGTTTTTATTCAACGATTAGATTATTTAAACAAAAGCAACATTTCGGAGCCTTGCAAGACCCCTTTATCAGGCATGTGACGAAATGGGAAACAAAGAACAAACTATTTTGGAGGCAATATCAAGGCCGCTAATAAGGAGGTACCACCATTCTAGGAGGGGCGACATTTACTAGAACTGATCCCCTGTAGTTCCCCCTGCAGCAGCTGAAAGCTGGCTTTTTCTCCTCTCCCTCCCGCCGCTTTCAGTTGTTACAGTGGGAAACTAAAGGGGATTGGTTCCAGCAAATGCCACCCCTGCTGCACCAGTCGCCCCCTTTTGTCCAAGTTCCCCTTACTTCTGCTGCTCAGGCCCCCCTGTGTACTCCCCTGGTTGTTACCCCCCCTCCCCCCTTCCTGCATGTCGCTGGCTTCCCTTCCTCTCCTTCCTGTTGGTTGCTGTAGGGGATTGTTTCAGGACAGAGAGTGGGACCATTTACCAGCCCTTTCCTTTTCTGAATGAACACAGTATTTAAACTGTGTTTACTATGCTTCAGTTTTTGAATGAACAGAAAGTCTGTGCAGAGCTCTTCCTGTTCATTCATTCTGTGCAGCTAAGGCTGCAGAGATAGAAACTGAGAACTGTGTCCTCAAACACTTTTCTGTCTCAAAATGAGACATTAGAGGTTATTTTTAGGCCCCGAATACACCACTAAAAACCCTCAACAGGGTTGTTGAAAAAATTGTAAAAATAATAAAAAATAAAATTGTAAAAATATATATAAATAATACAATTGTAAAAAATAAATAAATAAAATTGTAAAAAAAATATTTAAAATAAATAACACATAATTAGGGCTCATTCACGTGGGTTCTTTGGCCCATACACTATGATTGAGTGGTTTGTTTGTTCAGCTGGAGAAGCCTGTTACTCAATAGGGATGCAGCAACTATAAGAACACAGCCGCAGGTCCTAATTACGTCAGCTGTGGGTGAGTGGCCCCCAATGCACACTGTCTGTATCAGGGCAGTACACCTGCACCTACATGCCTTTCAAATTTGGAACTGTGGCTGTGTTCGTACAGCTGCTGCACCCCCATAGTGTAACATAAGCTGCTGGCAAGAAAAAAAAAAAATGCTGATTTACACTGTACAGGCCACAGTGCCCATGTAAATGAGCCCCAAGGCACAATTTACACAAAAACTTTATTAACCTAATACAGTTATATGTTTTAGGTTTAGCAGGTAGTTTTGTAAGTTATGTTGTGTTTGTGTCTGTTAATAGTTATTTTAGTGCATTTTTAGTGAAAATATTGCTGTTATTGATGTTTTTGGTGGGGTTGTCTGTCAGGTAAACTGTAATTTCAAATATAAAAATAAGTCATCTGACGTAACGCGTACGGGGAGGAGCCTACTCAGTGAACGTCAGACCCAGAGAGGTCCAGCCACGGAGGTGTTATTTGCTGTTCGTAACCCACACTGTCTGAAGTGCCGGCAAATGTAAGTGTATTTCCTTCTTTGCTTAAACAAATAAAGTATTCAGACTGAGAGCACTAGATCCTTCTCCCTTTATATATTTTGGCTGAGTTTCTATCGCACTCGGAGTACCAGCTAAAGGAAGAGTGGAAGGTGTGGAGTGAACAGGCTGTCCATTACAATTATATCCTAATGCTTATAAGACTCCTTGGAGTCTAACCCTGAGGTGAGCTGCTAATCTTGCACTAATCACTGGGAGCACTTGGTTGGAGTGTGGAGCACGCTTGCACCTGTAATTACATTGGATCACAGATGGAAATATTTTGAACATTTTTTTGGATTAAGATTGAGTTTGGGACTCTTTCTTTCTTTCTGATCACTTGAAGACAGCACTTGGACTTTTTATTTTTTGCACTGGTTGAGTTGCATTTGCACCTTTGGCATTTATAATTGAAGTATTTGAGTATATTTTGATATATATTTAGCCAATTATGTTTGATTAAGTTTGATCACTTGGCACAGCAATATTGATTTATTTGTATTCACTGGTGGTTTGTGTTAGCACTGATTGTCTGCTGCCTTGTTTATATTTACATTTATATTTATTTGTATGTGGTTTGCACTGATTATTTCACATTTTTTTGGTGCATAAAGTGTGGATCCACCCAAGGTAATAGTATGGCGAGAATATAGTAGCAAGTGTATCATAAAATACTGAATACAAATGCAAAGGTATGGGGGCGTTATACCAACCCCTAATATGTATATCTATAATTTTTCACTTACATGACATGGAGGACTCCTTAAAGGAGGGGTCCAGTTATGTGATTTCAAATAGTCCTGAGCGATACATGTTACTGTATTGTTAATGTTTTGCGCAGTGATTTCCTGAGCTCTCATTATTGTACATTGCTTGCTCTTGAATTTAATATTTTCTTTAATAAAATTAATTTTTTTGATTTAAAAAAGCATGTGAGCAAAGTCAGAATTGAACGTACTCAAGTTATTAGATCAATACAACAGCAAGACAACTACCATTTTAAGAGCCCAAACATCAAACAAAGGTATACCACAGTTCCAGGCTGGTCCGTTCACATTAACCCTAAACTTATTTCCAGCTGTAGGTGCTGGTTCGGTTCGCAGCCAAAATACTAGTGAAAGAGGATAGATGACCGCACTCCAACATGCTGAAATTGATTGTAGAAAATCAAGCATAAAAACATGTTTACAGCTCCACAAAGACAGGTATAGGCATTAACGCGTTCATGCCAGAAAGCGCTTAATCATAACACCATTATGTTATATTGTGTCATGATTAAGTGCTTTCTAGCGTGAAATGCGCTAATGCCTATGCCTATCTTTATGGAGCTGTACACATGTTATATTGTGTCATGATTAAGTGCTTTCTAGCGTGAAATGCGCTAATGCCTATACCCATCTTTATGGAGCTGTACACATTTTATATTGTGTCATGATTAAGCACTTTCTAGCGTGAAATGCGCTAATGCCTATGCCTATCTTTATGGAGCTGTACACATGTTATATTGTGTCATGATTAAGTGCTTTCTAGCGTGAAATGCGCTAATGCCTATACCTATCTTTATGGAGCTGTAAACATGCTTTTATGATCAATTTTCTACAATAAAGTTTTAAATATTCAGCAAGTTGTAGTGCCGTCATCCATCCTCTACCATTTTAAGGGCTAGAGTTGACCAGTGGTAGCATACAGTATGTGTCTCTCTTAGTTTGGTTTGCTTTGCTTTAAAACTGCCCTCACGACTTGAAAAAAAAAAAAAAAAAAAAAGAAAATATAACTGCCCTCACCTAATACTATGTTGCCATCTGATAGATCATACTGCGAATAATAGCAGTGGAACCATTATTAGAACTTGGATTATTTTTTGTCTAATAAAATAATGTATATTAGAAGCCACATAACTAAACTGACCAGGTTTCAATTTGAATCTCATGACGTACAAACTATGAATAAGTAATACATTCATACTTTTGTTTTCTCTGGAAAAAAATATGGTGAATGGTACAGTACTTTGTTTACCAATATTATTTAAGGAAAAAAGGCACAGTCATTTTCTTGGAAACATTAACAAAGCTAATAATCAGACTTTTGTGTGTCTGCATTTTCAAAATATTGTAATTATTTGTTCTTTAATAGAAAGACACAAAGATTGGCTTTAAGTATAAATCTCTATACTGTCTGAGGATTAAAATGTAATTGAGTTGGAGCCTTTGAAATATGGTGATAATTTGACTTTCCAAAGGTCATGAAAAGCCATTACCAGACAATAGGTTCGCATAGATGTTTCTGCATTTCTTGGAAATTAAAAGTATATCAAATATTCCTATATTTTTAAAAAATTCTATTTGTGCCATAACATACAACAGCCCTAGTAATTATTAACCTGCTACTTAACCACTTCTGGACCAGAAGGATTTGCCCCCTTAATGATCAGGCAATTTTTTGCGATTCGGCACTGTGTTATTTTAACTGAGAATTGTGGGGCCCTTCGATGCTGTACCCAAATAAAATTGATGCCCTTTTTTTCCCACAAATAGTTCTTTCTTTTGGTGGTATTTGATCACCTCTGCGATTTTTATTTTTTGCGCTATAAACAAAAAACGGCGACAATTGTAAAAAAAAAAAAAAGAAAAATATTTTTCACATTCTGCTATATAACATTCCCCCCAAAAAAAATGTAAAAATCAAAATTTTTTAACATTTTAGGCCAATTTGTTTTCTGCTACATATTTTTGGAAAAAGAAAATTGCAATAAGCGTATTTTGATTGGTTTGCGCAACAGTTATCACGTCTAACTACGGGAAAGATTTATGTCATTTTTATTGTCTTTTTTTTTTTTTTCACTAGTAATGGCGGCGATCTGCGATTTTTAGCGGGACTGCGACATTGCGGCGGACAGGTCAGACCCCTAACTGACATTTTTGACACTTTTGGGGGTACCAGTGACATTACTACAGTAATCAGTGCTAAAAATATGCACTGTTACTGTAATAATGACACTGGCAGGGAAGGTGTTAACACTATGGGTGATCAAGGGGTTAAATGTGAGCCTAGGGGAGTGATTCCAACTGTATGGGGGCGGGGCTTGTGAAATGATCACAGAGACCTGTGATCCTATATAGAAGGATCACAGGCACTGTGTGATCATTCCAGAGAGAATTTTACAACAGCTGACCGCTCTTCTCTCTCAGCGGGGAGAAATTGCGGATCGGAGATGCCTGCCCCATGCATCAGAGTCCCTTACTGCCGAGTGGGGGTAGGAGCGCACCGCCGTCGGCGCGCTTGCCCCCTAGCTGCAGGCGCGCGACCGACGTAGCCCTACGTCCGTTTACGCAGGAGGTGCAATATCTGCGGCAGGCAGTCTGGAAGCAGTTAAATGTATAAAACTAGTCTTATGATGTGATGGCAGGCATAAATCATTTCTTGTAAATGTTGCCAGAGAATTTCAGTAAGGTTTCAGAGCAGCAAGGTCCATAAAGAAATGAATAAGCAAGTTTGAGGTGGAGGAACTTGACTGGTCCTGACCTCAACCTGAAAGAACAACTTTGGGATGAATTATAGTGGAGACTGCGAGCCAGGTCTTCTTGTCCAACATCAGTGCCTGACCTCACAAATGCGCTTCTGGAAGAATGGTCAAATATTCACATAGACATAGTCCTTAACCTTGTGGACAGCCTTCCCAGTGACAATTGTTTTAGGTCAAAAGAGGAGGTTAGGCTCAGAAGTTTAGAAGAAGCAGGAGTGTGAAGTGTGTGTCACCGAGAATGATTGTGAGAATTTCAGAAGAGAGAAAGTAGGGTAGCCAGAAAAAAGTAATCAAGGAAGCGTGATACCAGTCCAGGAGGCCAAAAGATCACAGCAATTTTCAAAGAAACTGTAGAGCAGGGGTCGGGAACCTTTTTGGCTGAGAGAGCCATGAACCCCACATATTTTCAAATGTACTTCCGTGAGAGCCATACACTATATTTCAAGGGTCGGGAACCTTTATTTAATATTCATATTCATGGGCCGCAGCTATAAAGTGAGTAGATGGAGCCGTGGGAAAGTGCCTGGAGTCCGGTCGGGAAGAGAGCAGAGCAAGCAGGTATGCAATGAGGCCGGAGTGGTGAAGCGCCTGCAGGTCTGGGAGTGATGGAGGTGAGTATAGGCCCTGAGAAAATGGCGGCCGGCCGCTGAAGGCCTCAGAAGTGGATGTGAGAGGCAGCTCCCGCGGGTCCCCGGGCGTCAGAGGGGAAGGAGATCATGACTTTCAGGGCACAGGGAGCGGATGGCAGGTCTCCTTATCGGGCGGTGATTGCCAAGGCCCTCAGATGCACAGCACACGAGCTGGCGGCGGTACCACGAGTAGGCTGCGGGGTCCGTAGCGCGGTAATCCGGTCACCCAGAGACTAACTGAGGGTAGCACACTAAGTGTACCGTTGATGGGTGCAGAAATCTCCTTGGCACCGGTTACAGCTATGCGGATAGCACTGGATTAAGTGGTAGACGCGTCGGAGCTCTGGGACTACTCGAGCCAGATACAGCCATCCAAAGAGCCACATCTGGCTCACGAGCCATAGGTTCCCTACCCCTGCTGTAGAGAATAGACAAATACAGTAAGGTTCAAATGAGAGAGGGAGGTGGATGAAAGACCTGAAAAGTGCTTTGAGGGGATAGGAATATTCCAACTCCATCTCCCTTCTGTCCACTAGGCCTGGAAGAGTGAGTCCAGAGGAGGTCACAATGGGAGAGGGCAGCAGGAAAGGGAAAGTCAGATTCGTGAAGCCAGGTTACAGTAATTGCACGTAGGTTAAAGGAGTTTGTGATAAAAAGGTCATGGACAGAGGTGAATTTGTTACAGACAGAGGGAGCATTCCAAGGGGCGCAGGAGAAGGGGAGGCTGGTTCTAGGAAAAAGAGGAATGGAAACCAGATTGTGTAGATTCCGGCCGCTGTTACAGGATAGGGGATATGTTGCCGAAAGGTAAAAGATGGCGTTCCAGGATTTGGGGAAATATTTACAGATACTAGGTGAAGCAGACGGGTGAAAGATGTAATATGGGAGTATAACTTATATGGGAGAGACACATCCCAGTATCCTGGAAGTTTTATTAGTATGTGAATTCAGAATAAGCAGGAATTGATGAGTGCAGTAATAGGGTGAAGACAGGAGTGAGAGTGAAATACAGTATATAACAGTATATATGGGGCAGAGAACTGTGAGAAGGAGAAGTAGGGAGTGCATGTTACAGAGTTTTGAGATTAAGAAGCAGACTGGGAGCTGAAAAAGCTTAATGGGGAAACACGTCACCTGCAGTCTGATTGGTGTTTTGCAGTAGTCTGCTGTGGATTTTCTCTTTGCGCATTCGCTGAAGTAGAGAGCCGAAGTGCAACATTTAATCCAGAATAATACTTTATCCAAGATGATAGTTGCCAAACCTATCCCTGCCTAGGCATCCCCTAAAGAAGGTCTAAATTTATACTGAGTTGGGTGGGGGGTAATGCCAATTCAGCAATTAGGAGTGTATAGGAGAAAACACATGGCTTCTCAACAGAAAACGTCTTCCGCCAAAGGCAGACTACAAAAGACAACAAAAGAGCAGGAGGACAGAGTTGTAAAGATTAGTATCAGCTCAGAAATTTAGATTTAGACACTAAGAGAATAAAATAAACATAACAGTAATATGGACACAGGTATAGATTTTGAAAGCCTTATAGGTTACTATTAAGCATAAAAATAGCAATGAATTTGTTTTAAGTTAGAGGTGGATTTTGAAAGCCGTGTAGATTACCCTTATGCACATTGATAGTAATGAAACAGTTTTCAGTTACAGGTGGATTTTGAAGGCAGTATAAATTAGCTGTGGGGGGGGGGGGGGATAAATAAGCTGTGTGGGGGGAAACAGAAGAGTTATTCAGATGATGCAGAGCCGAAGTGCAATACTTAATCCAGATTGATACTTTATCCAAGATGATAGTTGGCAATGCTATCCTTGCCTGTGCATCTTCTGCCATTTGGTGGTCATGACCATTTGGTGCTTTTAGTTTTCATATTTTCCTTTTTTTTTTTATTATACAGGATTTATATAGCACCAACAGCTTTACAATGTTGGGGAAGACAATACAGTTACAATACAATTCAATACAGGAGGAATTAGAGGGCCCTGCTCATGAAAGCTTACAATGTAGAAGGGAGGGTCAAGTGAAACAAAAGGCAATAACCGTAGGGGATGGGCTGATGGAGAAAATGGAGGTATAGTTGTTAGGTGTGGGTAGGTTAGGCTTCTCTGAAGAGGACGGTTTTCAGAGATCGCCTAAAAGCTAATAGAGTAGGAGATAATCGGACAGATAAGGGTAAGGAGTTCCATAGGATTGGAGAGGCTCTGGTGAAGTCCTGGAGGCGAGCATGGGAGGAGGTGACGAGGGAGCTAGAGAGCAGGAGGTTTTGAGAGGAACGAAGAGAGCGATTAGGTTGGTATTTTGAGACTAGGCTAGTGATGTAGCTGGGGGCTAAGCTGTGGATTGATTTGTAAGATGTTGTTAGTATTATGAATTTAATTCGTTGGGTAAGCGGAAGCCAGTGGAGGGCTTGACAGAGAGGAGCAGCGGACACTGAGCGATTGGTGAGGTGGATGAGTCTGGCGGCAGCATTCATGATGGATTGAAGGGGGGATAGCCTGTGTAGAGGTAAGCCAATGAGAAGGGAATTGCAGTAGTCGAGGCGCGAGATGTCCAGGGAGTGAACTAGGAGCTTTGTTGTGTCTTTGGTTAGAAAGGGGCGTATTTTGGAAATGTTACGGAGGTTGAGGCGGCAAGATTTGGACAGCGATTGGATGTGGGGCTCTAAGGAGAGTTCAGAGTCCAGGACAACACCTAGGACCTTGGCATGTGGGGATGGGTTGATAGTAATGACATCGATATTGACAGAGAGATCAGGGGAAGGGGCACGTGGTGGAGGAAAAATGATAAGCTCGGTTTTGGATGGATTGAGTTTAAGGAAGTGGTGTCGCATCCAGATCGATATATCGGATAGTAAATTAGTGATACAGAAGGAGACTGAGGGAGAGAGCTGAGGGGTGGATAGATTTGTATATCGTCAGCGTAGAGATCAGTGGCGGCTGGTGAAGTTTTAAGATGGGGGGGGCGCAAGACCCCACCGTTCTATTTTGACCCCTCCCATTTCTCAGAAGCCCCACCCCTTATAGACTCCACCCATTTTGTCCCCTGTATTTTGCTTGCGTGAACAAATTCTCCCAATATATCACATATTAACCACTTAAGCCCCGGAAGATTTTACCCCCTTCCTGACCAGGGTTTTTTTTGCGATTTTTTACTGCGTGACTTTAACAGACAATTGCGCGGTCGTGCGACGCTGTACCTAAACGAATTTGACGTCCTTTTTTTCCCATAAACAGAGCTTTCTTTTGGTGGTATTTGATCACCTGTGCGATTTTTTACTTTTTGCGCTATAAACAAAAAAACGCGTAAATTTTGCAAAAATAACAATATTTTTCACATTTTTTTATGAAATTCGGCCCAAAAAAATGTAAAAATCAAAATTTTTTAACATTTTTGGCCAATTTGTTTTCTGCTACATATGTTTGGTAAAAAAAAAATCGCAAAAAGCGTATTTTGGTTGGTTTGCACAAAAGTTATTGCGTTTACTAACTAAGGGAAAGATTTCTGTCATTTTTGGTGTTTTTTTTTTTGTAACGCGAAATGGCGGCGATCTGCGATTTTTTTTGCGGTACTGCGACATTTTAAAGGGGAGAACAAATTCCTGCGCTAAATTAAATAAATGACAGTGAATTCAATATGAATTATATAAGCAGCTAACACCAAAATCAACTAACAGTGATCAATAACCAAAATCTTTACAAAAAGTGCAGCACTAAAGTAATTAGAATAATAATGTGACAAGTGAAAAAACACAAAAAAACATATACAATATAAGCAAAATAGTGTCCAAAATACTGAATAAAGTCCCAAAACAAAGATGCAAATGAAAATGAATCCACATGCAAAGTGTTGAGAAGAACAATCCTTTTCAGTGACACCCAGGGAAAAGTGAAGGATGGGGACACCTCTGTGCACAAGTATCACAAGCAGCTTACCAGAACTCCTTGGCTACTCAATTTAATGAGACAGCCTCTCCCAGCAAGAGGTTATACCAGTGTCACCAGCGGTTGTCAAGCTCCAATGCTTCATAATCACTCCATCATATAAGCATGAGTATATAAAAAGAATAAGAGCCCATAGCGTAATTCCGTAACATATAAAATCCAATTTATTAAAAGAGTACTACTCACAATGAGAAGGTAAAAAACAGGTGCATAGAACGTGCTGTTTCCAGGACCAGGTAGCGGCGTCCCGCAAATGTCCAAAGCAGCATCAAGCAATATAAGGCAGGCCGGCTCCGTAAGGGGGCGTGTGGACGTTGCGTCTGGAGTCGCCAACGTTTCGTCATCAAAAGACTTCGCCTGGGCATCACTTTGCTCTGCGACATTGCGGCGGACAGATAGGACCCTTGACTGACATTTTTGACACTTTTGGGGTTACCAGTGACATTACTGCAGTAATCAGTGCTATACATATGCACTGTTACTGCAAAATGACACTGGCAGGGAAGGGGTTAAGTTTATTGGGGAAGGAGGGGTTAAGTGTGTCCCTAGGGGAGTGCTTTTTACTGTGATTGGCTGTGGCTACTAGTGTAGGAACAGTGATCAACGGTCCTACATAATAGAACCGTATGATCACCATTCCTACACAGGGGAGAATGACAGGCGGCTTGTTTACATGTTTCTCCCTCTCCACCGACGATCGCCGAGTGACCGGCGGACATCGGGTCCGCCGGTCACACGCACTGACTTCCCTGTGAACGAGCTGTGGCGGGCGCGCACCTCCGCAGGCGCGCGCTCGCCCGCTATTGGCTCACAAGGAAGTGACAGGCAAGTGACGTATATATATACGTCACTTTGCCTGGCCGGGGCTGACCGCCGCAGTATATAGTTGTGCGGCGGTCGGCAACCGGTTAAGGGGTCTCTCAGTACTAGTATATCCTATAATAGGGAGCAGGGGCCCTATTATGGGATATACTGTGAGACACACCCTATTATGGGATACACTGACTGAGAGTGGCACAAACCCCACAGTACAGACCCCCTAGCACAAACCCCACAGTACAGGCCCCCTAGCACTAATCCAACAGTGCAGCCCCCCTAGCACTAATCCCACAGTACAGGCCCCCTAGCACAAACCCCACAGTACAGGCCCTCTTTCAATGCAGTGACCAGTGTACATGCCCCCTTTCAATGCAGTGACCAGCGTACATGCCCCCTTTCAATGTAGTGACCAGTATACATGCCCCTTTCAATGTAGTGACCAGCATAAATGCCCCCTTTCAATGTAGTGACCAGTATAAATGCCCCTTTCAATGTAGTGACCAGTATACATGCCCCTTTCAATGTAGTGATCAGCGTACATGCTCCCAATGCAGTGACCAGCGTACATGTCCCCAATGCAGTGACCAGCGTACATGCCCCCAATGCAGTGACCAGCGTACATGCCCCCAATGCAGTGACCAGCGTACCATGCTCCCAATGCAGTGACCAGCGTACATGTCCCCAATGCAGTGACCAGCATACCATGGCCCCAATGCAGTGACCAGCATACATGCCCCCAATGCAGTGACCAGCGTACATGTCCCCAATGCAGTGACCAGCGTGCGTGCCCCCTTCAATGAATTGAACAGTGTACATGTCCCCAATGCAGAGTTTAGCATGCGTGCCCCCATCAATGCATTGATCAGTGTACATGTCCCCAATGCAGAGTTTAGCGTGTGTGCCCCCATCAATGCATTGATCAGTGTACATGTCCCCAATGCAGAGTTTAGCGTGTGTGCCCCCTTCAATGCATTGAACAGTGTACATGTCCCCAATGCAGAGTTTAGCATGCGTGCCCCCTTCAATGCATTGAACAGTGTACATGTCCCCAATGCAGAGTTTAGCGTGCGTTCCCCCTTCAATGCATTGAACAGTGTACATGTCCCCAATGCAGAGTTTAGCGTGCGTGCCCCCTTCAATGCATTGAACAGTGTACATGTCCCCAGTGCAGAGTTTAGCGTGCGTGCCCCCTTCAATGCATTGATCAGTGTACATGTCCCCGATGCAGAGTTTAGCGTGCGTGCCCCCTTCAATGCATTGATCAGTGTACATGTCCCCAATGCAGAGTTTAGCGTGTGTGCCCCCTTCAATGCACTGATCAGTGTACATGTCCCCAATGCAGAGTTTAGCGTGCGTGCCCCCTTCAATGCACTGATCAGTGTACATGTCCCCAATGCAGAGTTTAGCGTGCGTGCCCCCATCAGTGCATTGATCAGTGTACATGTCCCCAATGCAGAGTTTAGCGTGCGTGCCCCCTTCAATGCATTGATCAGTGTACATGTCCCCAATGCAGAGTTTAGCGTGCGTGCCCGACTGAGAGCAGTGCACTTACCTGGAGGCTGGAGCCCTGCGAGTCACGGCGGCTTCTCCTCCGACTCCGTCTTCTTCGTCTGGCGGCGGTCGGCGGGAAGGTGAGCGGCGCTTCTCCCTCTAGGCCTCTTCTGCGGCGGGAAGGTGAGCGGCGCTTCTCCCTCTCGGCCTCTTCTGCGGCGGGCGGCGTGAAGGTGAGCGGCGCCGGCTTCTTCTGTGGACTGGAGACTCCTCTTCGGCAGCGGGAAGGTGACCGGGCGGTGACAGTGATTGACTGATGCACGCACCGCCACCGCCCCCAACGAGGTCAGCATAGATGTCCTGAATCATGATTGGTCCAGGCTGGAGTCTGGACCAATCATGATCCAAAACATCACAAAAGGGGTGTGTTGTAGCGCAGTGCTCTGTGCCACAGTTACGCCCCAGAAGGCCGCCAATCGGCGCCTCTGCCGGGTGGAAAACCCCACCCCCCCCCAATAGCCACCAATGAGGCGGGCGCCCCTAGTGGGCAAAAAAATTATTTTTTTTTGTTAATCTTTTTTTTTTTCTTTTCGGGGGGGGGGGGGGGGGGGCCCTGCGCCCCCTATCGGCCGGCCGCCACTGGTAGAGATGGAATTGGAAGCCATGGGAGGCTATCAACTGACCCAGAGAGGAGGTGTAGATTGAAAACAGGAGGGTCCAAAAACAGAGCCTTGGGGACCCCAACAAATAAGAGAAGGGAAGAGGAGAGGAGGTAGTAGAATTGTAAGTAACGCTAAAGGTGCGGTTGGATAAGTAGGAAGATAACCAGTGAAGAGTACAGTCACGGAGACCAGAGGCATGGAGTTTTTTGAGGAGGAGGGGATGAGCACCTGCCCTATACTAAAATACAGCGGTTTAGTGTGTCGCAGCTATCCATTCCAGCTGCAGTGAACCGACAGTAGGAGGCCATGTGTTGTGCATTTCCGTGCATTGCGCAACTCCCTTTTTTATGTACAAATTTTATTTGAAGTGCATAAAATTGACACTTCATTCATGTCACTGTACAGCAGCATTGCTGTGCGATTCGATCCAGTGCGCTATAATAAAATGCAGTTTGTCTGCATTTTAAGTGCCTGGCTGGTTTACAGTGTTAATAGGACATAAAGAAAACAATTGTCTTCTCTTTGTTCTAGTGGTGTCTGGCATTTTTCCAGTGTGGAAAAACGCCAGTCACAGTTCTGTGTTAAATGGCCCTATTTTACAAGGGCAAACAAATTACATATTGTGGAACTTGGTTTAAAGTAACAATGCATCAGGTTTATTAAGTTCATTTATTGAACTAAGATGTTCCATATTCCCAAAATGAAAGCAGTAGGCTTGCCAGTGAAATGAAAACTAAAGCAAAACTGTTTGAATTCTATAATATCACTTTAATTCCTAACTTTCAAGTATGAGTGATACTTTTATAATCTCTCCTTATTACTCAATTTTCCCTGTCTAATACTGCCATCTGCTGGATGTTGCCTTCTACATTTAGTTTCGCAAAAATCTTCTAATCCAGAATTAGGATCTAAAGCTGGCCATAGGCTGAGGGGATTTCATCTGTCTGAGATTTTTTTAAATGAAAAAAAAAAAGTTGGCTGAAAATGTATTAGGTACAGTTTGAGTTTTCTGACAGTCATCAAAAGCCACAGCAGAAGATTCATCCTTCTGCACTGTTTAGTGAAGGTGGATGAATGTGTTCCAGCAGGCTGAACAAAAGAAATCTATGGGTGTATGGCCAGCTTAATAGTTGAAGTACATGTAAACCCGAACAATGAACTTTTGTCTGTTAAATGTACCATATAAAGTTTTCTTTTTGTTATTTGTTTAATAGGTGCAAAAATACCTGTGGATTTTGCCAGCAATATTGTAAAACACATAACTTCCTGTGCTCTCTATCTCGTACACAAAGGGGTAATAGAGATAACAAGGGGTGGAGATAAGGAGAAGGCTGTGTTCTTTCAAATCCATCAAAATGAAGAAGACAGGGCTGACACCACACCATGTCAAAGAGGAAGGTAGAAGTACACTATATTTTTGGCATTTCAACAGGTATTTTTCTGTACATACAGCATGTTTAAAGAGAGAAAACATGGGAAAATGTGCATGTATATAGAAAAGTACTAAAAGGGTTTTTTTTTTTTCCTTGATATACATTTTAAAGGTTTTAAAAACCAAAAGCGGTTGTAAACATCAGACATGAAATCTAAACAAAGCACACATTTACTTAACCCCTTCTGCTCACTCGGCTCTCTCTGTTCCTTTCTTCTTATTCAGCCCTCTTTTCGCCTTTAACCCTTTCTGCACCTTCGGCCCCTTCTGCTCTAGCAGCACCTTCAGATTTGTCAAGCAAATCTGCTCCTCTGGGTGGGCCGTACTGTTCCCAATGCTCTACAGCATGGGTAACCCCTGCAACAACGAGAACACATGTGCCAGGTGGCCAGCGGTACTGGACGGATATCCCACAAACTGAACCCTCAGCGTGGACACTGTCGGAAGGTGGTGAGTGAGGGTGCCACTCTACTGCTAGCCAGGCAGCACCTGTTTTCTGAGGGGTTTGTGTTGGGGCTGGCAGTCAGTTCTTGGGGTGCTAGGGAGCTTATGATACTTTTGGGAATAGTGGCCCTCGATTCTTCATTTATCCCCCCTGTGCAGGCCATGCCTTTATCTGGAGTCACCCCTCTTGCTATTTTTTCTCAGTTGTCACCCAATAGTTCAGAGGTTCCTTTAGGAAGGAATGCGGTTTTTGGCGCAGATTCTGTTTTTTTAACTTTGTTTTTTTAACACTCCAATGCACCTTCTGCCGGGGCTTCTGGATGTGTGTCCCCAGCAGTCAATTTTCAGATGGAAGATCCTCCAGCGGTGGCTTCTGGAGTGAAAAGGACTGCGCTGTCTGACTATACTCCTCCAAGTGGTGAAAGTGATACTCCCACGCATCCTTCAGGTGAGAGCATTGATATTCATTTTGCTTGCACGCACTCATTGCCATCTCTAGCATCACAGGGAGCTTCAGGGATTTTGACATTAAAAAAGGTCTCCATGCTCTGTTAAATCAAATCATCAAGGCACAGGCATATCATAAAATGATTAGGCCCGTGTGCAAGATAAAAAGTGGGCCCTATGCATTGAAAAAAGAATGCTGCGAAATGTGGGCATGGCTTAAATTGCACTAAATATTGGGCATGGCTTAAAGGGGGTGTGGTTTAGTTGAGTCGGAGATGACCTACATAGTGCAGGATGCAGTAAAGTTAAATAGGAAATGTACAGTGCGAAGTACTGTATATGGTGGTAGGTAGTATGTGCAGGGAGAGGCATGTGGAGTATATGGCGGTGGGTAGTATGTGCAGGGAGAGGGGTGTGGAGTATATGGTGATGGGTAGTATGTGCAGGGAGAGGGGTGCGGAGTGAATGGTGGTGGGTAGTATGTGCAGGAGAGGGGTGTGGAGTGTATGGAGGTGGGTAGTATGTGCAGGAGAGGAGTATTGTGTGTATGGTGGTGAGTAGTATGTGCAGAAGAGGATTATGGAGTGTATAGTGGTGGGCAGTATGTGCAGAAGAGGACTATGGAGTGTATGGTGGTGGGTAGTATATGCAGAAGAGGGGTTTGGAGTCTATGGACGTGGGTAGTATGTGCAGGGGAGAAGTGCAGAGTGTATGGCGGTGGATAGTATGTGCAAGAGAGGAGTGCAGAGTATTTGGAGGAGGGTAGAATGTGCAGGAGAAGAGTGCGGAGTGCATGTAGGTGGGTATAATGTGCAGGTGAGGAGTGTGGAGTGTACATGGTGGGTAGTATGTGCAGGATGGTGTCAGTAGTTCTTTATTTTTTATTATTATTATTTTTATTACAATTTAATGTTTTAGTTTTTTTTTCATTTTTATCAAAATGCTTTTTGGGGGCCAGTGCATGGTATCAGCAGGGCAGTAGAGGAATGGACAGTGTCAGAATTTTTTTCTATTTTTATTATTTTTTTACAATTTAATTTTTAAAATTATTTTTTACAATTTATATTTGTATTATTTTTTTCGCAATGATTGGGGGTATTTTATTTTATCTATTATTTTTTACAATTTTATTTATTTTTTTTAATAATTTTTAAATTGTATAATTTTTTTCACAGTGCTTCTGGGGAAGGAGGTGGGGGAGGAGGGGGTATGGGGTAGTAGGGCAGTGGACAGTGTCAGTAGAGCAGTGGATGGTGCAGTAGTTTTTAATTTTTATGTATCTATTTTTTTACAATTTAATCTTTTTAAAAATATTTTTACAATGCTTTCGGTCACAGAGAGCCCCCTGCCTCACAGTGAGCCCGTGTGCAGTGAACACCCTGCACACATGGATGATACGCCACTGCATCCAGGGCTTCTGTGTTGTCTCCTGGGCACTTGTGGCTGGGTTCATCCAGTAGTCTGGTGGGTGCCCAAAACATTTCAGACACTACAGTCTCAGCATCACAAGCTGAGGCTTCAGGAGGGGCATCTGTTGCAAGGGTTGATGATGGTTAGGGTTAATGCATTGGTAGACATCAGCTCAGAAAAACCAGAACTGATTTCTGATTTTTGAAAGACCATTCTAATTTTGATTTTGAGTGTCCCCTTT
Source organism: Pelophylax lessonae (assembly GCF_965119305.1). Classification (NCBI taxonomy): domain Eukaryota; kingdom Metazoa; phylum Chordata; class Amphibia; order Anura; family Ranidae; genus Pelophylax; species Pelophylax lessonae. The sequence continues at coordinate 329,890,102 of NC_138770.1, read as the reverse complement.
TTTGATTATCTGGATACCATCTGGGAAGCCCATGGGACATATGAGGGTATAGGATGGCTTGGGTATGATGAGCATATCCGGCAACGGATGTTGGTGTTGCTTGATTTGAAGTGGGACCATCGAGACATTGGCATTTTGATGTGTGTCAAGAATGCCAAAGAAGGTACTTTTTCTACATCTTGACAGCGCCACTTTTGCAGAGTCAGGGGCATCATTGGCCAGTAAATAAGGCCTGTGCTGAGCCTTTAATGACGGCCAGTGCAACTGGAGTGTGGCTTGTAGGTTCAAGCATGAGGGCATGCACTTTGGGGATATCCACCCAACAGTGTGCTTTTTTTAAGAGGCAAAAAAAATCTAAAAAATGGTGGGATGATAGCCCTGGAACAGGGGAGGACTCCAGTAAACTTAGAAGTGCTGCTTCCATGGCTAAGTAGGTATCCAAATATAGAAGCAACCTTTTAGCTAAGGGATGGATTTTTGCATAGCTTTATGATTTCCTGTACCTAAGAATCATAAAAAAAAACTAAACTCTGCTAGTGTTTACCCTGAAGTTGTGCAGGAAAAATTGGATAAAGAGGTGCGTTTAGGTAGCATGGCAGAACCTTTCTCCCTACCACATTTAGTGGTGTCCCCATTGGAAGCTCGCGGTTTTCCGAACAAGGTTCCCAGTAAGTTCCAGCTTATTTACCATGCATCATCCCAAAGTGGGGGGGGGGGGGGGGCAGTGACTGATGAGATAGCAAAGGATTTTTTCTCTGTTATTTACACAACCTTTGATTTTTGCGGTTGACCTGGTCAGGGAGGCATGTCAGGGTGCCCTGATGGCAAAATCAGACAGAGTCAGCTTTTTGGTTGCTACCAATGCATCCTGATAGCCTTCACCTCCTTGGTTTTTAGTATAAAGGGAACTATTTTGTGGATCGCTGGCTTCCAAAGGGGTGTGCCATCTCTTGTTCATATTTTAAAGCATTTAGTACATTCCTGGAGTGGGTGGTAATGGAGAGATTAGGAATGTCTTCCATCATGCTCTTTTTTTCTGGGTCACCCTGTGGATTCTGAACTTTGTAGGATGCTGTTGAGCAAAATTACTTTCATCTTTCAAAATTTTGGGGTTCCACTGGTGCGCAGTAATTACTTTTCTCAGGATCGAGGTTGATTCAGTTTGAGGTGTTTGAACTTTTCCCAAAAAACAAGTTGGCAGAATGTGAATTTGCCTTGGGAGCAAACACTTTTATTGACGATCCCTGGCCATGGCTGGCATACCTCATCACTTTATTCACTTGGGTTCAAGTCATAAGGCAGATTTACACATTTGGATGCAATTCCTTTAAAGTTTTCATGGAAAATCTTACTGGTTGGCTACTTTCTTTACCAATTCTGTTAGAGTTTTACGCAAATGCAGTGGGCAGGGTTGGTTTTAGAGCCTACTTTTCCAATTATTGGTGCACAGAGGCATGGCCTGCCCATCGGAAGTGATCTGATCTGAATTTAGCCTTTGTGGAACTGTTACCATTTGTTAATAGCTGTTGCTCTTTAGGAAAAACATCTCAGTACTAGAGCAGTGAATGTTGTCACTAACGTCCTGTGTACTACATTGTTATTTTGATTTTTATCTAAAAGACTGTATTGGAATGAGTTTTGAATTTTCAAATTTAAATTAAAAAAATTACTGAAAGTAAAAGGTGTCTCTGTACTGTATAAAAAAGTTGGCACTGAAAATAATAAATATATTTTATAAAATGTGCTTACAATGAGTGCTTTTCTTCTTTGTTCAATAATTTAGAAGCATAGTTTTAAAACAAGTGTCAAAATCTAGGACAAAACAATCACACCAACTTTAAAAGGTTCTGATTATCTTTATGTTTTTTCAGAATGAGCAGTTTGCCAAAGCTAAAAATCTTTGCATGTCATTTCACAGCACTGAAGAAATGCAAGGACATGCAAATGAAAACCAAATACATCAGCTAAACTGGTGTTTTCTGTCAGAAACCACAGCAAGGGGCTTTTGGATTGCCTGTTTTTTTTTTTTTTTTTTTTAAGAAATAAAGTTCTGAATGTGAAACAAAGATCTCATGATGGAGGATAACACAGTATAACAAGAGTGAAACTTCCATTTAAACCATTATAGCTCTAGAATTTTGCTTCTTATTCTAAATGAAACTACTGTATAGCCTTTTGCTACCTCTATAATTTGGTTATCCAGAACACGTGATATAGGTATGTGTCAGAGAAACAGCCATGCTGCAACTGGCAACTCCGCCAGTACTTCCAATGGCCGCAATGGACTCAGGCCATAGACTAATTCACTGGCCTATAAAAGGACTCTGCTCAGCCCATCAGATAGCTGGATTGTCTTCAGCTCTTCCTGTTTCCTGAGCATTGCTAGTTCCTGAATTCCAGTTTGACCTGGCTTGTTCCTGACCTGTCTGCTCTCTCTCCTGGCTTTGACCCCCCTGCTTCGTGACCATCCCTGCTCTTTTGCCCTCGGCCTGACTTCTAGAGTACTGATCCCGGCTTGCTCAACGGACTTGCTTCTGCTAAAATCCCCTTGTCTTGGCGCCTGTTTGGACTGATACCTGTGTTTGACCCTCGGCCTGGCTTTTTACCTGCACATTGTTTGATTCCCTGGAGGCCCTGAAAGTTGTTCCGGATACCCCTGTGAACCTTTACCTGCATTCCACAAGCATCCAGTGCTCCTTGGGACACGTCACCTCCTGTCCCACTTCCAGGGGTGATTCGCACCGAGCTGCAAGGGAAGCCCTCTCAGCATTTCGGCCTCTACCAAGAAGTGATCTGACAGTATGTAAAGGAAAGAGATGTTCATAAGCTGCACCAATTGTTTTTCATAAACTATGACATCACCATGAGCTGTTGATTAAACACATTGGATGAGGTTATGTACAGTGAGATCATCTCAATATTTTAATTTTGAAATCTGTTGCAGAACTTTGTTGCTACAAAAGGACTGTTGCTATTTTCGTTTGTCTTGGAGCCCCTATTTTCCTCCTGTTACCTTCTGTATACTGTAGCTCCTTCAAGGGTTTTTCCAAATAATTCTTTGTTCTATAAAGGGACTGAGCATAGCGCTAGCTTTAACAAGGAATGCCTGAACCCCAAGATCTGTTATGGAATGGCCTAATATTTACAATCTAAGTCTACACATGATTCTGTCAAAAAGTCTGAAGAAATCTTTAGTTTCTCTAGTGAACATAATGAAGTCCCATTCATCCAGTGTAACGTGCTCTTGTCAAACAGTTATCCAGTGATATGCTATTTTGCATACACTCTTCTTTGTGCTTCATGCAAAAAATATGTGCTTTCCCCCGCACTCACCACAGAGTATATGCCTTTCAGCAAAGATTCAAACTGCACTTTTGGATTTCACCCTCCCGGGTATTATCTGTGGTTATCAATAGAAGTCACCCTCTCTCCATTCTTCTTCTTCTTCCTCTCCCCACAGTGGTGGAATAGACCCTCCTGGGGGCTTGTGACTCTCAAACAAAAATAGGTGAACGCAAGGGTAAGCTAGCATAGTGTAGTAACCTTTTTTCATTAAAAGGAAGTTGCAATTACACTTACATAGATAGAACAAGGGATTGCGCGTAAACCTAGAAGTGCCGCCACTGTGTGTGCTCCACGGGTCTGAAGTGACATACTGGAAATTTATGAATTAGTGAAGGAAGTAATCCTATATCCCTTGAGCCAACATCAAATTGCTCACTGTGGATGGGGAATACCAACCATTATTTTAATAGCGATAGCTTCTCATCTTGTGCAAAGAGAAAATAATGCTTGCTCCTTCCACCAAAATCCAGTCAGTTCCAGCTGTCAAATGTCTCATATGCTCTTTCCTAATTGGAGAGTAACTCTCAAATGACCAGAAAGAGCAGCCTTTTGCCATACACTTCTGGGTAGGACCAATATCACCCTTGTATATTAAAATGGAAGTAAACCCTCCTATCGTTTTCAGCCAAGGAAGCTGCCAACCTGTCCTCTATTTGATCTTCAACTGCCATGATGCCACACATGTGATGAGCCATGACCCTAGTGATTAAATAGTTTGACAGTTTGGTTGGAAGCATGTCCAATGTGAAGGTTACATTGCTGGCCAGTGCCAGAAATGCAACTGTTTTTTTAAATGTTTAAATCTATGGGTTTACTTTTGAAGCTTTAAATACTTTACTAGCGAACATGAGTAACTGGAGAAACCTGGTAATCAAAGGTAATTTGAATGGACCACCAAGCAAACTTTTTTCAGAGAACCACTTACAGCATAGAAAAATATATGGCTTATTAGAGGTCTGATGTGGCAAGTGGCCCATTATGGGAATTCCTGTGTACGAGATCAACAGGAGCATTTCTAGCTTTGATATTGGTATATATTTTGAGGCATTATTTTCAATGCTGAATACAAGCTTCTTCTAAAATAGATCTAGAAAATACAAGACTATTCCCTAAACTGGTAAATTATTGTGGTTTTTTCAATTTTTTTTTTTTTTTTTAAGTGGAACTAGTATTTTTTGTTGGTTTTGTTTATTTATATATATATATATATATATATATATATATATATATATATATATATATATATATATATATATATATATATAGTGAAGAAAAGTTAGAAACCCAATCAATTTTTTATTGTCCTATCCCCATTACGAGATTTCTCTTGTACCTCTGGTCCCATTGAAACAAAGGACGTAAGCATATTCCTTTACTGGGGGCTCATACAGCAACAGAGACCTGGGGAGGTTCTAAGGCTGGCCATACACTATACAATTTTCTTATTCCATTTCCTTTAGATTTACCTTAAACTATGTAGTGCAAGGGCCTGCCTGACTGCGTACAAATTGAAAGTGTTTAGGTTTGACCCTATATTACATGGTTTTGGTAAATCTAAAGGAAAGTTGAACAAGAAAATTGTATAGTGTATGGCCAGCCTAACCCCTCATATTCTATTAATAGAAGTACATTTAGAAGTACATTGATTGTGTCCTGTGACTTTTGTTGGAAATAGCCTCCTCACTTCCTATCTCTGTGTCCTGTGTCTTTAGTCGGAAATAGCCTCACGTCCTAGCTCTGTGTAGTAAAGTAAAGATCATTTCCACTATGGGAATGTAATGGGATAGACATTTGAAAGATGTTTTAACTTGCTTTCTCTATTCACTCCAAAAAAAAAAAAATTTGTCTGGAGCTCTGCTGTAAGTTACTGTGTTTAGGATCACCAAGGTGACCTTATCCTAAATCCAGCACCTACATTATATTACACAGCAAGAGTATAGAGAGATAGTAGTGGTGATTAGCTTATAGCCAGGAACCCTGTATGGAAGATTACACTGGTAAACTTCTAATGTATCTTAATAAGAAAATGGGCAACAAAATCAATGGTCATATATGCAGCTACTAGCTTCCCCTGAGCTGGATGGAAAGATGAACATTTCCTCTATGGGTGTTTATTTTAATTTTCTTGTAATACTTGTGTCTCCTTGTTTTTTTAACCTAATTAGATCAATACCATGTGCGCTAAATAATGTTCACTCATAGTAAATGCAATAACAGTTTAGTAACATGTTCATTAGCCAAATGCTGTGAACCCGGTATTACATCCTAACTAGCTTTAGTAGAAAATAATCAATATGTTCCTTTCAATGTGTTCATTATTGCTAAGAACAGTACACAAAGAAGAGTTATTTACTTTTTAATCAAGCGTATATAGGACTAGCTTAAAAATGGCACACTTGAAAACATTCAGAAAATGTGCTCTTTGAGTTAAGAACATTTTTTTATTTTTATTTTTTTTGCTTAGAATTTAATTAAAACCTGCCTGAAAAATTACTTTTTTTTTTTTTTTTTATGATAGGACTTATTAGGGCAAATTAAAAAAATCTAGTAGCATACTTAGGTGGTGCAAGTGGACATTTTAATGGGAAGTGCACATGCTAAAATTCTTCATTAACAACCAGGCTATAGTTCCTTACCCATAACAGCCTTAGAAGTACAATAAAACACTTCAGTGTGCAGTAAAATCATAAGAAGGAATATTTAAAAGACATCAGCAGCTTGCTGGAGGATCAAGCTAACCAGACTAATTTTACATGCCCTAATTTTTATCAGTCCTTTGCCCTTGCACATAACTCTTGTAATCTTGTTCAGCTTTCTAGGTCGAATAAGTTTTTTTATGAAAATGAATACCTTTATACATAAGGTAATCATAGAAAATACAGGTAACTGCACATCACAGGAATGAGGCTCCGTATACAGGTATATCCATAAGGACAAACCAATAATCATAAAAGCATACAGTTACATTCTGAGGTGTAGAAAAAAATCTGGAGTACTATAAAAAAGGACAAGACTAAGAAAAAGAAAGGAGGAGAGAGAAAATGGAGAGCTAGATTCCTTGGGGTAGCTGCATTCTCATATAGGAGGAGCAATAGCAAGACCCCTACATTAAATAAAAAAAAAATAAAAAAAAGAGGAATGATAATAAAAAGGAGAAAAAAAAACCATGATGGAATAACAGTGTGTCCTAAACCGCAGAAGATATCGCTGGAAATTTCTATTAGGGGGAATAGCTATCACCATGTCCAGGACAATCCCGAGGGAGAGAACCCAGGCAAATACCAATCGATAGGCAAGTCTATTCTGCAATTTGTCAGAAGTGGAATAATTCATTCATATATACCACGCACAGAGCTTTAAACATACCCCATGAGTCAGAATTAGCTTGCATTTCCACCCCACGAGTCAGAATTAGCTTGCATTTCCTCCATCAGTATTGTGTTATTCATTATATTAACCCAGCAGGAAAGGGGAGGTGTGGATCTGGACTTCGAGAATCTAGAGCTATGTTGTCTAGCCGCAGAGAGAGAGGAAAAAAAAAAATAGTAAAAGGCCTTGTCTCTTGAGTAAAACTGACAATAATGCGATGGTAGGGGATGGAGAGATAGACGCATCATAGATTTCATTATGCACCTGAAAGATTGTGGCCCAAAATGGTCTGATTAAGCCACTGTCCCACCAGATATGCAAGGAGGTACCCTTAGCTCTATAGCAATGCTCTTTTTCTGCTTTTTAATCATTATGTCCATCAGCTTTTTTTTCTGGCTTTTATACTAGAGATAAGGAAACAGGAGCATACTTGAATATGACCCTCTTCAGCCCAGGTTCCGATTGTTAGGCTTAATGGATGATGCAACAGGGCCCCATATTACTTAAGTTGGGATTATAAATAGAGATGTCGCGAACATAAAATTTTATGTTCGCGAACGGCGAATGCGAACTTCCGCAAATGTTCGCGAACGGGCGAACCGCCATAGACTTCAGTAGGCAGGCGAATTTTAAAACCCACAGGGACTCTTTCTGGCCACAATAGTGATGGAAAAGTTGTTTCAAGGGGACTAACACCTGGACTGTGGCATGCCGGAGGGGGATCCATGGCAAAACTCCCATGGAAAATTACGTAGTTGACGCAGAGTCAGGTTTTAATCCATAAAGGGCATAAATCACCTAACATTCCTAAATTGTTTGGAATAACGTGCTTTAAATCATCCAGTGTGTGAATACGATCAGGTATGATGTTGTATCGATAAGGTAGTGTAAGGGTTACGCCCGCTTCACAGTGACAGACCAAACTCCCCGTTTAACGCACCGCAAACAACCGCAAACAGTCCATTTGCAGTGGGCACAGTACAGGCTGTGGGCCTGACACTCACTGGCAGGCATCAAGAAATTTATAAATATATGAAAAAATCATCAACTTCAAAAGAAATGCATGAAGATCATAAAGTGCTATTAAATCAAAACATCAATTCATGTTGAATCAGAGCAAGTATGATTAAATGTCCATTAAATCATCATATTACTGTGATGAATCTTTCCACTTAAAAATCATACAGGTGCTTAAGTGCTCAATCTGTGCTTTGTTCGGGGTCTCCCCCTTTGGTTATCTACTCACCGCCAAATGATTGTTATCAGGCATGTAAGAGCTGGTAGACACTGCTTCTCCACTTAATGTACGGTTATTGCTGTGAGTAAAAATTCATCCCCGATGTCCTCATGAAAAGAAAGCCATTCATGGTGAAGATCGTTTTAAAAAGCATTTATTTGGGGTAAAACAATGGGGATATACTCACAAACATAGCAAAATCACATGCAAAAATACAGAGAGCGGCTCGGCGGCTAGCTGCTCCCGCAGCATCCACTCCACCGGCCGGAGGTCACGTGGTACTCGCTCGACCAATCGCTAGACGCGTTTCGATGTAAAACACATCGTCACAGAGCTACAGATGACGATGTGTTTTACATCGAAACGCGTCTAGCGATTGGTCGAGCGAGTACCACGTGACCTCCGGCCGGTGGAGCGGATGCTGCGGGAGCAGCTAGCCGCCGAGCCGCTCTCTGTATTTTTGCATGTGATTTTGCTATGTTTGTGAGTATATCCCCATTGTTTTACCCCAAATAAATGCTTTTTAAAACGATCTTCACCATGAATGGCTTTCTTTTCATGAGGACATCGGGGATGAATTTTTACTCACAGCAATAACCGTACATTAAGTGGAGAAGCAGTGTCTACCAGCTCTTACATGCCTGATAACAATCATTTGGCGGTGAGTAGATAACCAAAGGGGGAGACCCCGAACAAAGCACAGATTGAGCACTTAAGCACCTGTATGATTTTTAAGTGGAAAGATTCATCACAGTGATATGATGATTTAATGGACATTTAATCATACTTGCACTGATTCAACATGAATTGATGTTTTGATTTAATAGCACTTTATGATCTTCATGCATTTCTTTTGAAGTTGATGATTTTTTCATATATTTATAAATTTCTTGATATCATTATTTATAAGTTTAAGCAGCGCTGCAATCACGGTTTTACACATTTTAAAAGAGCACCTAGCACTTTTACACTGCAGCTAGCAGCTTTAAATATTTTTACACATTTATTTTAGCACGCATTTGGCACATTAGCACTTTATCCATAAGCGCAGGGTCCCCTCAGTTTCACACTCACTGGCAGGCAACTGCAATTATATTACAGAGGAAAAATTAAAATGTATAAATATCACTACTTCAGTACTAAATTAAAAGACAATGTTGTAATCCACTGCGCTTTAGGAAATACAGGTAACACAAACCTGACAGAATAACACAAATTGCTGCTACTTAAATGAGTAAATATAATAAAAAATAAAATTCATCTAGAAAAAACAGGAACTGGCTCTTTCATTCGAATTTCAGTAGCGCAGGGATGGTGAAAACCTCTTACCAAATAAATAGGATGATAACATATACCAAAATATATGAATCAGATGTGATAAATATAAGCATAAAAGCATAAATACATAAAAGCATGAAATCACATCAATAGGAGTCCATAAAGTCCATAGGTATAAAGTGCATAGAGCAATGAAAGTGCAAACATAAGGGATCACAGGTGCAACTTATGGGGACCACCCTTGCTTGCCACCATCACACAGTGCTGGGAGAAGTATCTGAAATTCAGACTCACCAGACGCCTTTGCCTAACCACTCTCATGGACTAGCCAACAACAGCATATAGTAAAATCAGATTTCCTCCAGATCTCTGATTTGTGCTGCAAAGACTCCTCTGGAAGATTTCCTGGTAAATTTATAGTGAGTCTGAATTTCAGATACTTCACCCGGCACTGTGTGGTGGTGGCAAGCAAGGGTGGTCCCCATAAGTCCCCCCCTGTGATCCTTCATGTTTGCACTTTCATTGCTCTATGCACTTTATGGACTCCTATTGATGTGATTTCATGCTTTTATGCATTTATGATTTTATGCTTATATTTATCACATCTGATTCATATATTTTGGTATATGTTATCATCCTATTTATTTGGTAAGAGGTCATCACCATCCCTGCGCTACTGAAATTCGAATGAAAAAGCCAGTTCCTGTTTTTTCTGGATGAATTTTATTTTTTTATTATAGGAAAAATTAAATTAATTTTTTATCTGCAAGGTGCTCTGCCACCCTATATGAGTGGTGGGCACTGACAGTAGGCACAGTACAGTCAGTGGGCCTGACACACACTGGCAGGCAACTGCAATTATATTAAAGTGTAAAAATTAAATGACTTTTATCTGCAAGGTACTGTGCCACCCGATACGAGTGGTTTGCACACAGTACAGTCTGTGTATATATATGCTGTGGGGTGCTGTCAGGATGCTGTCCTTACAGCAGGAGTGGACACAGAACACTGGCCTAGCTAACGATTTCCCTATTAATTCAGCAGCAGCACTCTCCCTGCTCTAACTCTGCAGCTTCAGAATGAATCCAAGATGGATGCTGTCCTTGCTTTTTTATAGGAGGTGGGGGGGGGGGGGTCTGGGAGGGAGGGTATGCTGATTAGCTGGAATGTGTCTGCTGACTGTGAGGTACAGGGTCAAAGTTTGCTCAATGATGATGTATAGGGGGCGGACCGAACATCGCATATGTTCGCCCGCTGAGGAGAACGCGAACAAGCGATGTTCGCCGGCGAATAGTTCGGGACATCTCTAATTATAAACAATCACTTTGTAAAACAAACCATTTGGTTTATAATAGAAATTAAAAGGCAAACCATTCATGTATAGATTAAAAAAAAAAATGGATTTTTGTAAAATCTTACCGTAAAATCCTTTTCTCTTAGCTCATTGACAGACGTAGTCCTCGGTGATACAGCACCTTCGGGTTATGTTGCCTCCACAGGAGCAGGACTAGACAGGAAATTAAAAAGCTCTGGCCACACCCTAGGGGCAGTCCCAGAGGGTATATCCTCTCTCTCTCTGCCTCAGCAAATCAGTTATGTGAAAAAGCAGTCTTTAGAGATTTTAACCCAACCCAACTCAAAAAACAGAGGGGCGGGGACTACGTCTGTCAATGAGCTAAGAGAAAAGGATTTTACGGTAAGATTGTACAAAAATCCATTTTTCTCTAGCGCTCATTGACAGACGTAGTCCTCGGTGATACAGCACCTTCGGGACGTCCCAGAGCAGTATCACAAATGAGGGGTGGGAAAATGAAAATCAAATCCCAATCTAGAAGGCCCAATCGGTGCCAACTAGAAGTTTACAATGCTCATCCTTAATGATGAGACTCAACAAAAAAGAGAAAAATTTTTTTTTTTTTTTCAAACAGAAAAAACCCTCGAGGTAGACCACCGGTCTCCTCAAATTGCGGCCTGCAAAACTTTGCGGCCAAATGAGGCATCCGCCGATGCCGTCACATCAATTTTATAGAATTTTGTAAAGGTATGTACCGACGACCAGGTGGCCGCCTTACATACCTGGACCACTGACGCCTGATGGCGAAAGGCCCAGGAAGTACTGAGCGCTCGAGTGGAGTGCGCCCTAACAGGGAACGGAGGACTCTGACCCTTAATAGAATAAGCCTGTACCACCGTTTGTCTAATCCATTTGGCAATGGTCGCGGCAGATGCAGGCAAACCCTTTCTGGGGCCATCCGTGATCACAAAAAGTGAATCCGTCTTACGGAATGATTCCGTAGCTTTCAGGTATACCCTGATTGCCCGAACCACATCTAAGGAATGCAACGCATGTTCCCGATGATGCTTGGGCTGAGGACACAAGGAAGGTAGTACAATATCTTCATTCAGATGAAAATCTGAAACCACCTTAGGAAGAAAAGATGGCTTAGGATGAAGTACTACCTTATCCCTATGAATCACTAGGTATGGGGACTGGCATGATAATGCAGCCAGTTCTGACACCCTGCGAGCAGAAGTAATAGCCACCAAGAAGGCCACCTTCTGGGATAAAGTAAGCAAGGGAATCTCCCTGATGTTTTCAAAGGGAGGTTTCTGTAGAACCGACAAAACCAAATTAAGATCCCAGGGCGGTAAGGGCGCGCGGACTGGTGGAGCCAGGTGCCGCACCCCCTGGATGAAATTCCGCACCAAGGACTTGGTAGCTAAAGGCTTCTGAAAGAAGATTGCTAATGCTGAAACTTGACCCTTGATGGTGCTCAAGGCTAGCTTCTGCTCAACCCCTTGTTGCAAAAAGGCCAATATTCGAGTCACCGAATAGGTACGTGGAGGAAATCCTAAAGATTCGCACCACGCAATATAAGTCTTCCATGTGTGATAATAGACCTTGCTGGAAGTCGCTTTCCTTGCTTTAATAAGGGTAGGAATGACTGAAGTAGACAAACCTCTGTCCTTCAGTACTTGGGTCTCAATGGCCAGGCCATTAAAACCAGCGACTGTAAAGCATGATGGTAAATTGGTCCTTGAGACCACAGACACTCCCTGAGACGAAGTTCCCACGGAACGTCTGTGACTAGCATGTTTAAGTCGGCCAGGCCGGCTTGAGGAGGCCAGCCTAGAATTTCTAGGACCACTGGCGCTGATAGAATCTGAACCAGGCGTCCCTAGAGGTATCTGGCCCCGACCATCCGAGAAAGTCTGGTCGTTTTCTGTTCCCACACATTTATCAGATACCTGATTGTTATCAGGAAGGGTGATCTTTTCTGGTTGAACCTCAGGGACCGAAGTCACCCGACTAGAGGCTACTTGGCCTATCTGGTCAACCAGATCCGATTCCTGTGAGGTATAGGGACTAATCTTAGGAAAAGGTAAAGGAAAAGATCTATTCAGGGAACGGTAACTACCGCTTCCTGTAGTACTTAAATGTTGGAAGGGAAGAATCGCACCGGTAGTAGTGGTTGATGCTCGATCTAATGTCCTGAATACCGGTGAAAACGTCCCCCACCCTGAAACCGGGTGGGGGCGCACCTTCAGGCTGTGTACTCCTTTGCTTCGGGTTTGGCTGGGTTGGTCCTCTGCTTGTCCGACCAGCCCTTCTTGAACCCTCCTGGAGGAGTCTTGCCTTTCCCGCTTGTACCAGCCGGGCGCCCTTTATGGGCGGTAAAGAAAGGTCCTCGCTTGTTGCGAGGTCCCTTAGCTTTAGCAGCCTGTGGCAAAAAAGTGCTCTTGCCCCCAGTGGCATCCTTAATGATTTCATCTAGGTTGGCCCCAAATAGACGATTCCCCTGAAAAGGGAGATTTGTCAAGGTCTTTTTGGAACCTAGGTCAGCTGACCAGCATTTTACCGAAACACTTGGGTACAGGAAAAACCTTCACCGTTTTGATGGGCTTATTAGTACCAAAAGGAATCTCTGTTTCAGTTGCCTCTGCCGGTAAAGCCTCAAGTTTTAAGGTTTCCTGCACTGCCACAACTAGTGCGTCCACCAATGCTTCTTCCTGAATTATAGCGGGAGAAGAAACGTCCTCCTCACTGTCTGAGGGGGCTTTACCTGAGACAACAGCCCTTGCAGAGGAACCTGCAACTGCAGTGACCATCTCTGAATCTGAGTCAGAGGTGTCAGATAGTATAGGGGTAGGCGGGGGTCGCTTCCTTGACCCCCGTCCCTGACAGGCCGCCTCCACCCGAGCCACCATAGACTCCAAAATTGCTGTAAATGACTCTACACTCTGTGCACCGGCGGGTCCCGTGGCCCCCTCGAGGGAAACAGGTGGGGGAATATGTGTGGCAGGGTCCATGATAATTCCAGTCACTTCCTGGATAATATAATTCAAAAATAAAAAACTTTTTTTTTTTTTTTTTTTCCAGACCCCCAGCGCTACAAAAAGCCCCTTAGTGTTACCTGCTAGGGATCCCTATCGATCGAGAGAGAGAGAGATAGACCCCCAGGCTCACCACTTGATGCTCAGAGTTTAACTGCAACAGGTTACAGCGCTGTCTTGACAAACAGGAAGTCTTTTGGCTGGCTGCCCAGGAAGAAAGGAGGCGGCTCCGCCCCTCTGCACGCCTTCCGGCGCCTCCCCTAGCTCCACGAGGTGTTTGGATCACCTCAAACATGGCCGCCCCCATCCTGGAGACACGAGGCTACGCCAAAATGGCGGCTCGTGCGATCCAGCAAAAAAAATGGCGGCGGCCTGTACTGAATAGCGGTGTGCTGCAGGGCACACAACACTCTCTCTGCATGGGGATTTGGCGTGGTTGGCGGTACCGGCCCTGGCGGACCGCATGTCCATTCGGGAGGCCTGCTAATAGCTGGAGATCTGATTAGGAAGGCAGTCTACATGTCCGTGGCTTCTGACTGGTAGGTACCTTATTCTTATCACAGTAAGATTCCCAGACTGCCACTGATTACAATCTTTTAAACATGTATACAATTAGATTGTTAGCTCCCAAACCAAGCCTCCTGGCTTTTTGCACATAAAATCACACTCAAAGTAGGGGGATCTGTGCCATGTTATAGGATAGAGGGGGACTCTATCTTACCATACAGAGAGGGGCCCGCGTTCACCACAAGACCCATCAGGGGGAAAAGGGGGAACATACTACTCACCATACCGGAACCAGGCGGGCACCAACTCCTGACAGTACCCCTCTCCACCGGGGCGGGAGGGCTGTCGACCAATACGGACACCGTGACTCATGGTCTTTGGCGTTTCAGCGAGACGTTTAACTCGCGGGGTCAGTCCCTTAATGGGACTTTGTCGCGGCCGACCCAGCGCGGAGCTATGGCCTGCACGCGCTCGTAGGCTGAACTGGGGTGACCACCGGATCTCAACATCCAGCCCGTCGCCCAGTTCAGCTTTCTTGCTTGAAGATCTCACAGGAACACTGGAGAAAAAAAAAGCTGTCTAAAAAAATCTTTTAAGAAAAAAATCTTGCCAGGACCTAAGATCCCAGCAAGGTATCTAGGTCCTTACTCCTAACTAGACAGAAAATAACTGACTTGCTGAGGCAGAGAGAGAGAGGATATACCCTCTGGGACTGCCCCTAGGGTGTGGCCAGAGCTTTTTAATTTCCTGTCTAGTCCTGCTCCTGTGGAGGCAACATAACCCGAAGGTGCTGTATCACCGAGGACTACGTCTGTCAATGAGCGCTAGAGAAAAAAACTTTATAAACACCTTTTTTTTTTCATTCTTTTTTTAATAAGTGATCACACACCCTCTGTTCTCAGCTACATTAGAACTGGGGGAAGGGGAAGCAGCAGCACACTGATCTTTCCAGTGAAAGGCTGTGCAGGAGGGGGTGTGTAAGTACAAGTTGGATCATTAGAGGAGAGCAGGTCGAGTTCCTAGCACAGCTAGGGAACTGTCCATTGTGTGTTCCCCTTTCCAGTGTGGACAGTTTTCAATAGAGAAGCAGAGGCTCCGGCAGAAACACCAGGGATTTCACACAAAAGAAGCAATACAAAGAGAACAGGATACTTTCTCATACAAGTACATGGTACAGCAGGGACATATCAGTAATAGGAAATGTTGGGTTTACATTCTATTTATTTTTAAAGCAGACTGCAAAGCATTGCAACTGCAATTTCTGCTGTAATGCCAGGCTTCTGCAGATTCTTCATCCAGCTCTATGTCCGTACAAAGGAACAGGCTTTCAGTTAGAAAGCTGGAAGAAGAGTTAATTGAGAACGACCATGGCGTCCAAACAGCGTTCTTTTTGCGCAAAAGTGCTTTTAGACGAACTGGAAAACAGCGACAGCGAAACTGAGTTACTTGAAGAACTGCGCGATAGCGATTCGTAGGAAAATTCGTCATCAGGTATGGAAAGTGACGACCGCGACGATTCTGATGTCTCTTTCTGGCACATAGCTTGTGGAATTTGGGAAGTATATCAAATGATTCTTCAGAATTTCCAATGGAGCTATGTGCCAGAAAGAGACATCAGAATCATCGCTGTTGTCACTTTCCGTACCGGACGACGAATTTTTCCATGAATCGCTATCACTCAGTTCTTCAAGTAACTCTGTTTCGCTGTTGCTGTTTTCCAGTTCGTCTAAAAGCGCCTTTGTGCATAAAACGCTTTTTGGACGCCATGGTCGTTCAAAATTTTCCAGTCACTAAGCACTGGAAAAGCACAGGCAGGGCACTGGAAAAGTCATCAGGTGAAATCTTGTGCTGAAATGGCATGATACAGTGTAATCCGTTCACAGCTTTGTATCATGTCATTTGTGTATTTACACTTTTGAATTTGCCGCTGGTTCCACCCCAATGCGTCGCAACGCTCGCAGGGAAGGGAACCGGAAGGCAAGTGTCGGCAATCGGCTGTGCACAGAGCAGAGAGAGAGTGTGAGGATGGCGGGGAGGACAGCGGGGGATCAAAGGAAAGGTGAGCAACATTCTGGGGTAATCCCGAGTGTGCCTCGGGGTTACGCTTTTGGTATTGAAAGTTAACTCCGAGCCACACTCTGGAATACCGCCAGGGAGGTTAAAGTTCATTGGTGTATAACGGCAGGCATCCCAATGCTTTTGACAATTTAGTGTACATGTGTATTTAAACTCCTCACAGGTTCACCTTATTTGCCATCTCTCACTTCAGAAAGTGAACACATACCTTTACAAAGAAAACATTGCCTTTGCTAGTGAGCAGCCTCTACAACTTCAGTAATCCCATAAGGTTTTTTAAACTCATCTCAAGGTGGTGTGGAATTAAAAGAAGGTAGAAATGATTAAAATACATACAATTAGAACTATACACTTTGATAGAAGAAAGCTTTTATTAAACAAAAATAAACATGAAATTAACGATTCACATTGACAGATTTTTTCCAGGGTAAATCTTTAAATTGAAAATAAATTATTACCAAATAACAAAAAACAGCAGATTGGTTGAAAAAAAAAAAAAATCACACAGTGCATCTGTGTGATGCAAGATGACTGATTTGCTTATTCTTACACACAATTATCAGGAAATTGAAATATACATGACATGTATAAATATTGCTGTGACGCATATTTTTCTATGTCATTTGTCATGAATGAAAGATATGTTTCGCCAACTCATTTCCCCGGCAGGGGAAAAAAAAAAAAAAAAAGAAGACAGCACACATACATTGCCATATGACTGTTTTGACAGCTCCACTATTGTGTTTTATTATAATACAATATATACCAATTCATGCATATATTGGCAATGTTTTTCAAAATGCCAAGCATGACAAACACAAACAGTTTTTTTTTTTTTTATATTTTTATGTTAACCTTACAGCAACTTTTTAACAAGGTGCTAAATCTCATCTTGGCCCTACCCTGTTCTTGAAAGCCCTCATGGATTTCGCCATCATTGGGGCAATCTCTAGAAAAGAGAAAAGGGGGTTTTGAAAATGTATTAGATTGATAAACAATTAATAGGCATGTAAAAGGCAAAACATGGGAAAATGCTACAGACATAAAATATGTATCCAGGCATTTACATTTGTTTGTTCCTCTCGTTCCTCTCAAAACCTCCTGCTCTCTAGCTCCCTCGTCACCTCCTCCCATGCTCGCCTCCAGGACTTTTCCAGAGCCTCTCCAATCCTATGGAACTCCTTACCCTTATCTGTCCAATTATCTCCTACTCTATTAGCTTTTAGGCGATCTCTAAAAACCCTCCTTTTCAGAGAAGCCTATCCTACCCACACCTAACAAATATACCTCCATTTTCTCCATCAACCCATCCCCCACGGTTATTGCCTTTTGTTTCACTTGACCCTCCCTTCTAGATTGTAAGCTCTAACGAGCAGGGCCCTCTAGTTCCTCCTGTTTTGAATTGTATTGTAACTGTATTGTCTTCCATCACATTGTAAAGCGCTGCGCAAACTGTTGGCGCTATATAAATCCTGTATTATAATAATAATGCTAAGCAAATTTATAGTTAACTAGAAACATTACCTTCCAGCATGGGAAATATGTTAATGCTATATAAAAAAATAAAATAAAAAAAGCAACGAGCCTATAAAACAATATTACAATACTCAAAAACTATCCAGCAAAACAGACAAGCAGTACAGCCGTCAGACTTTAGATTTTAAAATATAATATTTTATTTAAACACAGCCTGATATACAGTATTTTTAGGTTCTCTGTATGTTAACCTTTTTGTTCTTTAGTCATATTAGTGACTCCATCTGTCAGTAACAGCTGCTTGAGGGACCATCGCACCACAAGGGGTGCAATCAACAGTGCGAGGAGACTCGTTTAACATTTCACTAAATTAGTAGATTATCTTTGAGAAATTTGAGTGGAAAATGCATACAAAGTTATTTGAAATACTAAGCGGTCACAATTATCCTGATAACCAAGAAGGCTAAACATTGCTGAAGATCTACCCTCCAATCATCTTTGAAATAATGTTGCAGAGTCCCCCTCCCCATAAATATTCTAAATCTCAAATTATAGAGGCTTTATCATTTTACCCTTTTGGTAGTCTAGTAAAATAAAATGAGGAAATAGATGGAACGTGGTCTCTTACCAGCTGTTTCAGTTGATGCAGTGAACAGAATTCTTTATGCACTGGGAATTCCTATTACAATATTGAACTAGAGCTTGTAATAAATATGAAAGTTCCGTTTAAAGACTGAAGCTCCTTTATCTGACAATTCTGTTGTATTTTCTTTTTGCCATCTAGATAAGGACTGGCATTTGTGAACTTCAAGGAAAAAGAGAAGCCACCAAGATCTAGTAGGCTCTACCATTAGTCAAAAGTATGAAAGGGTTTTACCAGTGGCGGCTGGTGCTCAAAATTTTTTTTTTGGGGGGGGGGGGGGGGGGGTGGCAAACAGAAAAATGTAATAGGCATTGCTTTGCGGAAAAAACGCTGTAAAAATTGCGTGACTTTGAGGTCACAAAAGTGTGAAAGGGGCCTTCAATATTTAAGGTATAGCGTGCCCCCTTTCAATGCACAGTGACCAGCGTGCCCGCTTTCAATGCACAGAGACCAGCGTGCCCCCTTTCAATGCACAGAGACCAGCGTGCCCCCTTTCAATGCGCAGAGATGCCAGCGTGCCCCCTTTCAATGCAGAGATGCCAGCGTGCCCCCTTTCAATGCAGAGATGCCAGCGTGCCCCCTTTCAATGCAGAGATCATCGTGCCCCCTTTCAATGCAGAGATACCAGGGTGCCGCCTTTCAATCCAGAGATCATCATGCCCCCTTTGAATGCAGAGATGCCAGCGTGCCCCCTTTCAATGCAGAGATACCAGCGTGCCCCCTTTCAATGCAGAGAGATCATCGTGCCCCCTTTCAATGCAGAGTGACCAGCGTAAGCGTGCCCCCCCCCCCACGAGACCAGTGCACTTACCTCAGCCTGGCAGCGGCGGCTTCTCCTCAGTCCCCCGGCCTCTCCTCGAGTCCTCCTCGGCCAATGGCATGGGGTTTGCCTTTCAGCCAATCAGGAAGCGGGAGGACCCGCTTCCTGATTGGCCAGGAGGAGGATCCGTGTGACAATAGCGAATTTTCATTTGCCATTGTCACACAATGGGTGGGTCCACCCTTTGCTGAAGCCTATTAGAGCCTCTGGCTCTAATCAGGTGATTAAAAAAAAAAAAAAAGCCCCATTGAGCTCCATGCGTCCGGCACCCCACATGCAGATTTGGGGGCCGGACGCATGGATAGGGGGGCGGCGCCCCTGCGCCCCCAACGCACTGGCCGCCACTGGGTTTTACACACACAAAAGGGGACCAATTTTAATATGTAATGTAACCCATTCTTGTAACTCTTTAGATGGTCTTCCTTCAAGGCGGAGAGAGCTCCACCTTGTTCTTTTTGTAGACCAGGTGGCATGCTCTACATTCTGTGTAGGCATTTTGCTAAACCATGCAGCAGAGTCCTTTGCTATGTTAGCTACCAATTAATGCAGACTACTGAGAGTTAAGGTGATACTGTTTTTTGGCCAACCTAACATATTGAAGTTGCAAGTGTTTGAGACCTTCCTTGAATCCCTTCCTCAGGCAATATAAATTATAAAAATGGTTCTAAAACCAATATTTACACAGTTATAAAGAAGCAAAAAAAAAAAAAAAAACTCAACCATCTCCTATTAAGTTACCCTAATGACATTCCAAAGCCTTGATTTCTATCTATATAGCCATTAACAATAGCCATTAGTAAAGTCTGTCAAGAAAAAAAAAGTAGTTGTATTTCATTATTGGTTGTATATTACTTTCACTTGTAGCTATGCACACATATGCGAGTTTCAGATCCATGTTTAGAATTCCCTTACCTTTGAAAGGGGCTTGAAAGTGGTTTTGAAAGCTTGCATTTGTAATTACTTAAATAATAAAGTATATCTACCTCCTCCAAAAGATAAAATGTATTTCCGCTTACAAGTCTTTCGGTCTCATGCACACTGGGTATTTACAGCTGCTGTTTTTGGCTTCAGACTTTTTTGTTTTTGTTTTTTTTTTTTTGCAGCCAGTAAAATCCCCAGCAAGTAATACTATGTGTCTATGCACACATAGGTTGTTATCAGTAGTTTTTGGCAGGGGTGTTTTCTGGATAGAAAAAAAAAAAACACAGAGCTAGTGGGTTTGAGAAGAGTTTCTCAGCTGGAAAAACTCTCGAACTGAAAAATGCTGAAAAAAAACTAAAAAAACGCTGTTATTCGGCGTTTATAAGCGTTTTTGAGCCATAAGCTTTTGTGGGAGTATAATTTTGCTATAATGACAAGTTCACACCAAATGCAGTCCAGTACTTTTTTTTCTGCATCAAAAATGCACGGATAGTAGGTTATTTTGTTTTCAAAGGCATAGTTCACACCAGCGCGGTCAGTTCCAGTGCGTTCCCAGTTCCCGAAACAGTAGAACATGGTGCATTTTTTCTGCACTGGACTGTACTGGAATGCAGTAAAAAACATAAAAAATACACAAAAACCACACTAGAACACACGTCCTTATTTAGGGTTAATAAATAAAGAGGGTAGAAAAATGCACTTGACTGCATCAAAAACACATCACAAAAAGGACTGGAATGCGCCAAAAACGCATCAAAAACACACATGAAAATAAGCATTCAGGAGGCGTTTCTATAGTGTGAATTGGCACTAAAAAGCTAAAAAAGAAAATAAAATGCTAGTGCAAAAACCCCCGTTTTTACAGCAGAATTCTACAGCTAAAGCTACTGGTGTTTTTATAACGTCCAGTGTGCATACGGGCCTTCGATGTGGTGGCTGCATTGTTTTCTTATTTTTTCAGGTTTATTTTTACACTTCCTGTCCAAAGGTGGCTATGCTTACTCACTCCACTGTATCTTTGGAGATACCATATTGTCACACAGGCTGGACAACCAATGTCAGTTTACAGGAGAAGGATAAAATGGTTTGCTCTTTCAATTCAGCCCACAGAAGTGACCAGGCACTGCATTTCTGCATAACACTAGGTATTTTTCTGTACCTGCTGAAAATGTTGACGAAAAAAGAAAAACAAATGCAGTCACCACATTTAAAGTGGAAGTAAACTTTTTTTAACTTGTACCTGCAGGTAAGTCCATAATAAAAAGGTACAGTGAATATTTACTAAACTTGCACTGTTTAGGAAATATTCACACTGCATGCAGCCAGTGATGTCACCTGCGCTCTGAAGGGATGGCATACCTGTGCCGCCCCTTCAGCGCTCTGTGCCACAGCCATGACTCCTGCACGCATGCGCTGGAGTAAAGAAATCACGCCTTAGCCAGCCAGGCGGCAGGAGCATGCGAACCCGGAAGTTTGTTCTAAGAGAAGCATTTCAAAATGTGCTAGTATGTGATGTATACTAGCACATTATGCCATTGTCTTGCAGGTTTTTTTTATAAAAAGGTTATGGTTTACTACCGCTTTAAGGCTTCAGTCACATGGTCACTGTGGCCCATATCACATTAATTAGTACCTTGTTTATGCAGCTAGAGGTGTGTGCATGTTGCTCAGATTTCTCTATGGGGGCACAGCAGCTGTACAGAGTAGTGATGGGCCGAACAACCCCCCGTTTGGTTCGTACCAGAAGATCTCGAACAGGGAAAAAGTTCTAGCGAACATTATTAAAGTCTTTGGGACACGAACATGAAAAATCAAAAGTCCTCATTTTAAAAGCTTATATGCAAGTTATTGCCAGAAAAAAAAAAAAGTGTATGGGGGTGTGGGTACTGCCCTGGGGGACATGTATCAATGCAAAAATGTTTTTAAAACAATAGTTTTTACAGGATCAGCGATTTTAATAATGCTTCAAGTGAAACAATAAAAATGAAAAATTCCTTTAAATTTCGTGGCGGCCGGGGGGGGGGGGGGGCTTAATGTGCCTGCAAAGTGGCGCATCTGTACGATGCAGGGATCTTGCTGCAACAATACTGACATTTCTAAAGGAAAAAGGGTCATGCCTGTAATGTATTGTTGGCTCCCGGCAAAACAGATAAGAAAACATGAAATAAATGGCATACGGTTCTCCCCCCCCCCCCCCCCCCCCAGTCCATACCAGGCCCTTCGGGTCTGGTACGGATTTTAAGGGGAACTCCACAAAAAAAAAAAAAAAAAAAAAACGGTGTGGGGTACCCCCCAGGATTCAAGCCAGACCCTTAGACCCGGTTCACACTGATGCGAGTGCCGGGTTCGCATGTAATGTCGGAGCGCACTGCTCCGACATTACATGCGATCAGCTGTGCGGTGCGAGTTTAGCCATACAGTTTGTATGGCTAAATTCGCATCGCACCCGGTGCAAACACGCACAGGAGGCATTTTTGCAGCCGCATCAGGATCG
Organism: Pelophylax lessonae; assembly: GCF_965119305.1. Lineage (NCBI taxonomy): Eukaryota > Metazoa > Chordata > Amphibia > Anura > Ranidae > Pelophylax > Pelophylax lessonae. The sequence goes on along the minus strand of NC_138770.1, from coordinate 329,867,601 downwards.
GATCGCACAGCGGTTCACACTTGTGCGATCCCATCCTGTGCGAACTGCACGATCGCACTGCGATATGCGATCAAACTGGGGGTGTCGTTAAGATTACATTGACACCCCCAGCGGATCGCATATGGCAGTGTGAACTGCCGGGGGTGCGTGTGCGATGCGGGAAAAGGCTGCGAATTCGCAGCCTACCCGCATCGCAATAGTGTGACCCGGCTCTTATTCAAGCATGCAGCCTGGAAGGCCAGGATTGGGGGGGGGGGGAATGAGCGAGAACCCCCCCTCTTGAACCATGCCAGGCCGCTTGCCCTCAACATGGGGAGGGTGCTTTAGGGTGCCCCCCAAAGCACCTTGTCCCCATGTTGACGGGGACAAGGGCATTTTCCCAAGAACCCTGGGCTGTGGGGGTCCACGGTTAGGGGGCTTATCGGAATCTGGAAGCCCCTTTAACAAGAGGGCCCCTAGATCCCGGCACCCCCCTATGTGAATGGGTATTGGATACATCTTACCCCTACCCATTCACCATAAAAAAATGTAAAAAAGGAAGAACCACAGAACAGTTTTTGACAAGTCCTTTATTAAAAATAAAATTTTGGGCGTTCTCCTTAAAATCTATACCAAAAACACAAAGGGCCTGGTATAGGGGTATATTTAGGGGACCCGTGCTGTTTTTTTTTTTTTTTTTTTTTAAATCTGTCATAGGGTTCCCCTTAACCACTTAAATACAGGGCACTTTGACCCCCCCCCTGCTTAGATCAATATTCAGCTTTCAGTGCTCACTGGCATTGATGGGAAATATTGGTCAGCTTGGCATGGCACTGCTCCCTGTCTTTAAAGTGGAGTTCCACTCATTTTTGTGTTCATTAAAAGTCAGTAGCTACAAAAAGTGTAACTGTTGACTTTCAATAAACGCACACTCACCTGTGCCACGATCCAGCGATGCGGCCGCCTAAAGCCTCGATCCTCTCCCTCTCTTCTCGTGGCGCCAGCATCTCTAGTGTGGGCACCCGGCTGTGACAGCTTGCTGCTTCACAGCTGGGTGCACACTGCGCATGCGGGAGTCACACTGCACGTTGTGAATGGCCAGGTAATCTTCTGGGACCTGTGACGTGTCCCAGAAGATTGCAGGGAGGGAGGGGGAGAGAACTTCCGCTCGAGCCGCCTAGGTGGCCCCCCCCCTAAAAAAAATGACATGCCAAATGTGGCATGTCAGGGGGTCAGGAGTATTTAAAGCAGAAGTTCCACTTTTGGGTGGAACTCCGCTTTAACATTGGCATCTATGGGAAATCTTGGTCAGCTTGGCATGGCATTGCTCATGAACTAGTGACAGGACACAAAACTTGAGGAGCACTGAGAAGGGGCCCAGAACTACAACATATCTATACATTTTAAAAGTGGGGTATGCCTGTACACTACACTGACTGCACTAAACTAACTCAACCCACTATTCACTAACTACCTGCCTAATCTCTATTGTCACACACTATACACGGCTGCCGTGTAAGAAGCAGCCTTATATAGTGTGGGGCTTGGACTTAGCCCCTGAGCCATGATTGGCTAAAGGCACCCTGCCTTTGACCAATCATGGCTCTGACAGAACATTGTGCTGTGATAGACCAAAGCACAGAGGCCAGGTGCATGCTTTGACCAATCACAAGCACTTAATGCACTGCATTCGCGCAGTGCATTATGGGGCATTCATCAGCGGGCGAACTTCCCGCCGAGCACCCCATTGGTTTTGTGTGCGGCGAACATACGAACACCTGATGTTCGAGTCAAACTTACGTTCAACTCGAACATCAAGTCCATCTCTAGTACAGACACATCTATTCTCCTAATGTGGCAGACATGCAAGGGCAGAGGAGTGGCCCCAAATGGAGACAGTGTACAGTGTACTGGGGGAATGTGCATCTGTGTACATACAGCCAGTGCATCCCAATCGAGGAATATAGGCTGTCTGCACGCAGTGCCCTTGTTAATCATTCCAAAGGACTGAGAAGGATTGATAAGCAGGAAATAAAAAGGAGTCACCCTAGATAGGCTTTCATAGGGGCCACAATGAGATATAAAGCTTTATTAAAGGCTCTCTAAACCTGTACAAATAGATTGACACAAGCAATTCTCTGATCAAATATGCCACCAATTAGGTTATAGTTCCTGTGGCCAGTAAACACATAAATAGATTTAGCTTGACTACTGCAGAACGTGCATGGTGTGCACAAGTCATGGAATGGCCTAATCATACATTTAGAGTTCAAGGTTTTCGAAGCATCTGACTAATGATATATTTACAGTGGATATAGAAAAGAATCACCCCACTTTAAAATAATCACATTCTGTTGCTTTGCAGCCTTAAAATGAAGACACACATTTTTGTTTTATGCAGCTGTATTTACTTATGCAACTTTTAACATCCAAGTGAAATGGAGTGGAAATCCAATACAGCTCACCATTGAAAAAACACTATTCCTACAGTAAAGCATGGAGGTTGTAATATCCTGTTATGGGGGTGTTCCTCTGCAGCAGGGACCGGAGCACTTGTCAGGATAGAAGAAAAAATGGATGGGGCAAAATACCGTAAAATTCTTGAGGAAAATCTGCTGCCCTCTGCCAGAAAGTTAGCAGTGGGAAGAAGGTTTACCTTCCAACACGACAAAGCACGCAGCAAAAATGACCACACAGTGATTAAAGGGGAAAAAAGTAAATATCCTTGCATGGCTTAGTCAGAGCCCAGACTTAAACTCCATTGAAAATCTGTGGAATGACCCGAAGACTGCAGTCCACAAATGGTCGCCATCAAATTCAACTGCACTTGAGGACTTCTTCTTAGAAGAGTGGGCAAATATTGCAGTCTAGATGTGCAAAGTTAGTAGAGACATATCCTAACAGACTAAAGACTGTAATTAAAGCAGAATATGGTTCAACAAAATACTGAACTAAGGAGGGTGATCCTTTTCCAACTTAATTAAACTTAATCCTGTTTTTGAATTTAGTTTATTTTTTTCTGACATGTTGGTGTTATATCTTTCACTTGGATGTTGCACTGAGTAAATACAGCTGGATTAAGCAAAAACTGGGTCCATCTTCATTTTAGGCTGCAAAGCAACAAAATGTGATTTTAAAGGGGGTGATTCTTTTCTATACCCACTGTATGAAATTATAGATCATTACTGAACATTTCTGAGCGCAGAAACGTATAACCAAGAACTTGCTTAACATTTTGTGTACAGTTTAGTTTATTAAATAGCCTTTTTTCTTGTTTAAACTCTGGATATGGTAGGGAATAATTAAAGCCCAACTGCCAGTTGACCCTCTCACTCACTCCAAATTTCTACCCCTCCATAAGCCCCCCTCCCTGCACCCATTTGTGAAAAATAAATCAACATTTGTGCCTTAAATCTAGGTGCCCTCTAGCCAGTCACATAACAAGCAGGGTGGTTCTTCAGCATTGCTAAAGCTGGATAGAATGGTGCTCATGTTATAATAATGTGCCCCATTTTTTGCAGAATTTTACTGTGATGTCAGGCTTTGTGTGAACAAAGAATGCGCCAGTGACATTCTAGGTTTACAGAAGGAGGTTGAATGATGCTGGACAGCATTCAACCTGGAAAAGTGGCAGACATCCGCATTTGAAGACAACACAATGGGTGGCATTGGAGTGCAGAGAGAGTGAGTAGAGATTTAAAAATGAAAAAAAATTAATATTTATTTTCAGTGTCCTGTTGGGGAGATTAGAGGAAATCCCATGGACCATCACCAGGACTGGTGTCTCCATTGGTAGATCTTCCCCACAGTTCCTGTTCTGGGATTTCCCATAACATTCTGTCCTGGTGTTAACGGTCACTGGAAGAAATGGGTGAATGTGTCCCAGCAGAGACACAAACAGCAATAATTCTCTATGCCAGAAACATCATGTAAAAGGTTGTACCAACATGCGCATAAATGTGCACATGTTTTCGGGCATGGAAGCACCGCAGATACTGGTGCCTAGTGGACTATTTAAAACTGGTACCCACATGAGATCCTTGCTGAATGGTCTTTCAGCTTGAGTTCCTGTTATCCCCGATCCTGAACTTGCTTAACCTTGTTGTTGACCTTGCTTTCATCGGACTTGCTTCTTGATAATCCTTGTCCATCTGCATTTGCTGCCTACCTCGTTTACTGATCAGGACTCGACCAAGATTTGCCTATCAATTCTGTACGTCCCTGCCTGCATGTTGCTAACCTCTGCTCATTCCTGAATTTGATTCTGCTCATGTTTTGCTGCCTTCCTGCTGTTACCAATCTTGGCTTGCAACCCAGGTCTGAGCTCTTCTAGACTTGGTGTATTCTGGGTTCCCTCATCACTGTGCTTCCGCCTACTTGACATCAGCACTCCCAAGTTAAAGTCTTCAGGTCCACCTTCCTGACACTTGCACTCTTCTGTTGACCTCAAAGCCCCTGTCCCAAGTTTCAGGGGTGCTCAGCAGGAATTTTGGAAGAGGCTGCCCTAGGTATCTTGATCTCTCTTTATGTAGGCAAGTGACACTCTAACATTTGTTGAACATGACAATACATAACATTTGCATCACAATTGGGTAGATGGAGATAGTCTAATTCCTTTATATCATTATATAAATTTTTACAATGCTACTGTGAATAGTTTAATATTACAATGTTTCTTAATATTTAGCAACAAAAGAAAGATTCTAAATCTAGGCTGTGGTAGAACGTGTTATTTTGTATGCCCAGTCAGCGTGTAGCTGATGCAAACTATTTGCAGACCATCCTCAAGTATGTGAGCCTCAGGGGAGGACTGGGCCAGGGGGCAGGGGGGCATTTGCCCCCCGGGCCACTCTGATGCCCCGTAAAAAGGCTGCACTGCTTCTGCCACAGACATGCCTAAAGGATTCCTGGTGAAGAGAAGTAAAAAGTCCCCACTGCTGACCTGCTGAGTGCGGGTTGAAGACAAGGACAGAGTGCAGGCCTCCCTCCCCAGCATGGATGGTGTAAACGGTGTTTGAGCAGAGGCCAGTCCCAGCTCCCCCCAACCGCCCCATGCTGGCCAGGTCGGGAACCCAGATTCAGCCAGTAGGTAGAGAGTACGTGTAGCAGGGCTTCATCCTGGAATGGGGGGTCAGGATGATGGAAAGAGGGAGAGTGAGAGGGGGGCAGAGTTGCTGCACCATGGGCCTCTGGTCTGTACTTGCCCTCTGGGCCAAAAGTTGCCAGTCTGCCCCTGGTGAGCCTCCACCTTCAGCTTGGCAGCACAGGTGTTTGTTGCAAGTCAATAAATTATTTTCTACATCTAGTAATGTGTGACTAAGACATCTGTGGGGAACCAGCTGTATAAAGACATTTACACAAGTTTTATTTTTCTCATCTGTCACTTCAGGCTAGAAAAGGAATTACAGAAAAATGAAGAAAGAAACTGCTACACTTACTCTTTACAATCTTTTTTGTGTCCTGACTTGGTCCTCCATGCTGGCTATTGCTCACAGGAACATTTGAATTTGAAATACTGGATTCCTTTGACTCTTGCTTTTGTAACCTATTACATAAACGAAGATAACATTTGTCTCGTAAATCAGGTCAAAAATGGATTTTTGTAAAATCTTACCGTAAAATCCTTTTCTCTTAGCTCATTGACAGACGTAGTCCTCGGTGATACACCACCTTCGGGTTATGTTGCCTCCACAGGAGCAGGACTAGACAGGAAATTAAAAAGCTCTGGCCACACCCCAGGGGCAGTCCCAGAGGGTATATCCTCTCTCTATCTGCCTCAGCAAATCAGTTATGTGAAAAAGCAGTCTTTAGAGATTTTAACCCAACTCAAAAAAACAGAGGGGCGGGGACTACGTCTGTCAATGAGCTAAGAGAAAAGGATTTTACGGTAAGATTTTACAAAAATCCATTTTTCTCTAGCGCTCATTGACAGACGTAGTCCTCGGTGATACACCACCTTCGGGACGTCCCAGAGCAGTATCACAACTGAGGGGTGGGAAAATGGAAATCAAATCCCAATCTAGAAGGCCCAACCGGTGCCAACTAGAAGTTTACAATGCTCATCCTTGATGAGACTCAACAAAAAAAGAGAAAACAATTTTTTTTTTTTTTTTTTTCAAACAGAAAAAAACCCTCGAGGTAGACCACCGCTCTCCTCAAATTGCGGCCTGCAAAACCTTGCGGCCAAATGAGGCATCCGCCGATGCCGTCACATCAATTTTATAGAATTTTGTAAAGGTATGTACTGACGACCAGGTGGCCGCCTTACATACCTGGACCACTGACGCCTGATGGCGAAAGGCCCAGGAAGTACTGAGCGCTCGAGTGGAGTGCGCCCTAACAGGGAACGGAGGACTCTGACCCTTAATAGTATAAGCCTGTACCACCGTTTGTCTAATCCATTTGGCAATGGTCGCGGCAGATGCAGGCAAACCCTTTCTGGGGCCATCCGTGATCACAAAAAGTGAATCCGTCTTACGGAATGATTCCGTAGCTTTCAGGTATACCCTGATTGCCCGAACCACATCTAAGGAATGCAACGCATGTTCCCGATGATGCTTGGGCTGAGGACACAAGGAAGGTAGTACAATATCTTCATTCAGATGAAAATCTGAAACCACCTTGGGAAGAAAAGATGGCTTAGGATGAAGTACTACCTTATCCCTATGAATCACTAGGTATGGGGACTGGCATGATAATGCAGCCAGTTCTGACACCCTGCGAGCAGAAGTAATAGCCACCAAGAAGGCCACCTTCTGGGATAAAGTAAGCAAGGGAATCTCCCTGATGTTTTCAAAGGGAGGTTTCTGTAGAACCGACAAAACCAAATTAAGATCCCAAGGCGGTAAGGGCGCGCGGACTGGAGGAGCCAGGTGCCGCACCCCCTGGATGAAATTCCGCACCAAGGATTTGGTAGCTAAAGGCTTCTGAAAGAAGATTGCTAATGCTGAAACTTGACCCTTGATGGTGCTCAAGGCTAGCTTCTGCTCAACCCCCTGTTGCAAAAAGGCCAATATTCGAGACACCGAATAGGTACGTGGAGGAAATCCTAAAGATTCGCACCACGCAATATAAGTTTTCCATGTGTGATAATAGACTTTGCTGGAAGTCGCTTTCCTTGCTTTAATAAGGGTAGGAATGACTGAAGCTGACAAACCTCTGTCCTTCAGTACTTGGGTCTCAATGGCCAGGCCATTAAACCCAGCGACTGTAAAGCATGATGGTAAATTGGTCCTTGAGACCACAGACACTCCCTGAGACGAAGTTCCCACGGAACGTCTACGACTAACATGTCCAAGTCGGCCAGGCCGGCTTGAGGAGGCCAGCCTAGAATTTCTAGGACCACTGGCGCTGATTGGATCTGAACCAGGCGTCCCTAGAGGTATCTGGCCCCGACCATCCGAGAAAGTCTGGTCGTTTTCTGTTCCCACACATTTATCAGATACCTGATAGTTATCAGGAAAGGTGATCTTTTCTGGTTGAACCTCAGGGACCGAAGTCACCCGACTAGAGGCTACTTGGCCTATCTGGTCAACCAGATCCGATTCCTGTGAGGTATCGGGACTAATCTTAGGAAAAGGTAAAGGAAAAGATCTATTCAGGGAACGGTAATTACCGCTTCCTGTAGTACTTAAATGTTGGAAGGGAAGAATCGCACCGGTAGTAGTGGTTGATGCTCGATCTAATGTCCTGAATACCGGTGAAAACGTCCCCCCACCCTGAAACCGGGTGGGGGCGCACCTTCAGGCTGTGTACTCCTTTGCTTCGGGTTTGGCTGGGTTGGTCCTTTGCTTGTCCGACCAGCCCTTCTTGAACCCTCCTGGAGGAGTCTTGCCTTTCCCGCTAGTACCAGCCGGGCGCCCTTTATGGGCGGTAAAGAAAGGTCCTCGCTTGTTGCAAGGTCCCTTAGCTTTAGCAGCCTGTGGCAAAAAAGTGCTCTTGCCCCCAGTGGCATCCTTAATGATTTCATCTAGGTTGGCCCCAAATAGACGATTCCCCTGAAAGGGGAGATTTGTCAAGGTCTTCTTGGAACCTAGGTCAGCTGACCAGCATTTTAACCACAGCACACGTCTGAGGATCACCGCTGTCTTAGATGCATGCCCTAATAAGGGAGTAGTGTCCAAGGCTGCGTCACAGATAAACTGTAGCCCTTGTATAATCTGTTCCATCAAATCAGATGTCTCCTGGGGAATATCTTTTCCCCTAAGATCTTGGCGTACCATTTTCGCCCATTCCGTAAGTGTCTGGGAAACTAGACCAATAACAATTACTGGTCTAAAAGCTGACCCTATCAGAGAGAAGATGGTGCGGGACTCTGCTTCCATCTTTCGATCCACCGGATCCTTAAAGGACGAAGTGTCCTCCACTGGAATAACCGAGGCTTTATTCAGCCTGGAAATAGGCGGATCCACGACTGGTGGTACCGTCCATTTCTTAATGATGGATTCCTCAAACGGATAGCGTCTAGCAATACGCTTGGAAATAGTAAAGGTACGTTTAGAATGCTCCCATTCTCCTTTAATCTGATTACCGCAACATTTAGGTACAGGAAAAGCCTTCATCGTCTTGATGGGCTTATTAGTACCAAAAGGAATCTCTGTTTCAGTTGCCTCTGCCGGTAAAGCCTCAAGTTTTAAGGTTTCCTGCACTGCCACAACTAGTGCGTCCACCAATGCTTCTTCCTGAATAATAGCAGGAGAAGAAGCGTCCTCCTCACTGTCTGAGGGGGCTTTACCTGGGATAACAGCCCTTGCAGAGGAACCTGCAACTGCCGTGACCACCTCTGAATCTGAGTCAGAGGTGTCAGATGGTATAGGGGTAGGCGGGGGTCGCTTCCTTGACCCCCGTCCCTGACAGGCCGCCTCCACCCGAGCCACCATAGACTCCAAAATTGCTGTAAATGACTCTATACTCTGTGCACCGGCGGGTCCCGTGGCCCCCTCGAGGGAAACAGGTGGGGGAATGTGTGTGGCAGGGTCCATGATAACTCCAGTTACTTTCTGGATAATATAATTCAAAAATAAAACTTTTCTCTTTTTTTTTTTTTTTTTTTTTCGACCCCCAGCGCCACAAAAGCCCCTTAGTGTTACCTGCTAGGGATCCCTATCGATCGAGAGAGAGAGAGATAGACCCCCAGGCTCACCACTTGATGCTCAGAGTTTAACTGCAACAGGTTACAGCGCTGTCTTAACAAACAGGAAGTCTTTTGGCTGGCTGCCCAGGAAGAAAGGAGGCGGCTCCGCCCCTCTGTACGCCTTCCGGCGCCTCCCCCAAGCTCCACGAGGTGTTTGGATCACCTCAAACATGGCCGCCCCCATGCTGGAGACACGAGGCTACGCCAAAATGGCGGCTCGTGCGATCCAGCAAAAAAAAATGGCGGCGGCCCGTACTGAATAGCGGTGTGCTGCAGGGCACACAACACTCTCACTGCATGGGGATATGGCGTGGTTGGCGGTACCGGCCCTGGCGGACCGCATGGCCGTTCGGGAGGCCTGCTAATAGCTGGAGATCTGATTAGGAAGGCAGTCTACATGTCCGTGGCTTCTGACTGGTAGGTAGCTTATTCTTAACCCATAAGATTCCCAGAATGCCACAGATTACATCTTTAAAACATGTATACAATTAGATTGTTAGCTCCCAAACCAAGCCTCCTGGCTTTTTGCACACATAAAATCACACTCAAAGTAGGAGGATCTGTGTCATGTTGTAGGATAGAAAGGGACTCTATCTTACCATACAGAGAGGGGCCCGCGTTCACCACAAAACCCGTCAGGGGGAAAGGGGGAACATACTACTCACCATACCGGAACCAGGCGGGCACCAACTCCTGACAGTACCCCTCTCCACCAGGGCGGGAGGGCTGTCGACCGATACGGACGCCGTGACTCATGGTCTTTGGCGTTTCAGCGAGACGTTTAACTCGCGTGGACAGTCCTTTAATGGGACTTTGTCGCGGCCGACCCAGCGCGGAGCTATGGCCTGCACGCGCTCGTAGGCTGAACTGGGGTGACCACCGGATCTCAACATCCAGCCCGTCGCCCAGTTCAGCTTTCTTGCTTGAAGATCTCACAGGAACACTGGAGAAAAAAGCTGTCTAAAAAAAATCCTTTAAGAAAAAATTCTTGCCAGGACCTAAGATCCCAGCAAGGTGTCTAGGTCCTTACTCCTAACTAGACAGAAAATAACTGATTTGCTGAGGCAGAGAGAGAGAGGATATACCCTCTGGGACTGCCCCTGGGGTGTGGCCAGAGCTTTTTAATTTCCTGTCTAGTCCTGCTCCTGTGGAGGCAACATAACCCGAAGGTGGTGTATCACCGAGGACTACGTCTGTCAATGAGCGCTAGAGAAAACACTTTTACAGGAATTGAACACCAGTATATTAAATTTGGAGGACAATGCTTGACTTCTATCCTCATGTTTATTTTTGTTCAGAGCAGCAACAATATCTCATTTGAAATGATAGTTTTGACATTCTCTAACCTATTTACAGAGAGACACTGTAATGGGAAATTCTGAACGCTCTTTTTTAAAATGCTAGTTCCCTGGCTGTCGTGCTGATGTTTCTGCCTCTATGCCATCAGAGTTGCTGATACGAACAAGTATACAGATAAGGAGTTATGACACTCATTCAATATCCATACTTGAAAAAAACAGGCATCTAGCATTTCCAAAGGGACGGCCGCAGTGGCAACCCCTATACTCCTGTCATGACAGACAGAGTCACTTTAAGTATTACACCCCATGATTTGCAAATAGCAAAGAACAGATGAAATGTTTGCAAACATGATATCAACAGATTTCCACGATTTGGTAACTTTGTCTACTAATGACTAATTTATAGAAACAATTGTGCAGATATTGGAAAACACATATGGGCTTTTTTCAAAGAAAACGTGTGTAGTGAAAATGATACAGGTTGACATTGCTGACCACCTTGTAAAAAATAGATTTTCCTGTCTGTCATACTAAGCCTTTGGCTTAAGTGCTTTAAGTGGTTGATCAAATAAAATATACAGATCAGATGCTATGACTAGGTTTAGGTCAGATATATATATATATATATATATATATACATATATACACACACACATACATACATACATACATACATACATACATACACACACACACACACACACACACACACAAATAAAATAAAAACACCCACCCAAAATCTAGAAAAGACAGCTGTAAGTATAGAATATTCTGCAGGTTAGAAAACAACTAACCTGTTTATGAGGGAGAAAAAAAAAAATACTAAAAATAAAAAATCTCAATAAACTTTAAATACAATGCTAAAAATTTTCTAGCACTAGGAGTGAAAACAGATTGATGCCTGGAAACTTGAATACATTTTAGAAATGGATGGTGGCAGTGATTAGCTAGTTATTGTGTAGAGGCATAAATACTAATTATAAGAACTCTAAAAACCTTTAAATCATTTAGAACTTACATTTTGAAATAATAAAATGACCTATCCCAATGTGAAACAAAGCATTAAATACTAGTATTGTTATACACATTTTTGATGAGGATTTACCCATTTCAGTGTGTAAATAGAAATCATATAGCCAGACTATGCACACAGGTTGCTTCTTGAGGTGGAATTATAAAACATTTAGCAAACATGACAAACTCTAAAACTACATTATGTTGCTGTGTAAAGAGTTCTTTTAGACTATAACTGACCCCATGCCAGAAAATTAACAAAGAATATACTGTATAGGCCTACCTGAAATAGGCCATTAAACTAAATTTGTATTGGTAATGGTTGCAGATACAACAGAACATAGCTAGTGTGAGCTTTGGTGCCCTATATGATTCAACATTAGCCTAGAAGTGGTTGTAAATACCCAGTGAAATGACTATCCTCAGAAGATACAGAGATTAAACAAATCCTACATAAGTTGTACCTGTTTGTCTGCAGTCTTCTACTCTCTACCTCGGTTCAAAGTCCAGAATTTTCAAAGATTGTCTGAGCTGTCAGAACAGAGGGGGAAGAGAGCTGAAGTCACACTCTGCAGAGCTCAGTGAGGAGAGCTCTCAGAGCTGATTGGAGGGAAGGGAAATCCTCCCTTTACACAGCACCCATGAACAGAGCTGAGGCTGTCAGTCAGCTGGAAATCCCTCCCCTATCACCTTTTTTCTCTTAGTGTCAGGAAAATTGGCACAAGTAACTCATGCTGATAGCAGAGAAATGAAGCAGCAGACAGAAATAACACGTAGTGCTCTTAATTGAATTGAGACATGTACACACTATAGTGGGATAGGCTTTGCTCATATTTCATGTCTGAAGTCTACAACCACTTTAAGGCAAACAGTAATCCTGTCTGGAAAATGAAATTGTGCAAAAAGCTGGCCATCAAAGGAGAAAGAAAATACTTACTTCTCTGCTGCTTGTGCAAGCAAACACTACAGTGTTTAATAGAAATCTAATGCCAAATCGGTTTCAGACAGACAATTCTTTTAGCCGTGTCAATCTTTTGGTCCACCTAATCTACCACTAAGCACATAAGGGGACCAGGAGATACACACCTGAAGTGTCAATTTCCCCCACAGATTTCAGCAGGTGATAACAGAGTAGCGTTTGGCAATGCAGCCAACAGAACAACCATTTATCCATTTGTCCTTTCACAGGAAGAGCTTTTTGAACTTTTTCCCTGAAAAAGGTTGTATTAATACCAGCCCCTCTAGTACCACATTCTTCTGTTGGTACCCCCCGCCACCCGATTCACCTACCACAAGTAAAGCATTTGGATTTCTGGTAAGGGGAAGCATAGAACTCACTACCCTTCCTCCCATGTGACAGCACTGAGGAGGGACCTCTCAGGACTCTCTATCCTCTCTCTGACAAAACCAAGTTCCAAAATCCTGTGTAACCATGACTCATGACTTGAGCTTCTATAAGGCCTCCTCTCTTTGGTCCCAGTAGTCAAACAGAAGATTTGGGGAGAGAAAGAAATGTAAATATGTGGAGTTGGTTTTGAATTTAACTTGTTGATTTGCCTCGCATGGCCTAAACAGTTAAGGTAAAAGATGGACACAAACAACTTTTGTCAGTTCCCTGACAGACAGCATAACCACTATGCCAAAGTGGTCAGGTTCAAGTTCCATACCTTTAGCTGAAATCGATGAGTGCATTAGCAAACCAGCAATAAACAAACAAAAATGTTAAATGCAGTATAAATGAGAATACTATCATGGTTTAGATTGCACTCTAAAGGAATTGTCTGGGGTATGGTGCAGGGTCTCCCAAGAGGTACTTCTTTACCAAGCAGAGGGGCAAAAGGTCTCAGGATATTTGGGGGCATCTATATTCCAGACTCTTCAGCTGGCCAAATGTTGGGGCCTATAGTAACCGTTGGCACGCTTTAAAGCAGTAAAAAAGGCCTACGAGCTGTTCTATAGCTGGTTAGGTAGTTCCTAATGGCTCAATCTCTAGTGGCCACAGCAAGTAATGCATTTGCCAGGCAAAAACGTCTTGATCTTTCCTCCTCTATAGTAAGGTTCTGTGGGAATTGTAGTTTAGAGCCTATGAATTACAATACGCATTGCGGTCTCTGGGGACTACATTTCCCATCACCCCCTTCTCTCCTGTGCTAATTGGTCCCTCTGTTTGCTAGGAGGGGGAGGAACAGATCAGGCAAAAAGCGGTGATTACAAAGAGACCACTGTTGAAGGTGGAGCGAGCAGGAACATAGAGCAGCTCAGGTGCTCTGTCACTGCTCTGGCTGCGGGAGGAGAGTAGGGACAGTAGTGCAGAGCTGGCACAGTGCCCATCTACGTTCATTCACATCATAACCCTGTTGATGTGCATAGCAGACATGCTGCATTTTTTGCAGTGCAGTGAATGGCATCATGTCACCACACTGCAGTCCACCAACTTGAATGAAATAAAGTAGCAAAAATGAAAAAAAAAAAAAGTAGTAAAAAGTGCAAAGCGCTGAAACCTTTATCCCACCCCCCATCTCCCCCTTCTCTCACACTGACAATATGGATAGCTGGTCATTGCCATGGGGAATGTGTATCAATCCAATAAATATTTTTAGAAGGATTTTTAATAAAGCTTAAAAAGGGAAACAAAAATACACAATTTCCTTCATTGCCAGTGGGGTATTCACAATTTTGCCCATGTTAAAATTAGTCCAGATGATTAGTTCAAACCCTCAAACATTATAGATTTTCTAAAAGAGGCCATGCAGAATAAAATACTGTTAGTTCCAGTATATTGGTACTTTATGTCACACAATGATAGCACAAAGGTTTAGCAAATATCAAGTCCATATTTTCAGTGAACGATATACTAAAGTTCCATAGTTGAGGTTTTAAAAACCTTTATGTAATCAATTTATAGTTACCAACAATTAAGTTTCTAGAATTTTAGCTCTCACTACAGCGTATGTGGCAAAACGCAACATGTAGCACAATCAACATTTTTATACTTTGACACCTCCGAGGCATGAGTTTTTGTTTATATGTGCTGGAGCAGCTTTACATTTTTTGGGGGCTTTGGATGCAAATCATTTTTTTCCCCCTTAACATTATTGCCAATACATAAGGGCTGAAATACAATAGTTAAATAACATGCCTGGATGGATGACGCACCTGCACACTAAGTAGTGCACCTGTAGGATGCATTCCCGCAAAAATTACATAAAAACAGTTGTTGCTGACCAACAGTTCTGATCCCATATTCGGTTTGTGAACAAAATGGGCAAGGCCATGGCCATATTTGGTTAATGAAGTCAGCCAGCTGGTTTTGTTTGACAATCAGCATCTGGCTGTGGAGCGGTCATCTGTGGTAAGAGTCCATGGGGTGAGGAATGTGGGAGCACGTTGACATGCTTGTGTCAGCAAGGTCAACTTTTGTGTTTGATGATGGATCTACAGCGCTTTACAATGTGATTTGACATTGGACTTTCATTGTGGAACTTTTTTTTTTTTTTTTAATTCTTATCTGCACCCCACATTTGAATAAGCATCCTTCTTACTCCTTTGTGGATGTCAGGAAATGGCCAGCCAGTTTTGATATACCATGTTTGTTATGCTGGTGAGACAGGGAATGACAATTTTTCAGTTAGTGAATTTTTTTAAGACTGAGCCTATTTTTGACACTTTGTTTACAGGTTAAAAATCAGTATTTTTTGATAGAAAACTACTTAGAACCCCCAAACATTATATATATTTTTCAGCAAAGACTCTGGAGAATAAAATGGCAGTCATTGCAATATTTTTTGTCACGCTGTATTTGCGCAGCGGTCTTTCAAACGACCTTTTTTTGGAAAAATTATGAAAAAAAAAAATCACATTTCACTGCATTTAAAAAAAAATCTAAACAGTAAAGTTAACCCATTTTTTTGTATATTGTGAAGGATGATGTCACGCCGAGTAAATAGATACCCAACATGTTATGGTTTAAAATTGCGCACACCCGTAGAATGGCGACAAACTACGGTCAATAAAAATCTCCATAGGCGACACTTAAAAATTTTTTTAACGGTTACCAATTTAGAGTAAGAGTGTAGCTCTTTTTTTTTTTTTTTTAATTATTGCTCACGCGCTGGCGATCGCGGCGATAACTCACGTGTGGTTTGAACAGCGATTTCATTTGCGGCGCGACTTCCATATAAGTTTTCTTTCCTGCGCGAGCTCACGGCGAGGCGGGCGGTAAAATTATTATTTTTTCCCTATTTGTTTATTTTTTTTAAATTTTAACACAGGTTTTAAAAAAAATAAATCTGATCACTTTTATTGCTGTCACAAGCAATGTAAACATCCCTTGTGACAGCAATATGCAGTGACAGGTACTCTTTATGGAGGGATCGGGGTCTAAAAGACCCTAGACCCCTCCAATACACTTCTATGTTTTCAAAACGCCGAAAACTGCATTTTTGAATACATTCACTTTTTGAAACTGCCGCCTTTAGCAGCTGAGTAACCCGGATGTGACGTCATGGACGCCGCCTCCGGGTTACGTCATCGGAGACCCGATGGAAGCCGCATCCATAAAGCCGGCGGGAGACCCGGGCAGAGCTGCGGAAGGCAGGGGGACGTCTCCTCCCACTCGCAGGGGTAACGAGCCGTATCGGACAGCCGACCGCCGGCTCTAAACAACGGTATCGGGATGATGCCTCTAGCTGGAGGCATCATCCCGGTACAACCACTTAAAGTCAGCCAACGTAGGCCTACGTCATTTTGCTTTAACCGCTTGCCGACCGCTGCAAGTACATATACTGCGGCGATCAGCCCCATGCAGGCAAAGTGACGTACCCGTATGTCACTCGCCTGCGAGCCAATAGGAGGCGAGCGCGCGCCGCCGGAGGCACGCTCCCACCTTGCTCGCTCACTGGGATGTCCGCCGGTCACTCGCGATCGTCAGTTACAGAGGGAGAAAGGCAGGCGGCTAATGTAAACAAAGCCGCCTGTCATTCTCCCTTGTGCAACAGCAGAGATCATACGGTCCTGCTATGTAGGATCGTAGATCTCTGCTGTTACATGAAAAGCCACATCCCTGCACAGTAAGAAACACGCCCCTAGGGACACACTTAACCCCTCCTTCTCCAATAAAGTTAACCCCTTCCCTGCCAGTGTCATTTTTACAGTAACAGTGCATATGTATAGCATTGATTACTGTAGTAATGTCACTGGTACCCCCAAAAGTGTCAAAAATGTCAGTCAAGGGTCCGATCTGTCCGCCGCAATCCCGCAAAAAAAAAAAAAAAAAAAAAATCGCAGATCGCCGCCATTACTCGTTGAAAAAATAAAACAATAAAAATGACAACAATCTTTCCCTTAGTTAGTAAACACAATAACTTTTGCGCAAACCAATCAAAATACTCTTATTGGGATTTTTTTACCAAAAGTATGTAGCAGAAAACAAATTGGCCTAAAATGTTAAAAAATTTAGATTTTTTTTGGGGAATTTCATATAAAAAAAATGTGAAAAATAGTTATTTGTGCAAAATTGTTGCTCTTTTTTTGTTTATAGCGCATGATCAAAAAAAAAAAAAAAAAAAATCGCACAGGTGATCAAATACCACCAAAAGAAAGCTCTGTTTGTGGGAAAAAAGGACGTCAATTTCATTTGGGTACAGCGTCGCACAACCGCGCAATTGTACATTAAAGTCACGCAGTGCCGAATCGCAAAATACCCCCGGGTCAGGAAGGAGGTAAAATCTTCCGGGGCTTAAGTGGTTAAATATTAAGGTTCTCTCCTGGAATGTCAGGGGTCTCAACTCCAAATATAAAATTGGGCTCTAGTGTTAAAAACACATACAATCACACTGCCCTCAAATCATTTTTCTGTATTCATTTGATGGGAAATAAAACACTGGCTATGCGCCGTCCTTGGATCCAGCAAGCCATACATGCTACATTCTATTCGTGTAAGGGGCTTCAACTTTACTTCAAAAAGCCCCGTACACACGTACCGATCGTCGGCCGAACGATCGGCCGTCTTTTGTCCAGGGCTGTCGTGTCTGTTGAAAACTGCAAAAGACTGCACATGAATTTTGTCGGCCAACAGCAGCCGACTGCAGAAGTGATGTCATGTGATGGTTAACTTTCCGTGTCTTTTTTCTTTTCTGAGCATGCCCAGTCTTGCAAATCTGCTGTCTGTCGGCCGAATTCTGTTCTGACTGGCGAACAATCGGCCGTTCTGGTGT
Organism: Pelophylax lessonae; assembly: GCF_965119305.1. Classification (NCBI taxonomy): domain Eukaryota; kingdom Metazoa; phylum Chordata; class Amphibia; order Anura; family Ranidae; genus Pelophylax; species Pelophylax lessonae. The sequence goes on along the minus strand of NC_138770.1, from coordinate 329,849,959 downwards.
TGGCCTACAAAAATTTTAAAGCATGCACATCAGATTCTTTTCGGCCGAAAGGGCGCTGTCGGCTGTCGGAAGAATCATACTAACAAGCCTACAATCGGCCGATCGGTCGTCGGCCGAATATTTACGGCCGACAATCGGTATGTGTGTACGGGCCTTTAGTCTCTGCCTCGCTCTATAGACACAGTGGTAACTGATCCTGAGGGTCGCTATGTGATGTTGATTATTGAAATTCATTCCCATCGTCTAGCGCTGGTGAACATGTATATTCCTCCTCCATTTTCCAGTGTCATTCTATAAGAAATTTTGGGAAAGTTAGCACCTCATTCCCCTTACAGGCTGTTGATTGCAGATGATTTTAACAATATTCTAGATTACACTCTGATACCTCCAATCCACAACGAGCACTTAACCAGGACTTCTCAGTGGACAGAGGCAGCTGGCTTCACTAAAATATGTAGGTGGAAGCATCCACAGGACAGATGTTGCTTGTATATATCCCATGTGTTTCACTCCTCATCCAGAATAGATTTGGCTTTGCCAATGAGGATCTATTTTTTATGGTGCAGGATGCTACTTACCTTCCTGGGGGAGTATCAGACCCCCCCCCTCCCCAATTCAGATTACCTTGCAGATTGGGGCCATAGGTCAAAGAGGTCTTGGAGACAGTCACCTAGATGGGTGGGGGAGCCTATGGTGGAGGAGATCTTTAAACCACACAAATTCGTTCTGGCAGACAAATGAGGGGTCAGTCAAGGGTCAGATTGAATGAGACGCTTTCAAGGCCTCTTCCAGAGGGACATATATATCTGCCATTAAGGGAGGAACATAACCACATGCTGGCAACTCTGCATGACAAGGAACAAGAATATGCAAAGCAGAGGCATAACTAGAACCTCTAGGGCCCCGGCATAAGACATGATGAAGAAGTGGTGGTGGTGATTGGGGGGGGGGGGGTTCAGTCAGAGGCAGCAGTGGTGGTGATGGGGGGGGGATCAATCAGAGGAAGAAGTGGTGGTGATGGGGGGGTGGGGGGGGGATCAATCAGAGGAAGAAGTGGTGGTGATGGGGGGGTCAATCAGAGGAATCAGTCGTGGTGATGTGGGGGGGGGGGTCAGTCAGAGGAATCAGTGGTGGCGATGTGGGGGGGGGGGGTCAAACAGAGGAATCAGTGGTGTTGATGTGGGGGGGGGGTCAGAGGAATCAGTGGTGTTGATGTGGGGGGGGATCAGAGGAATCAGTGGTGGTGATGTGGGGGGGGGGTCAATCAGAGGAATCAGTGGTGGCGATGTGGGGGGGGGGGTCAGAGGAATCAGTGGTGGTGATGTGGGGGGGTCAATCAGAGGAAGCAGTGGTGGTGATGGGGGTTCAGTTACAGTCATCGGTGATATGGGTGGGGAAATCAGTAGCACTGGCACTTACTTGTTCTCAGTTTCCATTGTGCCTCCACTGATGCTCCTCCTCCTCTGCATTATTGGCTGTCAGTGGGTCACCTAACTTTCTCCTCCAGTACCTGCCTCCTGGCCAAGGCATCTGTCTGCAGGATGGGTGAAGCCGGGCAGCATCCGGCTGCACCTCCCCCCTCGCACAGTGGAATAAGTGGCAGCCAGGCCCGGACCGCCCCCCCCTCCTCGCACAGTGGAATGAGCAGCCGGCAGCACCTCCCCACTCGCTCAGTGGAATAAGCGGCCAGCTGCACCTCCCCCCTCGCAAAGTAGAATAAGTGGCTGGTGGTGGGCCCCCCCCACAGTGGAATAAGCAGCAGGTGGGGGCAGGTGGGCACCCCCAAAGTGGCAGAACTCAAGGGCCCAGTCGCAAGCGCGACCGATGCAACTTTCCGCACACGTCAATACTCCTCCTTCTGATGCCCTGGCAGAATCGTAATGTGCTAGGAGAGATTTAGATCTTCACTACCAGGACATAACCCACTACTCCCTGAAACGGGGTGCGGAACGGATTTTTGAACAGGAAAATAAAAATGGGAAAGTTGCTAGCATTACAAACAGCTCAGGATAAGTTTCAGTAATTCCATGCATTTCCTCCCAATCTGGATCATTACTTCCAGACAGAGAGGACATTTTACAAACATTTGTCTCTTTTTACAGAGATCTTTACTCATCTATTCCCCCTTATGCTATAGAGGACCTGTTGGCTGTTCTAAATCACTTATAATACCTGAAGAGATCAGGGACACTTTAGAGGCCCTATTTAGGGAGGAGGCGATGCGTGCAATAGGTTCCTTTTCTAATGGGAAGGCGCCTGGTCCGGATGGATTATAAACATTATGCGGAAGTTCTCTCTCCAAGATTACTGAAGCTATATGCGGAGTGCTTTGAAACCAACTCCCTCCCCTCCTCCTTTTATGAGGCGCACACAGTGATGGCCAAACCAAACAAGGATCTCACTAAACGCTCTTCTTAAAAGGCCTCTATACTTAATCTAGATTTCAAAATCCTCACTAAACTGCTAACAGACTCATGCCTGTCCTAGAGCATTTAATCTCCCCTGACCAGACAGGCTTCATGCCGAAAAAAGCCATGGATATTAATCTGTGCAGGGTTTTTACGCATACGCAACTAGTGCAGAAGGTATCCAGCGGAGGGGGTTCTTGTTTTTCTGGATCTGGAAAAAGCCTTCAATTTGATAGATTGGCAATATATGTCCACAGTGTTAGAGGCTTATGGCTTTGGTCCCAAGTTCAGACAGTGGCTAAATATTTTATATCATAACCTGACTGCAGCCATTAAACTCAATGGTCTGACCTCTGAGTACTTTCTGGTTAGACGGGGTACCAGACAAGAATGCCCGATGTCACCTGGGCTTTTTGCCTTGCTAATCGAGCCTAATCCGGGGTAAGAGGTATTCAGGTTGGAAGCCTGACAGAAAAGGTTGCACTATTTGCAGATGATATGGAGCTTTTTTTGATGGATTCTGATGCTTCTCTGACTGCGGCGTTATTTTGAATTCCTTTGCTGGCTTCTCCGGGTTTAAAGTAATTTAGAGCAAATCTCAAATCCTTCGCCCTGCAGGGTGGCGGCTAATTGTTCTTTACAGCGGGGAGACAGAGTTAAATATCTGGGCACTCATATTTTGAATTCAGTCTCACATTTCATTACCTTGAACGTGACTCCTCTAAAACAGACATTGAAATGTAGGTTATAGGCTTGGCAAAATTTATTTTCGATACTTATTGGAAAAGTTAACCTATTAAAGATGCAGTTCCCCCCATTGTTCCTGTGTATATTCTGTAATTCACCGGCGTGGATTCCGAGGTATACATTCCAGAACATTGATAGGCTGGTCTCCACTTTCTTATGAAATAGACAAAATCCCAGGATTAAAATTACAGGTTCTCCAGCAGCCATGGAAGCAAGGGGGATTGGCGGTGCCAAACTTTTTTCTCTATCATTTGGCAGGACAACTAGTGTTTGCATATATGTGGCTGATCCTCCCAGAGGATGCAGCTGTTGCACTGGAGGCTGCGATAGTGGGCTCTCACGAGGCTCTGTCCCATCTCCTGCTCAGAGACATCAGGGCCCCTACCCCATTACTAATTCTATGAGAGGAATCAGAGCTTGGGTGGTAGAAGACAGGGCGGACTCAAAGCACACAGGCAATATCCCCTCCTGCCCCATTGTGGAATAACCCTCAGTTTCCACATTTGTTTAAATTCCCAGATTCCATTATATGGACCAAATATGGTATTAGGAGGGTAGCAGATGTAGTTAAGAATTGCACACTTCTACAGTTTGAGGTCATGAAATCCACATTCAATCTACCAAACTCCCATCTGTTTCGATACTTACAATTGCGACATGCATACAATTCTCAATTTGGTACCTCACCAATTACATTGCAAGAGAGTGGTATTGAAACTATGCTAAGAAATGATTCTTTGGATAAGGCATTGTCTAATATTTATCAGCAGTTATTTAGAGATACGCAGAGTCATTGAAACTTGCAGAACAGCTTGGGAAAGGGTATTTCCCCAGATAGACAGTGATGACTAAGACAATGTATGGGATATAAATTTCTCTCGGTTGATCTCAGCTGGAGATCATTTAGTTTAAATTTCTACCTTGTATTTACGATTGGCTAGATTTTTCCATCCCAGTCGTCCTGTTGGTGGTGCACCTCATTCGGAGCGAATTTCCTGCATATATTCTGGGAATGTGTGGCCATACAGAAGTTTTGGCTGGAAGTGGTGGAATGCGTTGAGGAAGTTACTACTCTCTGCATTAAGCCCAGTACTTAAGTGTGTCTCTTGGGAGTGGTAGATGCTATAGCTCCAAAGAGTTAATACGTACACTGCTGACTTTGTTATTTTTCTATGCTGGGAAAATTATAGTGCTCTCCTGGAAAAAGCCTACACCCCCTGTCATCCAGGCATAGAAGGCGCTTGTAAATAAAACCCTTCCCTTTTATAAGGCTACCTATGCCAGCAGGGGTATACCCAATAAATTTGAGAATGTGTGGGGCGGATGGACAAAGCGTACCTCTACAGTGTCCAATTATTATGGGAGTAGTTGGAAAGCCTTTGCTTCTGTTCATTAGATAGATTGTTTTGACTGCATTAGATATATTGTTTTGACTAGATAAATGTGTGTCTAGAGTTATGTTCAATGTATATGCGTTGGATCTGGCTTTGTGCAATGTAATGATTGTCAGCTCCAGTGTTGTCTCCTTGGTGTGGCGGTTTTTTGAAGAAGACCACTGATGTTGGGATAAGGAATTACAGATTAAATTCATGTCATACGTACCTGTAAAAGATGGGAAAGAAGTATTGTTCTTTTACACACATGTAACCTCTGAGCTGTGCGCCTTGGTGCTGCAGTTGTGAATGGTACCCTAATTCCGAACCGTACGATACCACTTTTTTGGGACCCTTTAGTTGGGGTACCTAGCACAATCGTACCGTACCAACAGGGTGGAGCTACACTCTGCAGAACGTTGATTGGTTGACAGAGAATCATCATTTCGCCTATCACCATGCCTATCAAGTGACGTTGATACTACTTTCCGGCTACACCACGCCTATCATGTAAGGATACTGTTGGCGGTGGAAACGCAAGCCTGATCAAGGTGTACCATTCCGAACCGAACCGTACCGCTCAGTGGAAACAAGGTATTATAATTTTTCAACATGTACTGTGTTGTTTGAAAAAATAAAAATATGTTTCAAAAAACAGAAAACAAAAAACACAGATGACTCACAGAAAGCAATATAAAATCAAATTTTATATTTCCATGTTTAGCAGCTTTGTGGAAATAGAGCTATAAAAGAGAAACCGCTAAAGAAAGGGTTGAAGCTTATAACAGCCATAATTTATCCTGCTCATCTATGAAAAGGTCAACAAAATTGTGAACAAAACAGAGGCTGCTGGGAATTGCAGCTATATAACTAAATTTTACAGAGCACAATATGATCATATTTCTGTCATAAGCACAAAAAGATAGATACCGCTTAAGTTTTTTGTACCAGAATAACCACAATAAGCCACTGTATATAAAAGAAAAATGAGATGAACTTTTAAAGAGCAACTTGAAGAAACTGAAATAAGATGTTCAGCACATGGCAGCATATAGCATTTCTGAAAAAAGACACTGCAAAGTATATTCAGATTTACACAACACCCATGTTCTGCAGAGATGTACATAATACATCTGAGCTACTGGCTCTTTAGTAGCAATGGACTGCACCTAAATGGAGAGGGTGCAGTCGTACTGGGAGAGAAGATGGCTGAACAGTTAGACAGGTTTTTAAACTAGATGGGGGGGTCCAGATGTAGAATAAACCAGTAGGGAGCAAGGTTCAGCGGGCATTAGCGGTAGGGTGACAAGAGATCCAAAACCAAAAGGTAGGTAGTCTGACAAATCTAAAGTGCAGCCTCATAACATCTAACGAGGATAAAGTATAAAACCGGACAATGGAGCTAGGGACGGGGTAGAATGCCTATGAGTAGAGCTTCAAAGGGAAGGTACTATGGGGAAAGTATTATTGGGCGTATGCCATAGGCCCCCCAACCAGAGGGAGGAGGGGAGGCAGACCTCCTTTCACAGCTTGGAATGGCAGCAAGGATGGGAAAGTTCATTATAATGGGGGATTGTAATCATTCAGATATAGACTGGGCAGAAGGAACTGCGTATTCATTTAAGGCTCGCCATTTCCTAAATGTTTTGCAGGACAATTTCATGGGTCAGATGGTGAACGCACTGACAAGAAACAAATGCGTTACTAGACCTACTGATTACTAAACAATACAGACCTGATCACAGAAGTAGAATATAGGGCAACTTAGGAAACATTGACCATAGGTCAATTAGTTTCAGTATAAATTATAGAAATACACAAGGGTAATACACGGACACTGAATTTCAAAAGCCAACTTCCCTAAACTGAGCTTTGTTAGACGATATAAAATGGGATAAAATCCTAGGAACAAAGAAAAAAATGTGAGTGCTTTAAGAACATACTAAATAAAAGGTATTGGCCAGTACATTCCAACGAGGAATATGTTTAAAAGAGCTAAAATAAACCCTGGGTGGCTAAACTCCAACGTAAAAATGCATATAAAAACTGAAGAAAAGGCCTTCAATAAGGGAGAGAAAAAAAAAAAAAAAACAAGAAATTCTTTAAGTATTTAAATAGTAAGAAAGTGAGGCCAGAACACATTAGCCCCATAAAAGGACGACGAGCGGAATCAGGCTATAAAGGACAGAGAGAAGATGAAGGTGCTAAATAAATTCTTCTCCTCAGTCTTCACAAAATAATTTGGGGCATACAGTAACCTAGACTGTAAAGTTAAAGTTAAGAACACGTCACAGGAACAACCCTCATGGTTAACAGAAGACAGACTCATAACTAGACTTGAAAAACTGAACATAAATAAGTCACTGGGACCAGATGGCTTACACCCGAGGGTCCTTAAATAACTCAGCCAGGTGATAGCCAGACCATTGTTCCTAATTTTTATGGATAGTCTGATGGGACTGGTACCAGCTGACTGAAAAAAGCCAACGTTGTACCAATATTTAAAAAAGGGCTGAGATATATCCCTGGGAACTACAGGCCAGTTAGCCTAACATCAATAGTCTAAGATATTGGAGGGAATGATGAGGGACTATATACACAAGACTTTAGTAATAAAAACGGTATCATTAGTAAAATTCAGCATGGATTGATGAAAAAAAAGGAGTACCTTGATTAAAAGCTGGCTTCAGGGGCGAGTCCAAAGGGTGATGATAAATGGGAGTACTCGGAATGGTCTGGTGTGGAAAGTGTTGTTCCCCAAGGATCTGTCCTGGGACCAATCCTATTTAACCACTTAAGCCCCGGAAGATTTTACCCCTTCCTGACCAGGGTTTTTTTTGCGATTTTTTACTGCGTGACTTTAACGGACAATTGCGCGGTCATGCGACGCTGTACCTAAACGAATTTGACGTCCTTTTTTTCCCACAAACAGAGCTTTCTTTTGGTGGTATTTGATCACCTGTGCGATTTTTTGATCATGCGCTATAAACAAAAAAAAAAAAAAAAAAAAAAAAAGAGCGTCAATTTTGCAAAAATTATATTTTTCACATTTTTTTTTATATGAAATTCCCCAAAAAAAAAAAGTAAAAATCATAATTTTTTAACATTTTCGGCCAATTTGTTTTATGCTACATATGTTTGGAAAAAAAAATAAAAAATTGCAAAAAGCGTATTTTGATTGGTTTGCGCAAAAGTTATCGCGTTTACTAACAAAGGGAAAGATTTTTGTAATTTTTGGTGTTTTTTTTTCAACGAGTAATGGCGGCGATCTGCGTTTTTTTTTTTGCGGGACTGCAACATTGCGGCGGACCGATCGGACCCTTGACTGACATTTTTGACACTTTTGGGGTTACCAGTGACATTATTGCAGTAATCAGTGCTATATATATGCACTGTTACTGCAAAAATGACACTGGCAGGGAAGGGGTTAACTGTATTGGAGAGGGAGGGGTTAAGTGTGTCCTAGGGGCGCGTTTATAACTGATTGGACATGGCTACTAGTGTAAAAACAGATCAACGGTCCTACATAGTAGAACCGTCTGATCTCCATTTTTACACAGGGGAGAATGACAGGCGGCTTGTTTACATTAGCCGCCTGCCTTTCTCCCTTCCCGGCGAACGATCGCGAGTGACCGGTGGACATCGGGTCCGCTGGTCACACGCACTGACTTGTTAGGGAACGAGCCGGGACGGGCGCGCGCCTCAGCGGGCGCGCGCTCGCCCGCTATTGGCTCACAAGCCAGTGACAGGCTAGTGACGTACTGGCCAGTGACAGGCTAGTGACGGCGGTCAGCAACCGGTTAAATTTATTCATAAACGCCCTAGAGGATGGGATAAACAGCTCAATCTCCGTATTTTTGTAGGATACTAAATTAAGCAGAGCAATAACTTCTTTGCAGGATAATAGGGGGGGGGGGGGGGCATCTACATGGCAAATTAAGTTTAAGGTTGAAAAATGTAAGGTAATGCATTTGGGTACCAGAAATACGAACGCAAGTTACTCACTAGGGGGAGAGCCTTTGGGGGAATCTAAGATGGAAAAGGCCAAAAGAATACTGGCATGTATTAAAAAGGGGATTCACTCCAGAGATAAAACGATAACTGTCCCACTCTACAAGACTCTGGTCTGGCCGCATCTCGAGTATGTCAGTTCTGGGCACCGGTCCTCAGAAAGGATGTGCTGGAACTGAAAAGTGTCCAAATAAGAGCAAAGCTAATAAAGGGACTGGAGGATCTCAGCTATGAGGAAAGACTACAAGCATTGAACTTATTCTCTCTGGAGAAGAGACACTTGAGAGGGGATATGATATCAATGTACAAATACCATACTGGCAACCCTAGCATAGGGAACAAACTATTCAGCGAAAGGGAATATAAAAAATGACTCACGGCCATTCGTCAATAATAGAAGAAAAGCAGTTTAACCTTAAATTGCGCAAAGGGTTCTACAACGTCAGAGCTGTAAGGATGGGAAATGCTCTTCCACAAGCAGTGGTGTCAGCGGGGAGCATCGATAGTTTCAAAAAACTATTAGATGGGCACCTTAACCACCACAACATACAGGGGTATACAATGTACTATTGACAAACACTTCTACACAAACTCATCATAGATTGTACTCGATGGACTTGTGTTTATTTTAACGTCTCTATGTACAATTTATGTACGCAAGGTTAGAACATTTGTCATCTCTGTTGCAATTATCTTTGGGTTGTCCTGAGGCACTTTAGAGGGCTCCACAAACCATATCAGACAACTGTACAACCATTTAAAGAAAAAACATTTCAGGGAAACATGGAAATAGATATTGCTAAATTGGTTCTGAAAACTCCATTTGCCTGGCTATCCCTGCCTTCAATACTTTGAGTTACTGACACGAAAGAAACATGCATCATGTAAAATCAAAACTTCTGATCTGCATACTTTAAGTGCAAGACTCATACGAATGAAGCAGGAAGGCAAGCATGACCATGACGTTCCAGGCCTCGGGGCCTGCTCACATCCACAAGAGCGGCCGAGTCCCTGATCTCAGCTGTAGGCTGTGGGCCCAAGAGAAAGTGTTCCTCCCCAGACCAGGCTATTTAGGTCCTCACCCAGCATTATTGTCTCTCCAGCTGGCTGGAACTTTTAGTCTGCAGCAGCACTTGGTCCATGGAAATCCTGGCTCTCCTGACCGCATTTCCTATGAGCCCCCGCTTTCAGTAGTGGTCTCTCTCCCTGCCTTCAGGAAATTAGGTCATGATGCCCAGGCTGAAGACTAAAGGGAAACAAACTCAAAAGGTAGCCCTGGTTAAAGAATGTCCCACTAGGACAGCACCTGACAAAAAATGAATGTCATCCATTCACAGTATATTCAGGGTCTGTATATAGTGCAATGCCTGTACTTTACTGTCTTTGCTCTTTAAAGTATATGTCCATCGGTCTTCTCTGAATGTAATGTAAAAAGACTGTGTTGCTAATTGATCTTCTAATCAAGGCAGTCATTAAGTAGGAACTTTAGTTCTATTGCTTGGATGCAGACAGGCACTAGAAAGGAAATGTACAAAATTGCACTGCACTTTCCTTTTAAACAAAGCCACTAAGGCATGAGTACTATTAAGCATATGGCCAATATATCAGAGCAACCTTGCCACTGCCAGACAGGGGACAGCAGCAAGGAATTGCTTATGTTAAAGCTGAACTCCCGGATAAGAAAAACATGTCCAAATCCAAAAAGCAAGTGTATATTTACATTAATATTGGTGTGCTTTGTATTTCTTCCAGATTTGTGCAGTAATTCAGTGTGAAACTGCCTTTGTTTTAGGAACTTCCTGTAATAAAGACCAGTTACTGCTGCCATCTCTCCTTGTGCAGGGTGACTGGTCTTGTCTCCACCCCCTCCTGTATATTTTTGCTGGCATCATGTAGTGGGTGGTGCCATGGCCTCTGCTATAGCACTGCTCTTTGCAAAGGCTATATACATGTAGTGTTCCCCTAGTTAGGCTGGTAGGCTGGTGTGGCTCCTTCTGTATTTAAGGGAGCAGTGATTGATCTGGTCTGTTCAGGGTTTCCCCAGACTGGGAAGTTTCTGGAGCTTAGGGAGGGAGAAATCAAATAACCAGTCTGAATATTGATCAGGGCCTAGCCAATCCCTGGGGAGGTGTGCTCAGATGGTGGCTGGGGAAGCAGATAAAATGTCTGAAGCAAGGAGAAGTGGTCAGCCTTAAAGGGGGCTATTGACCCTCTAGGGCAAACCTTGGATTTTACTGCTGTTCTTGGGGCAGGAGACTTGGAAGGGTACCTGTAACTGGCTGCAGGACTTCAAAGAAATATTGTCTCAAAAAATAGATTTTTCACACACAGGGGAGGTGTCTGAAGGAAGTTGGAAGGTGGCAGCTGTCCTGGGGACTTGCGAGTTATAACCCTGTACTGATTCCTGGTGACTCTGTGCTTTTGGGACACAAGTGCTAGACATTGCTCTGACAGAGACAGTTCTCATAGGGTCTCAGATACTGGGCATTCCCCTCCTCAGCAGGATAAAGGATTGTGAGTAGGGTTGCCACCTTTTCCTCAAGCCAAACCTGAACACTTAAGTGGCGCACAGCAATTTTTTTGTTGCAGTTACTTTAGCATATACTATACCAGTGTTTCTCAACCTTTTTCTCAATCGCTGCACTATACGATTGTTCTAGACCTTGGACACTTGAGTGGCAGAATTGAGTAGTAATGCGGTGAATGGTGGGTGTGGCTAAATTGTGTTAACAGTGGGAGGGGCTTAAAGTACCCCTTACTATCCACTGCACCCCAACCTTCCAATGACAGTATAAAGTAGCTCACCCTACCTACAGTCACCCCCACTATCCACCCCACACCAAAGCAGCCCATTCTATCTGCAACAACCTAAATCAGTGCATCATACCCAAGGCACACCAAAGCAGACCACACAGCACCCAAAAGAGGACCCACACTTCTTCTGACACCCCAAAGTGGTCCACCCCACCAAGGACACCCCAAACTTCCCCATGGCATTCCTTCATATCCCACCCTACTCCTGCCAGTACACAGCTAATCAACCCACAGTAAGCATTGCGGTGCCCCCCATTATACCTCCAATAGACTCCCACCATACAGGGAACCCCACAGCCCGAGTCAGTCCACCTTCCCCATTCCTCAGACACATGCACTGTATATACAGCTGTGTCTGTAGCATAGTCAGGCTCTGACCTGTGCATAGAAGCAGCAGGCTGATCACTCTCGGTCTTCAGGGAGGAGAAGAAGAAACGCCTGCTCTTCCTACTCTGCCAACAACTGTTACCATGAACACCACTGTCCATGTCCCCATAACAATGCTGCTCCTGCCAATCCAGCCAATCACAAGTGGAGGTGTGAAAGCCTCTCATCACACAGCGGGATGGACCGGGGGGCAGCAGGTTGGATTAGGGCAGTGACAGCGAAACATGGCACCCCAGATGTTTTGTAACTATATTTCCCATGATGCTCAACTGCACTGAAGTGTGCATGAGCATTATGGGAAATGTAGTTCCAAAACATCTGGGGTGCCAAGGTTCGCCATCACTAGACTAGGGGAAGCAGTCAGTAAGAAGACAGTGGTGCTCAGTGATGGACTGCATACTTGTCTCCTACTGTCCCCTTCTGTAGGCTGTGGGCTTCTCCCATGTGTTACAAGTGATCGGCTGCACTTTCTGCTCCTTCTGCTGGGCCCCTGTGAAGCCGGACGATCCGGTCAGCACAGGAAACCCAGACAGGGGAAGAGGAGTTCTTTAACGGTTTGTGATGTCCTGAAATGTGCCTGCTGTTTTTTTTTTTTTGGACTTAAAGCCCTAAAGTGTAAACTCTGAACATCAGAGAGGGGGATAGAAGCGGCAAAACAGAGAAACCGAGAAGTGCGGGCACTGTGTGATCATTTTACTGGGGATAGAGATGAGTGACAGACACATTGGTGGCAGGCACTGTGGAGGTCTCCATTTCACTTGCAAGCATGCTGTGTGAATATTAGGCTTCTCCAAAAAAAAATGTATAAACTGAAAAATATTTAAAGATTTAGCTTTCCTGTGAATCACTGAATATTTAGTTGTAGAACCACGGTTTCTGCGAACTGCTTCACATCTGTGTTGCATGGAGTCGACCAACTTCTGGCAACTGTGAACAGGTATTCCAGCCCAGGACGATTGTACTACATTCCCCAATTCTTCTGCATTTCTTGGTGGTCTGGAACCAGGATGCTGCTGGCTTATTAGTGTGTTTTGGGCCATGGTCTTGTTGAAAACACCCATTTCAAGGGCATTTCCTCTTTAGCATAAGACAACACGACCTTTCAAGTATTTAAATGTATTCAAACTGATCCATGTTCCCTGGTATGTGATAAATGGGCCCAACACCATAGTATGAGAAACATCCCCATATCATTATGCTTGTGCCACCATGCTTCAATGTCTTCACAGTGTACTGTAGCTTCATTTTTTTTTTTTGGGGGGGGGTCGTCTGACAAACCGTCTGTGGTCACTAGACCCAAAGAGAATCTTGCTTTCATCAGTTCACAAAATTTTGCACCATTTCTCTTTAGGCCAGTCAATGTGTTCTTTGGCAAATTGTAACTTCTTCAGCATGTTGTTTTTTCAACAATGGGACTTTGCGGGGGCTTCTTGCCGATAGCTTGGCTTCACATAGGCATGTTCTAATTGTTACAGTACTCACAGGTAACTTAAAACCTTCGTTGAACACCCGGGAGGTGATCATTGGCTGAGTCTTTGCCATTTTGGCTATTCTTCGATCCATTTAAATTTTAGTTTTTTTTTTCTATGTCTTTCTGGTTTTGGTTGCCATTTTAAAGCATTTGAGATCATTTTAGCTGAGCAGCCTATCAGTTTCTGCACTTTTTATAGGTTTTCCCCTCTCCAATCAACTTTTGAATCAAAGTACGCTGTTCTTCTGACGGATGTCTGGAACGACCCATTTTACTCAGATTTTCAGAGAGAAACACACTGTATACCTATATGTACAACCTTTCAACCTTTGCTGCCTTCCCCCTTAAATGAGTCTGTTTTTTCACAGACTGAATGACCTCACTGATTGAACTATTATTTTGAACATGCCACTTTCAATTTATGATTCAATTGCACAGAATCAGCATGCATGTCATGACTGTTGGGTCTGTTGGTTTTCTATTGCTTCACCACACCTACTAGTAAATTATTTGCCATGTAGAAATAGAATTTATAATTTATACCAAAAACATTGATTGATCTGGTTAGTGACGTTAAACTATTATTTTGAACACAACTGTATATCTGAATGAAAGTTTTTATGCCCAGAGTTCAGCTTTAAGTCCTGTTAACAGGAACCAAAAAACACTTATTCATCTATTAACAGTTTTACAGGAAATACAGCATATACAATTTATCACACATCTACATAAAGGATATATAGTGCTACCACTAGCCGCTGAATTAATTTGGGATTTCTCTACACACCTGAAGGATATACCTTGCTCATACCTTGCTCACTCAGCACTTGACAACACATCACGAAGGTATTTTAAAGAATGTATTAGGCCAAGCATAGCCTAAAATGAGAAATAATTAAAAAATGTACTTATGCAAACAATCAAGACAATGTTATTTTGAGAGTTATAGTTTAACACCTGCAGTATTCTAACAGTAATTACCAGAGCTAAATTTACCTAGTAACAGTATAAGACAGTCCTAACCTACTACAACAGTCCCAGTTTCGGCACACTGGCCAGTGAAAGATGAAAAACAAAAAGCAGAGAACAGATAACCTTGTATGAGGTTAGTCTCTTTCCAGACCCAGGGTGCCCTCTTCTTAAGGCCCGTACACACGCACCGATTGTTGGCCGTAAATTTTCAGCCAACATCCGATCGGCCGATTATCGGCTTGTTAGTATGATGCTTCCGACAACCGACTGCGACTTTTCGGCCGAACAAAATCTGGTGTGCAGGCTATAAAATTTTTGTTAGTCAACAACAGAACGGCCGATTGTTCGTCAGTCAGTACAGATTGTGGCCGACAAAAATGTGATGATCAAGACTGGGCATGCTCAGTGAAGAAAAAACACACGAAAAGTAGACCAGAACATGACATCACTTCTGCAGTTGGCTGATCGTGCTGTACTGATGAGGCCACACTGATGAGGCTGCACTGATGGGCAGTAATGAGGCTGCACTGATGGGCACTGATAAGGCGGCACTGATGAGGCTGGACTGATGGGCACTGATAGACTGTGGTTGTGGTCTGTGGTTTACAGATGACAGGGCGGGTCATAAACAGGAAGGGGTGTGGCCTTTACAGGAAGAGGTGGTTCATATTTAAATTAGGGGCTGCACAAGTTTAGTCAGGCCTAGGGCAGCACAAAACCTAAATACACCACTGCCATGCAGGGCAGACAAACACCAACTGTTCTACATCAACCTTGATTTAAGTGCTGCATCAGAGCCTCTTAAAAAATCCCTTTTCCCAGATACAGAGTTCTTTGATATTCTTCAAGTAGAGAGTAGTCTGTTGGCACCCTAACTAGGTCAACCAATTCAGGTCTCTTGACAGCCCCCAGACATAGGTCTCTCCACAACCCGTATAAAAACAATAGGAAATGCGATTTGTGCATGTGCTTTTAAACACTCTACTTCCAGTGCCATGGTGAAGAAGAGGACAATCTAATGTAGCAAGGAAAATAAAACATCAGAACAGTGATTTTGATACACGTTTACTCCTGGGTTTATTTGTGCGCTTTGAATAGGATTACACTGATGCTTTAATTTTTTATTTTATTTCTTGGAGTAAAACTGCAGTAGTAGTTAAATGATTTCTAAAAACCCCCAGTAATTGTATTTCATAAATCAAGGGTAACGATTTCTAGCTGTATTTGCATATTTTAGTATTATAGCGATTCGATTCTTCATTTTCTATGTACAGTATCTCACAAAAGTGAGTTCACCCCTCACATTTTTGTAAATATATTATATCTTCTCATGTGGCAACACTGAAGAAATTACACTTTACTACATTGTAAAGTAGCGAGTGTACAGCTTTATATAACAGTGTAAATTTTATGTCCCCTCAAAATAACTCAACACAGCCATTAATGTCTAAACCGCTAACAAAAGTGAGTACACCCCTAAGTGAAAATGTCCAAATAGGGCCCAATTAGCCATTTTCCCTCCTCAGTGTCATGTGACTCGTTAGTGTTACAGGGTCTCAGGTGTGAATGGGGAGCAGGTGTGTTAAATTTGGGGTTGTCTTCTGGAAATAGATGTACGAGTGCTGTCAGCATTGCTGCAGAGGTTGAAGGGGTGGGGGGGGATCAGCCTGTCAGTGCCCAGACCATACGCCGCACACTGCATCAAATTGGTCTGCATCGGTGTCATCCCAGAAGGAAGCCTCTTCTAAAGATGATGCACAAGAAAGCCCACAAATAGTTGGCTGAAGTCAGGCAGACTAAGGACATGGATTACTGTAACCATGTCCTGTGGTCTGATGTCACCAAGATAAACTTATTTGGTTCAGATGGTGTCAAGCATGTGTGGCGGCAACCAGGTGAGGAGTACAAAGACAAGTGTGTCTTGCCTACAGTCAAGCATGGTGGTGGGAGTGTCATGGTCTGGGACTGCATGAGTGCTGCCACCACTGGGGAGCTACAGTTCATTGAGCGAGCATGATCCCCTCCCTTCGGAGACTGGGCCGCAGGGTAGTAGTCCAACATAACGACCCCAAACACACCTCCAAGATGACTGCCTTGCTAAAGAAGCTGAGAGTAAAGGTGATGGACTGGCCAAGCATGTCTCCAGACCTAAACTCCATTGAGCATCTGTGGGGCATCCTCAAATGAAAGGTGGAGGAGCACAAGGTCTCTAGCATCCACCAGCTCCGCGATGTCATGGAGGGGTGAAAGAGGACTCCAGTGGCAGTGGCAATCTGTGAAGCTCTGTTAAACTCCATACCCAATAGGGTTAAGGCAGTGATGGAAAATAATGGTAGCCACCCAAAATATTGACACTTTGGGCCCAATTTGGACATTATAACTTAGGGGTGTACTCACTTTTGTTACCAGTGGTTTAGACATAAATGGCTGTGTGTTGAGGTATTTTGAGGGGACAGCAAATTTACACTGTTATACAAGCTGTACACTCACTACTTTAAAAATTGTAGCAAAGTGTCATTTCTTCAGTGTTGTCACATGAGAAGATATAATAAAATATTTAAAAAAATGTGAGGGGTGTACTTACTTTTGTGAGATACTGTATGTATATATATACTAGCCATAATTCCATGGGAGTATAATTAGACTGTCTCAGTATACATACACAGGCTAAATCAAAACGTCCCCTCCCTCCAAAAGCATTCAGTTCTGTGGGTGAGAGCAGATAGTCAGTAAAAGCACACAGCATGTCCACAGCCACCAGGTGTCTAATGACTCCAGCACTGACTCCAAATCACATGACCACAGCAAGGCAATAAGTTCAGCATCAATGCAGTTTTTCCATTTACTAAACCCAGAAATCCAATAAAAAAGGTATAGTACAAAAATATCAAAATAAAAAATATTAGCCATCAGTTTTTTTTTTTTTTAGAATATCACTCATGATAAATAAAAAATATCTCATCGGCAAAATCCAAACTGCGTCACCCAACATAAGAGCCTGAGTGACAGCAACAGGCACCCTCCTGTATTCTCTAGCATTTCCAAGATCATGTTTCAGACTATGGTTACAAAACCAGAATAGTTTATTACTGACAGGTACACAAAACAGCTTCTGCTTGTGACCCACACTACAAGAGCAACGTAGACTGAGCTGACAGTGCCTAATTTAAGGCAAATGGGGGGGAGAAAAAAATAAACCCACAAAAAGAAAACAGAATACACTTTGACACAATACATACGGTACATGCTCGTGGTCATTTGCCCTGTGTTTCATCCCAGCTGTTTGTCTAATTTCTGATTGCGTATATATTTTGTGAACGTACGGTTCCCGGTCACGGTGTTTGTAGCCCAGGATTGTCAACCAGACAGGTTTAGGGGTTCCAGGATAATTGTTTAATGTGGAGGAATCTGTTTTGTTAGTTTCCTCTGTGGTTTGAAAAAAAAAAAATCAAGTTGGGGACCTAGAGCCTGGAGATTTCACAGCGATCTAGGTGGGAGGAAATCTCCAATCCTGAAACCAGGTTTTGGGAGAAGCCAACAGTATGTTATGGACAACGAACACAAGTGCATTACATTGATGGAATTTTGAATGCACAGATATAACATGACGAGATCCTGAGGCCCATTGTGCCATTCATCCACTACCATCACCTCATGTTGCAAGGATCTGTATACAATTCTTGAAAGCTGAAATCATCCCAGTTCTTGCATGGCCAGCATACTCACCGGACATGTCACCCATTGAGCATGTTTGGGATGCTCTCGATCGGCATATACAACAGCGTGTTCCAGGTCCTACATTCCACAGGCCACAATCAACAACCTAATCAACTCTATACTAAGGAGATGTGATGCACTGCGTGAGGCAAATGGTGGTCACACCAGATACTGACTGGTTTTTGGACCCCCCCCAATACAGTAAAACTGCACATTTTAGAGTGGCCTTTTATTGTGGCCAGCCTTAAGCCCCGTACACACGCAACGATTATCGGCCGACCGATCGTCCGACTTTTGTCCAAGTTGTGTTTTGTTGGTTGGAATGTGCCTAGACTGCACACGAATTTTCTCGGCCAACAAAATTCTACTTCAGAAGTGATGTCATGTTTTGGGTTTGTTTTCTTTGTGTTTTTTCTTGACTGAGCATGCCCAGACTTGCTCATCAGATTTTTCCCTGTCAAAATCTGTACTGGCTGCACGAAAATCGGCAGTTGTGTTGACGGCCAACAAAAATTTTATAGTCTGCACACCAGATTTTTTTCGGCCGAAAAGTCGGAGTTTGTTGTCGGAAGCATCATACTAACAAGCCGAAAATCGGCAGATCGGACGTTGGCCGAAAATTCCCTGCCAATTTTCGACGCGTGTGTACGGGGCTTAAGGCACACCTGTGCAATAAACATGCTGTCTAATCAGCATCTTGATACGCTACACCTGTGAGGTGGATGGATCATCTCAGCAAAGGAGACGTACTCACTAACACAGATTTATGAACAACATTTGAGAGAAATAGGCCTTATGTGTACATAGAAAACGTCTTAGATCTTTGAGTTTTGCTCATGAAAAATGGGGGCAAAAAAAAAAAAAAAAAAAGTTTTTTGAGTTTAAAATTTTGTTCAGTGTACATACAGATACACAATCAAGTGTGCATAATTAGGCAAGTATTTTCACCAAATCATAATTTTTATGCATATTGTCCAACTCCAAGCTGTAGAAACATGAATGCTTATTGGATGTAAGCATATCTGGTGATGTGTATTTGTATAATGAGGGAAAGTGTGGCCTAAGGAGATCAACACACTACAACACACTATAACAATTATTAGGCAGCTTATTTTCCTCAGGCTAAATGGGCCAAATTAGATTTAACTTTGAAAAGTCAAAAATGTTAAAAAGGTTTTTGGAGGGATGCAGCACGCTTGAAATAAAAAAAAAAAAAAAAAAAAAAAAAAAGGCACTGAGGCGTGATCACAGAACCATCAAACGTTTTGTTGCAAATAGTCAACAGGGTCGCAAGAAAAGTGTTGAAAAGAAAAAGATGCAAATTAGCTGCCAAAGATTTGAGTAGAATCGAAACATGAAGCTGCCAGGAACCCATTATCCTCCATTGCTGTCATATTCCAGAACTGCAACCTACCTGGAGTGCCCAGAAGTACAAGGTGTTCAGTGCTCAGAGCAGTAGCGGCCAGTGAATAAAAAATTTGGGGGGGGCGGCAAAACCAACACCCTTCCCCCGGCGGGACGGCCGTCCGGCAATCATATCTACCACCCCTCCCTCCCTCCTCCCGGGATGGACGGCTGGCCAGCATCCTTACCTGCTCCTTCCCCGAGCGGCTGTGTATCTCCTCCGGCCATACGACTCCTCCCTCTTCCTGGCCAGTGGCCAGTAAAATTGCTTCTCCTTTCAGCCAATCACCCTGTCTGACGTTCTTACAAAAGACATTCCTTTTTTCTCAAAATTTAATAAAAAGGTTTGATGCAATCTGGTCACCCTAGCTTTATCATATGAGTCCAGTATAGAGTTAGGTTCTAGTGCTCTTTAAATGTTTTGATGTACCATCTATCCTGCTAACAGTGGGATCTTAATGTGTAGTCGGACCTTTGTAGGCCGATATATTGCTATGCAGTTACTTGTGTTTATCGTGGTATTTATGTATGCTCCATGGGAATGTTTGTATGTTTTTTTACTCTCTTTGGCTGTCCTGCATAGCGTGCTATGTTTATATTGTTAGTCTGTGTATGATCCAAAATTTTGTTAAAATCAAATTTAGAAAAACAGGAAATTGTGCCGATGAGCAGAGATTCCCACCAGACCGGTCAGTAAAGATGAAATTGATATCTGGAATGGTGTAGTAAATAAATGTGAGAGTAATCACGCACATGCTGGAGACTGGGTGCTGAGGGGTAAGTGCACGTGTGGGGCATTGGCAACTGAGAAATAAATGCACAATACACACGAGCAAAAGAGGTGCTAAGAGGTTAAGGCACAAACTGGTATGCTATATAACTATAGTGCACACAAGGGGTGACAAGACTTTAACACATATCTATTGCAGCAGTGCCCCTACTTGACAGGAGTCCTTGTAGGATGGTTTATCTAAAGAGACAGTCCTATGCCCTAGATCTTCAGCACACTAACGTTTGGGCCCATCTTAACAATGGTACACACGAATATAGTTCAAGTGGAAAATTGCATGCAGTGATATGAGCTGTTGGTTAAGTGTCTTTAAAAGCTTAGATTCCGATAGCAGCAAACTAATCATGGCCACGCTGCCTTCTTGCTAATCCTGCTGCGAAAGTCCTGCTGTGAAGGCACCTTCCAGGTTGGGCCCATTGCGACGACGGTCCTCAGTCTCTGTGCATGCGTGTAGCGGGGCAAGCTCCAACAGGAAGATGTGATCACTCTGGTTCACCGTGGTAAACAAACATGCTATTCAAAACTGAAGCCCGGGAAATGAACCTATTTCCCCTTCCCTTGTCACTGCCTCCACCTTGGAATTGTAACTCAATGGTCAATAGAAGTCCAAAAGTATGGCTCCCTTACTGAACTTTAATTCCCACAATCCAAAGCAGTTCGCATAGAAGTCTATAGAGCTCCTTGACATTCCAGCTCCACTTGCTGGCAGGAGGCAAACAGTAGTGGGGATTTACTAAAACTGGTGCACACAGAAGCTGATTAGTTACTATGCACAACTGCACTAGATTCTAACTTCAGCTTGTTCAGTTAGGCTTTGACAAACCTAGACGCTGATTGGTCACTATGCAAAGCTGCACCAGATTCTGTGTGAACCTGTTTTAGTAAATCTCCCACAGTGTGATGAATCCAGCTTATCAATTCAGTGATAGTGAGAAGAGTCGCTGCAAACTATCTTATCTTTGTTCAATATAGCTGTGATAGACTCAACTGGGACAATGGCTTTTGGAGGGGACTGCAGGCAAAACCGCTTATCCACTAGGGCCCTGGCTTTTGGGGGAACCCTGCTCTTTCGGAGGTGTGTGCCTGGGGGACCCTTGGAGTTGTCTTTTTTCGGGTTTAAGGTCATATCTTCCCAAAACACACAGACCCTGAGAACTGGAGGTACCATGTCCATGTTTGGGGCTTCTATGCCTCAAACCAGCAATGACTGCAGATGTTAATGTTATCAGCTCAAACTACTAGGGTCCCCTGCCATAATGTGTTTATTGTAATAGGTCTCCTGCTATAGTCTGTTGCCTACTAGTCTGTGGTGGGGGTGAGATCACTGTTGGTTATATGTTTATTGTGCTAATTAACTCCCCTATTGTCTGCTAGCAAACTAACGTGGGGATGTGTTTATACTTGTAATAGTGTGTATTGTACTTTGTGAGCTCGATGCCGACATGTCTGACTTGGAATGAGACCTCTAAGTGTCTGAGTGGCTAGTTGTTTAATCAACCTAATGTTTCTAGTACATGATGGCTAATTTGACTTAACTCTTAAGGATCCTCTGATGGGATTAGCCATGAATCAGCTGTACCTCGTTTTTTAAACCATCGTGTGATGTTTTGGGTAAATATTTGGGTCATTGTTCATGTGGTGACTGACCTACTTCTCAAGTGTATAAAAGGCCTGTATTCTTGTTCAATAAACCAGTTTTCAGTTTTGTAGCTGAGCTAGTCCCGTTTAGTTCTTGGTTGCAATATGCAGCTATAATATCTGATATCTATGTTCAGACTGGAGGAAGGGGTATACTGACGGAAGCACTCAAGCGGAGTGTGGGATGGTCCTGTCACAATAGCCAAGTGACTCAAGTAATGTAGTGGTGTGCCCCTTTATCCAGATTCAGGTGTAATTCCCTTTAACTCAACTCCCCACAATCGCCTGAGCTCCTGGACAAAGCCAGGAGTATAAATGCCAGCTCCTCCCAGCTTCCTGTGCTCAGAGAGATCCTGCCTGATGGGACAGCAGTGACTGGGCAAGTGAGCTGTTCCCAGGTGCTGGGTCCTCACCTGATAGGTCTGGTCTGCGGGCCACCAGCACTGAGCACAAGAGCATGCAGCATCTCTCCAAGCCCCTATCACTGAAGAGGACTCTGTTACAGTCCATGTGGAGAAGCAGTCCAAGCAGTGGGGTGGTTCTATCTATGGCCCCCAGACCGAAGTCAGCATCAGCAAGGCCAGTGTGAAGTCTGTGCCAGTGGGAAATCCCCTAAGCTCACAGTCTGCTAAATGAACGATTAATATCTTGGAACACGTGAGATTCTTCAGCGCTCTATCCTATCAGTAAACTGAAGTCAGAGCACTCTGCTACTATCTAGTGGCCATTAATAGAACTGTAGTACAATTGTTTTCATATGTTTTATGCCTATTTCCCTACTCCTATTGTCGTTTTTTTACTGCAAACCCCTGTTCACATGATCTCCTGTGTAATCCAAGTTGATTTTCATTGTTAAGTAAAGTAGAAATTGCAAATCACCACTGGTCTGATCATTTGCCCTGATACTGTTACATAACAGTAGTTATGAGAAATGTCTGCAGAGGCTGTAGAGCAAAGCAATGTATATAAAAGAGAACATGCACAGAATTTAAAATGCTTGTGCTTTGTGTGTGTCATACTGAGTCATCTTTGGAGGAGAAACTTGTGCGGGCTGGAGCAGGGATTCGGGAAAAGACCATTGTGTGTGCTGGAGGACGAATGCAGGTGAAAGACCACTCAGTTTGTTGGAGATATAAAGGTCACTGGGTAGGACCATGAGGGTGTGTGGTTGTGTTTTTTTTTTTATATACACACAAGGCATAAATTAAATAAAAACACAAAAATATGCTGTTAAATTAAAAAAAAAAAAAAAAAAAAGCAAACAACTTACTTGAGTTTCTCTATGGGATGAGGCTGTACAATAGGTCCAGCTGTTCCATGAATCTCCTGCTTGCGACGAATGTGTCTGGGAGGTTTGGCTTCTCCATGAATGTAAGCGAGTTTTACTTGTCGACCTTAAAAGAAAAAAAAAAAATAATAATAAAATTCACCTAATTTACGCTAATAAGAAAAAAAATTTTTAAAATTTGAACTTTTTTTTTTTTACACTTAATCTTGCCTTTAGTGTTGCTCTATTAACCTAAAGCCTAGCTTATATATTACTGAACACGGCATTTGTTGGTAATGCTCCCTTATTTATCAATATATTACTGGCAGTTACCTAATGAAACTTCTATATGCGCCCATTTGAAAATGTACCTTGATATATTATGTGAAATGTTCTAGCTTTGACTTATATAAATTACTTTTTGGTTTCCTAATTTGTCAAATGAAAGACTGGGGGGAGGGGGTGTTAATAAAAGCATTAATAACACTTTTCTGGTACTGTAACAGATTCAGGTAGTTCTATCCACTTTTTTTAGAATCTGTAGCTGTGGCTGTAACAAATTCAAAATAATTGGAACCATTCTGATTTGGAAACTGGAGGGGGGTGACTAAGATCACCTTTGAGTTGGTGTATAGAGATGCCAGTGCTCATAGTGGGGCATGTGGGGCATGTATGTGCTGTGAAGCAGCCATTATTGTGACAGCTTCTTCCACATGTAGGCAGGTGCATTTTACCTCTGTAGGTGGCATTGTGTTGCTGGCAGCTGTACAGATGTAATAAAGGAAGAGAGGAAGAGTTCCTCTAGAGCAGGGGTAGGGAACCTTGGCTCTTCAGCGGTGCTGAAATTACAAATCCCATCATTCCTTTGCCTTAGGAAGGCATGCCTGTGGCTGTCAAGAGTTTTGCAGTGCCTCATGGGATTTGTAGTTTCAGCACAGCTGGAGAGCAAAGGTTCCCTACCCCTGCTCTAGAGCCTCTGTGGGTTTCACCAGTGTTATTAGATGCTAAAACTGTAGTATTTGGGACTGTTAAGCCAAGGACCTTGTCGCTGTTCTCCACATGCTGAGTTATCTTCATCTGCCCAAATAATAAATTAGGCCACTTTACTTAGTCCCTGTGTGCCAATCTTCCATATTGAGTGTATGGAAAAATGGCTGACAGCCCAAACTCTTTCCAAGGTTCATCGGGGTAAGGTGCTGGTTCAGTTAATCAACCTGGGGACCACCCACCATTCTCCTACCCAATTGCATGGTAACAGTAGACCTTTGTGTGGTACCCAAGCACTGGATTGCTGTGTCCCAACCTGTGGGCAAGGCTATTTTTGCTCTTCTGCATACCTACATATCTCCCCTAGAAGTTATTCAATACCAACAGCTTCTGGATAAGTTGGCTATCCACTTTCAGGAGTTTCCACTGTCCCAGCATCAGCTGCTTTATCAGCCTCTGGAAAAGCATCCATTTTTTTTTTTTTTTTTTTTGCTGCTGACTGAGGAATAAGGGTGCACAGAAGCACTGGATTACCCCATACATATGGGGGATGCTACACCCATTCAGGAATTATATTGATATTTATGGTCTGCTTTCTGCCAGGAATTCAAGGACTTAATTCACAACATGCTGCAAGCAGGATAGCGAGAGAGAGTTTTAGTCCATGGGCTGCCCTGTTCTAGAGCAGAAGGACAGCAGTCTGCATTTCTGTGCGGACTATTGCAAGCTCAACTTCTGTACCCATTGGGATGCCTACCTGTTTTTTTTTTTTTTTTAGCCCGTAGCGTGTGAAACACACTCAAAAGACTTCACCGGTGCATAAAAAGTGCACACACGCAAACGTGAGAAACACAAAAACTGCACAGGGTGTGCGAAAATGGTCTGGCCTCCGAAGAGGTTGGACCTATACCTTGATCCCCCGGGGCGCAAGACTCCTGACAGGGACTGAGGTACTTCCTATGGCTTGCCTGGCCGAGACCTGGCAAACCCCGTTCTCCAGGGGGACTGCCGAAACAGCCCACCCCAAGTACTGGGTGGGGCTCCCCCGAAGGGAGACCCCATGAGAGAGGGCGAACTAAGCCAGAAGGCCATGTTCACCCCCTCCCAAGACTTTCAAGGTAGGCCCAGAGACCCACACCGTACTCATCGTGCAGGAAGAAAAGAGTGAAAGTGAAGTGACAAACACTACAAAGAAAAAGCACACACAAACAAAAATGGTGGGGAAGGGGAAGTGGAGAGGTGAATTAGTGCCCTTGTGAAGAATACAAAGGCAGGCCTTCCGGCCGGAATAAAAATTCCTCTGGTCGAAGCCAAAAGGCCTTGCCCAAGAGGCAGGTGCTGAAAAAGTGTGTAGGTGCAGTGACCATGGTGCCGAAAAACTCAAGGCGAGCTGCCCCTCACCAGTGAGAATTAAGGCACCCCTGGGCTGCCACCCCTGGGGCACATACACTATGGGCTTTTTCTATCCCGGCCCAAAGGCCAGACCGAGTGTAGCCCTATCCTACCAGGAGGCGTCAGAACTTTAGACAGCTTAGGGTGACCCTACCTTCAACTGGGGACAAGCCTTTTGCAAGGCCAGATTCAACCCAGGAGGAAAGGCTCTCCCACGCCATCCGCCGTTCCTTACCAATCACATCCAGGAGCAGTACTAACTGGCCACAGATCCAGTTTTCTCGCTCCCTTCAAACTGGTAGGGGCGGACCCATTCAAATCAGAAGGCAATGGACCCATCCGGCTTTCTCTGATGTGGCTTACTTCCCAGTCCCCCGGTAGTTCCGGAGCGCCCTGGTTCATTTCGGCCCCCACGGATACTAACCATCAGGTTCCATACCAACTGATAAGAACAGATACTACACTTGATCTTAGCCAAAAGGCCGAGAAGCGATTGGGATGCCTACCTGTTGCCTCGGGTGGAGGAATCCCTCATGGCCATGGCCCAAGCCTGTTGTCCTTTCTCTACATTGGACCTGGCTAGTGGCTACCGGCAAGTCCCAATTGGAGACCTTCACAGTAAACTAAAATTTTTCGCTCCCATACTTTAAACGTTCAGAATGGAATAGCAAGAACATTTATTTCTATATTTGCCTGGGTATGAAAAACACAAACACACGCACACCTGTTTCAACTATGAAAACCTAGAAGTAATTACAATTCAGCTGTTCTCTTGTCACCAACAATTAAATATGCATGTAAATTACGGTCAAATGGGAATACTGTACAATGTTCAATCAGCAGGGAGACATTTTAAATAAAAACTAAATTCTGATTAAAAGTATTTTCTATGAGTTTTGGTGGGATACCAGGTGTAGAGATTTAAACACTAGAAAGGTTTTTGATTTGTATGTAGAAACACCTTGTAATTTGCACAACAATTATTCACCGAACTCATGTAGGTGAATTTTCTGCTTTAAATTGCTTAAGGATACAAACCTTTAGGCTTTCCAGAGTATAATGAACTGATATTTTGAGTTATCATTTTTAACTTTTCCTCTCTTGCACTGAAGAGCCTTAAATACATCTCTCGTGAAGACTCATATTCTAAGAGCTGGTGGCCTTTAAAGTCCCTTTCACAGTGTTTCCTCCACAAGTAGTCAGAGTCTTCCATAAAGTCCTTTAGTACAAAAAGAATGGCCTTACTTTACATGTTCTACAGAGTGTGTAAAAAAAAACATCTACACATGTCAGACAAATGCTATGTCACTACAAAGAACACTCTGCAGTTCTGTTGGTCTGCCTGTGCTTATTAAAAGACACCATGTTAAACCTGCTGCTATGTTACTTAAAGTGATTGTAAAGCTTTAATTTTTTTATTTTTTATTATTAAAATAACAAACTTGTCATACTTGCCTGCTCTCTGCAAGGCTTTTGCACAGCACAGCCCCATCCTCTTATTCTGGGGTCCCCCATGGGCTCTCCTGGCTTCTCCCCTTTGTTGCGGTGGGCATAATTCTGAGCTCCGCTGTCTGCATTTATAGTCACAGACAGTATGGCTCAGCAACACCCCCTGTCTGATGGAACTTTTTACAGCAGTGCAAACGATAGGCTCCTTCTGCTATAAATCTGCCCAGTGAGGGAGAGAGACCCTGCTTTTCGGCTCAGCGCTGGGTCAAGATCAGGCCCATGTAAGTATGGCTCTAAGGGGGTTGGGGGGGGGGGGGATCCTGTGGTAGAAAGTTATTTTTTTTTACCTTAAAATGGATTGTAAGGGCAGAAGGTTTTTTTTTTTTTTTTTTTTTTTTATGCATTCTATGCATTCAATGCATTAGGTTAAAAAAAAAAAAACTCTAATACTTATCTGAGCCCATCTTTACCAAGCAATGATACAGGGATGTCTCAACTGCCAGGGACTCCCCTCCTTATTGGCTGGGACAGCAGAGCGGTGCCATTGGCTCCCGCTGCTGTCAATTAAAAAGTCAGCCAGCCAATCAGGAGAGAGAGGGGGTGGGGCAGAGTCCCGGCTCTGTGTCTGAATGGACACAGGGAGCTGTGATTAAGCTTGAGTGCCCCCATAGCAAGCTGCTTGCTGTGGGGGCACTCAACAGGAGGGAGGGGCCAGGAGCACAGAAGAGGGACCCAAGAAGAGGCAAATGCCAACACACCTACTGCATCTGAGCCAGACCTTTGTCAATGACACATCCAACAACTACCTCATACTACATGGGTACCGAACCCTCTAAAGGTTTCTAACACAATGCTTTAGGGTACTTTCATACTGCCCAATTTAAGTTTTGTCACAGTGTGGATACAATGCATCCATGGTTTTCGTGTGGGTTACCCGTACTTTTTCATAGACTTCTATTCGATTGAGGGTTTTTTCCAAAATCACACCAAAAAAAGTCCTGCATGTTACATCTTTGGTGAGCTTTCAGAAAATGCACCAAAATTCCCGATCATGTGGCAGCAAGAAACCCCCCTAAAGCTGAAGTCAAGGATTTAAAAAAATAATAGTAATAATAATAATAAAATATATACAATATACCCTCGCAGTTGGCTCCCAGCGGTGCAAGGGTTAAATGCGGGCCCTCACCATCATCATGTGCAATGCAGGACTGCTGGTCCTGTAAAAACCATGATGACATTTAAGTGTGACCGGTGGCCAGAGCACCGAAGAGAGGAGGCTTCAAGAGACCAGTCACACAAAATAGTGGAAGCGTATTGGAGTAAAGAAAAAAGGCAAGCAAGCATTACAACCTATTCCTCTACCCCTAGTTAGAAAACACACATTTAACCCAATCCAGGCAATTTTAAACAAAACTTCCTTGCATTTGGGCCATCCCGCTTTACCAAGGAATTTTATATATGCTGCCTGGGTTGGGGCTTTAAACAAAACTGTATAGTAAAGTCATTTTTAAAAAATATTTGGATAGAGTAGTGAGCGGGTTAGAACCTCGTCAGGTTTTTATTACCATCTCTACCATTTACCATCTCTACAATTTACCCTCTCTATGACCCATGAGGACCATTGCCACCAAGACTGAGGGCAAATCCTCCAGTGGGGTCACCTGGTCCAGTGACAACAGAGCACTGTAAAGATCTTTATAAAGAAGATTAGGAAGACAATTAAAAAACCTGCATACTGGATTACATTCTTCAATACGATTAAGCTGCTCTGGAGTACAACGCTCAAGAACTGGCTTTAAGATTTCAAACGGTACACCTCCAACTTCTTGGATTGCTACAAAGAAGAAAAAAAAGAAGAATGAAAAAAGTGGCCCATGACATATGTGATACAGTCTGTTTATAGCATTATATGGTGTTAAAAGCCTTTTTTCTACACCTCAGTTCCTGTGCTATGTGTGAAAACATAGGAACTGGGGTGCAGAAAATGGTCAGCAGGCGCTCAGACTGAGCCACAATTTGAAATCTTTAGCTGTAGCAGGAGGCAATTTGATCACAAAGGGCTGGAGAACAGTACAATAATGAGCGTCTGCAGGCAACAGTGAAGCATGGTGAAAGTTCCTTGCAAGTTTGTGGCTGAATTTCTGCTAATGGAGAAGTATAATGAGAAATAGAGGCAGAGACTTATCCCATCATGCCCTACTATCAGCGAGGCATGCGATTCACTCAAATTTATTCTGCAGCAGAACAACGACCCCAAAACCTACAGCCAATATTATTAAGAACAATCTGTAGAGTAAAGAAGGAGTCTTGGAAGTGATAATTTGGCCCCCCACAGAGCCCTGATCTCAAAATCATAAAGTCTGTCTGGGAGAACATTAAAAGGCAAAAAAAGGATTTAAGGCAGCCTACATCCACAGAAGATCTGTAGTTAGTTCTCCAAGATAGTTGGAATAACCTACCTGCTGAGTTCCTTCAAAAACTGTGTGCAAGTGTACCTAGAAGAATTGATGCTGTTTTGAAGGCAAAGGGTGGCCAAATCAAATATTGATTGGATTTTGATTTCCCAATTTTTTTTTTTCACTTTTTATCTTGTTAATTGATAATAAATACAAAAAAATAAAATATTAACGCTTCTATTTCTGAAAGCATTTTTTCATATATAAAATGACAGCTCGCTGGTGAATGCAGATATTCACGACTGACCGCAGATTCCATGCAGGGCCGGCCCTACCATGGGTTCCACTGGGTCCATTGGACCCAGGCAGAACTTTGAGAGGGGCAGCAAGTTGACGCCCAAAATTTTTTTTCCCAGCAGTTTTTGTGTCATTAGTTTTTCGGCGCCTTTTACGGATGGCATTTCACTATCTCATACTTACATACTACATCCGCCTGTAGTGCAAACAGAGTATGAGGAGGCAGAGCATCTCCTCCTGGGAACGTCTCTCACCTAATCGTGGTGTGCGCAATGACAGACATCAGACAATAACGTACTCCAATCACACGCAGAGCAGGCTTAATCTTCTAGAGCAGTGGCTGTGGCAGACACAGTAGTGACAGGAGGACTGAGGACAGACATGGGTGTTTGGTGGACTGGTCTGGTGGGGAGTTATGGAAGAAGATAACAGTATATATAATTTTTTCTAAATGTTCTATTTATAAAAAAAAAATAATGGATGTGGGGGCCTTTTGGTGGGCGTGATTTTTTTTTTGGGGAGGGGGGCAGCATTTCATTCTTGGACCCAGGCAGCACAATGTCTTGGGCCAGCCCTGATTCTATGATTACCTGTGGTGACCACTGCTGGATGCAATTTGTGTACATCCAGGAGAAATCACCACAAGTAAACCCTGGCTGTGCAGAGAGCAATGAATAGTTGCGGCCACTGACGACCTGTTGTTATATTGAACAGGGCCGGTGGCTGCACCTAGACGCTGACAGCCTTTGATTTTTGCCAGTTAACCTCCTAAAGTTGTATTCCATTTTGCTCTAGCAGAACAGCACCAATATTCACAGTCACACTTACAGTCAATATTGTTCTGAAGCACACGTAGACATTGCTGGTATAGTGTAATCATCTTTGGAAGATAAATTGTCTTGGAACCAGAATACACCAACATTTTAGAGTTGAGACGTTTTCCAGTAAAACCACTTGTTTCAGGGCTTATTTCAGCCACAGGCTCTGGTATATTCCCTGTATTGAAAATAGAATGAAAAAAGCAGATCTTAAAAATGAAGACAAAAAGAAATGCAGAGCTTGTTGTCTGAAGTACCATTCAAACTATTCTCATGCTCAGAATTAATAACCACGTTAGATCTGTTGAAATACATATTAGCGATTACATATTGAAATCCACATACATTCTATGTAAAGAATTGGTCTACCCAAAATATTTTTGGCTATAGCTGGCGTGAGCAAAGTCATCTGGTTTTTAATTTTCCTGGGAACCCTTGCCACAGTTTTTGGTTTTGTTCCCACCCAATTTAAATTGCTAATTTCTTCCTGTTGCATTTTGTATGGCACCAAATACACTGCTCAAAAAATTAAAGGAACACTTTTTAATCAGAGTACAGTATCAAGTCAATTAATTCCTGGGATATTAATCTGGTCAGTTAAGCGGAGGGGGTCATTAATCAGTTTCAGATGCTTTGATGTTAATGAAATTAACAGGTGCACTAGATGGGCGACAATGAGACAACCCCCAAAACAGAAATGGTTTTACAGGTGGAGGCCTCTGAATTTTTTTTTTCTGTTCTACTCATTTTTTCGGTTTTTCACTAGTTTTGCATTTGGCTAGGGTCAGTGTCACTATAGGCGATACCTGGACCCTATAAAAGGTTGCTCAGGCAGTCCAAATTCTCCAGGATGGCACATCAATACATACCATCGCCAGAAGGTTTGCTGTGTCTCCCAGCACAGTCTCAAGAGCATGGAGGAGATTCCAGGAGACCAACAGTTACTCTAGGAGAGCTGGATGGGACCGTAGAAGGTCCTAAACCCATCAGCAGGACTGGTATATTTTCCTTTGTGCACGAAGGAACAGGATGAGCACTGCCAGAGCCCTACAAAATGACCTCCAGCAGGCCACTGGTTGGAATGTCTCTGACCAAACAATCAGAAACATTGTTTCTGATTCAAGTCAAAAAGACTTCATGAGGGTGGCCTGAGGGCCCGATGTCCTCAAGTGGGCCCTGTGCTCACTGCGGAGCTCGATTGGCATTTGCCATTTAACACCAGAATTGGCAGGTCCGCCACAGGCGCTCTGTGCGTTTCACAGATGAGAGTAGCACATGTTACAGACGTGAAAGGGTCTGGCGAAGCTGTGGAGAACATTATGTATGACTGGTTTAGTGGTGGGTCAGTGATGATCTGGGGAGGCATATCCATGAAGGGACACACAGAGCTCTACATGCTAGACAATGGCACCCTGACTGCTACAAAGATCAGGATGAAATCCTTGAACCCATTGTCAAACCCTACGCTGGTGCAGTGGGTCCTGGGTTCATCCTGGTGCATGACAATGCCCAGCCCTATGTGGGTAGAGAATGCAGGTAGTTCCTGGAGAATGAAGGAATTTATACCATTGAATGGCCCCCACGTTCGTCTGGGACATTATGTTTTGGTCTATCCAACGCCACCAGGTTGCACCTCAGTCTCTTTTGGAGCTCAGTGATGCCCTGGTCCAGATCTGGGAGGAAATACCCCAGGACACCATCTATCGTGTCATTAGGAGCATGCCCGGACGTAGAAAGGCATGCATACAAGCACGTGGGGGCCATACAAACTACTAAGTTTTTTAGTTTCTGCAATGAAATTTCAGCTAAATAGACTAGCCTGCTGCATTAGTTTTTCACTTTGATTTTTAGGGGTGTCTTTTGGTTCAGCCCTTCATAGGTTGACAATTTTCATTTCCATCAAACGATGTGGCATTCTTTCGTTCCTAACACATTACCCAGTCCATATCAGTATAGATATCCAGCATTATATTTTTCCCCATTGAGATTTGATGCGATTTCAAAGTGTTCCTTTATTTTGTTTGAGCAGTGTACATTAAAACAGTGAGGATAGCAATATCTGTGGCAGGCCTGGAAACTCATGTTCAGAGACTGATGGGTGTGTTGCGGAAGGTCTTAAGAAACAGTTAGTTTAGCTCTACACCATCTGCCAAAAATGCTAAATAGTTCTGAGTGGACTAAGCTATTATATACCTTGTTTTGAATATGCTAAATTTATTGGAGCATATATTGAAAACATGTTAAAAGTGCAATACAGACATGGTAGTAAAAAACTTAATAGTAATATCCAAGACCAAGAGCTGAATTTGCATTTTTCTGAAAGCATTCAAGAACTTTTATTGCAGTGAATAAGGTCTAAAATATTTTGTGGTCCTCAAAACTGCTTCACAAATCAGGGCACTTTGTTTCAATAAATATTGGGTCACAAAAAAAGTACAGGAATACAGTAACTCAGCCACCTAAAGGCCATAATGACAGATGAGGAACAATAGATGCATGGCGGTTAGTCTCCATAAAAGGGTAGCCTACTTAGAGAAAACATGAGATCCCTGGATAAAATCTCTCTGAAAACCCTCCTGATCTGGACGGGAGGACACTTTTAAAGTAAATAGAGGGTGCACGTCTTGTATCTTTTTCTCTCCTCTCCCTTCGGCATGCGGTTTTAACTCTTATGCCATTGTTGGTTCTGTGTGAATTCTTTTTCATATGTACCGGAGTAGGGCTAGTAGAAGTCCACAGAATCATATGGGTTGTAGTAAACTTCATGATACAACATTTACTGACATAGTATTGTTTTCTTGATGATTATGTTATAGCCATTTCCAGTGTTTTTAAGTTTTATGCCGATTACAACCCTGTTACCTGACCAAATAGGAAGTTACTTTTAGGGTGTTTGCTATTTGCTGACACTTATCTGCAACCATTACTATATGTCACAATTTACCAAGAAATGGATATTGTACTTGTTATTTCTTAGAATACTAATAATTATTGGAAAGGAAAAGAAACGTAAAAAAGGAGAGGGTCATCGTCTCTTAAAGGGAGCATGCAAAATAATTTTGTCAATGGTCAATAATAATGCTGAGGCAACAGTAATAGGCAACTGTAACAAACTATAAAACCAACTGGTGCAATAATACCACTGGCACAGTGTAAGGGCAAACATTTTAAAAACATTAAAAAGGACAATTTAAGAATCAGTTTTAAAAAGCACACAGTAGAAACAATGTTCAACTGTATTTGGCATTTGCAAACAATAAATTGCTTACTAGAAATAGTCACATTGAAGGGAAAACTTGGGGAACAGTGACCATAACTGTAAAAAAGAAAATGCTGAAAATAATTTACTTCTTGGTATTTTTGCTGTCCCAAAGACACTTGATCAATGCCTGAACTGGATGAATTTTAAAAAGCAAAAAATATAAAAAATTGTCACTAATATTTATATTCCTAACATTGCAGCATACTAATGCAAGGAGTACTGTGTCTGTGCCAGGGATCATAAAGCATTACTATTATATATATATATATATAATATATATGTATATATTATAGATAAACTTTTTTTTTCTTTTTTTAAACTTAATGAACAGGAGTTAAAAGGAAAAACAAACTGCACGATCAACTCGGAATATCTTAGAAAATATTTTAGTACCTTGTTTTGACAAGTACATGTGAATTGTGAATACAGTTCACTCCTGGGGTTTTCCAATAAATATACCGTATAACGTCTTTGTTAAAATCAAAAGAATTATAGAAATGGCAGTCTCACAGGCTGCCATTAATATACTAATATAGCCAAAGTTTCTATTGTCACTGTCCTGTCGAGATTTTGTAAGTAATCTTTTGTAAGACAATGATTTTCTAAACAAGCCATTTGTGTAGCCTCAAACTGTACAGCCACAGTATGCTCCATGTTTCTTTCTGCCCTACAGCCCTAAAAATTGGTATGCCAACCAAAACTTTTTTCCCTAGTTCTGAATGGAGTCATAAAGGGTTAGAAGATTGTGCATTTTTTTATTGTTGTGTGCACCCATAGCAGAAACTGCCCCTTACTTCCTGCTACAAAGACAAAAACAGGAAGTGGGGAGAAGAATCTCCAAAGGAAATCTTAACTTTGACATGTGTTACCAAAACTTATGTCCACACAGATTTCCTCAAACCAGGAATGCGGACTGTCCTAACAGATCAGCATAGAGCATATTGCTGAACTTTAATTTCAGTGGGCTAGAAATATCTCCTACAGTTCCAGAACATTATACAGCAACAAAATCAATTAAAAAACTTTTCACCGTCATTTAAACATACCTTTACTTTCATCTGAATGAGGTGGAGAAGGAAGCATAGCGTAGTCTGGTAAAAGCTTTGGTAGTGGTATACTAAGTAAATCTTCAAAACATCTCTTCTTGATCTGCAACAAGAACCACATTTTCACAAAATACAAGTTTAAACATTTGTTGGTTTAAAGTAGTGAACGACCGATATTGGTTTTTCGTTGCAGATACCGATATTTTGGTCAATGCATATCGGTATCGGCCGATATGCGCCAATATTTTTGTACATTAAAAAAAAAAAAAAAAAAATAGTTTTTTTCTTCTTGACAGGTACTCTTTGAATGCTGTCAATCTTTTTTAATCTGGCACCAGTACCTGGAAGTGATGTCATGACATCACTTCCAGGTTTTTGCATGGAGACCTGATCAGAGCCAAATACGGCTTTGATCGGGTCTTCGGCAGCCATGCAGGCTGGTTGCCCGGGTCTCCCGATGGGATGGGAGACCCGGGCGAGCTTCGGAAGGCGGCATAAGGGGGGGGGGGCTTTTCACCTGCATCGGTTGTCATTACAAGACAGCCGACCGTCGGCTATGGACGCCAGTACCGGGGTGATGCCTCTAGGTGCAGGCATCACTCCAGTACATGCACTTTCCCGAAATATCAGCAATATCGGTAACCTCCGGGGCCGATTTCGATATATCGGGGAAAGTGCATATCTGCCCTCTATAATCGGTTGATCCCTAGTTTAAAAAGGGACCCTATTTTCATATTCCGATATTAAATCAGATTTGTTCTACATTATAAAAAGCTTCCTATGAGCACTGATCTAATTTCATTGAACTTTGTTCCATGTGGTCTGATTTCTTTCATCTCTGAGCTAAGCATTGCTCAACTGTTATTGACATTATTAACCTATCTAATTCGAGTATCCAAGACAGCGAATGCAAAAATACTCATTGGTTAGTGGAATGGCTGGTGGGTGGCCAGAATGAGGGGGAAGTAAAACTATCAATTAATAAAAAAAAATCATCAGCATTAGACACACAGGTGAGGGTCTATTGGCCAATAAATCTACCTGTTCTTAGGCAGATTTTTAAAGTGGTATTAAACCCCAAAGAAAAGGTGTATCATAGTGCCGCTTAGCAATTCTTAGATGTGGAGGCTGTATTTTTTTCCCCACCTTCCCTTTATTTCCACCTGGTGATCAGGCCAGTAAGTCTGTTTTTCAAAAGAACAAGTAGCTGTAGCAGTTAGAGGGATGAGAGTTACTACTTACCACTGAGAGGGAAGCATACAAAGATCAGCTTTTATGTAAAACCCCTATCCCAAAAAAGGTAAAAAACAGTTGCTTTGACTGCCTATGAATTGAGAGCTTGAGTTTGGCTTGTCTGTAACACTCCTGTAAGGGGGGGTAGGTAGGTGGGGTGTGGTCGGTCATCACATCCTCCATGTTTCCCTCCTCTTTTGGCAGTAAGCAAGGGTCACATGAGAGGCCTACCCCGGGGTGGGTTCTTCTAGGCACTTTTGATAGTGTCACTGCCTTACATAGGGGGGTACCTTTACTGGAATAGCAGACTAATCTCTAATAAGCTTTTCTAATGTTACTGTACAGCACCACAGTCACAGTGCATTTAGAAGGAACACGCAGTGCCAATGCCCGCTCAACCTGTCCAGCATATAACAGCTACCTCACTCCAAGTAACGGTGTGGGGTCCCGCCATGCACCTAGTGTGGACTCCATGCATGCACCTAATTTTTTCTCTTTCCTACCCGTGTACAGGATGAAAGCCTTGGTGGTGCTAATCTGTTCCCTTTTGCAATGGGAGACAGACCTGCTCACTATGAAAGGGCCGACAACAAGTTCTCCTGCTAGAAGCTGTCCCACCTGCCACATGTACACACTTTTGACAGGCTGCTAGAGAAACCTTTGTAATCTTTGGTAACCACTGTAGCTTGACATTGTATGAACTCTGGTACAATTCTCTTTGTAAAATTCTCTTCATACCCCAATGCGTTTAGTGACCCCAGCTTTAACTATTCATGCTGGTTACTTGAATGACACTCCTTGAGTAACTGCAGACCATGCAAAGGCAAAGTTTTAAACAATTTACTTAAAGAAATTAACATGAAGACATATACAGACACAGTCTGAATATAAGTACAGTCTTTTCCCTAACATCCATAGTCCCGAACTTCAGGCTTAAGTTTGCCCCAGCATTCCAGCACAGGAAAGAGTACATTTTTGGCAGAGTCGATGGATGGCATCTTCAGGATGGACTGAAAGTGCCAGCCGCTCCTTCAGATTGTAGCAGAGTCCTGAGGGCAGATGTGCATTGGTGGACATCCCAGCCTTGACATCTTCTACAGGCCAACAGGACGGAGTCCGATAACGGTAATGATAGAAACCTTAGACTCATTAACTCCCCCCACCCCCCCAGGTACAGACCCTTGCCCCATTTTTAAATGCACAGAACCTATGGGTTAGACCCAGGAAAGCCCACCAGGACAAGAACCAGGAAACACAATTATCTCCCACCTTCCTTCCTTCAGCGTTAACCACTACCTGCCTACACTCCCCTCCCTCTAGACTGACAATGCTGCTGTCTAAAGGGGCCTCCCGTTCTCCTTCATCCAGAGTGGGGGCAATCTAATACTCAAGGTGTATTTCTGCCCAGATCACCAGGTAAAAAAATGGGAAAAAAAAAAAAATGGGAAAAAAAAAAAAACCCTAAAACAAAAAAAAAAAAAACAAAAAAAAAAAAACAAAAAAAATGAATGCAGCAAACCACATCTAATGATTGGTAAGGCGCAGTATCATACATTTTTGGTTTGGGGATTAATACTGCTTTAAAGGTTAAATGACGGGCACATTAAATTTTAAACTATGCAAACTCTCCAAAAAAAAAAAAAAAAAATCGAAAATGCCTAAACTGTATGCCCTGCCAGCCACAGGGAATAGGGAGGGAAAAATCCTTCCCTTTTTCCATCTCAAAATGAAAAAAATATGTTTTGAAAGGAATTCCAATTTAAGCACTAATTAGAATGTATTTTGTCTTTATAGAGTGAAATGAGTACTCACTTCTGACCAGAAGCAATTGTTCCTTGCTGATGATGTCTAATCTACTGTAGATTAATTGTACTTTCCGATTCAGAAAACACTTTAAAATCCCAGTGGGCACAGCATTAAGTGTGTCAATTAAAACTTATATTACCTAGGTTTGGTTTTCTTTTGGAGACTGGTTATTTGAAAATATTTTCTTAAAAACCCAGTGGGTGCAACATTAAAGCATGTCAATTAAAAAACTACATTGCCAAGGTTTTCTTTTCTTTCTTTTTTTTTTGGAGTCTGTTTATTGGAAAACCTTTTCCAGACCATATTGCCTGAAGTCACCTTGCATTCAAACTAGACATGAATCAAAGTCACGTAAATTGATAGTCAGACAGACATTTTCCCAACAACCTCCAGTTTTTATAGCTGCCAAAGTGTGTATGTAAAGAAGACTGCACAGGCCCATAGATAAGAGTTGATCAATCTGTCCAGTCCATTTGAAATAACAATTAATGAGCTCGTAATGTTCATAATAATGTACTTGTAGCACCCTCCTAATTAAGTTGCTGGAATGTTAGGCAAATTTAGTTCTTTTTGGCTCCTTTGTAATCGAGAAGTTCTTGATTGCTTTGGGCTGTTCTGAGTTTCACAGGCTGCCGGTTTGATTCTTTCTCCCTGTATGCTAGAGGATTCTAGAAACATAGTGGGCTGGAAAGGAAAGTAAGCAGTTGGAATATTTATGGGACTTCAGCCAATCCCTGAGGTGTGCCCAGTAGGTGGCTGAAGTGCACATAAATGGTCTGAGGCTTGGAGCAGCCCAGAGTCTGGTCTAGTCCTGCAGGAGGAGTCCCCAGCTCTGCCCCACTGGGTGGATTGCTGGAGTTTTCTGCAAATTTATTGAGGTCCCAGGTGTAGCATAGCCGGGGAGCCAACTTCCAAAAATCCTTTTCTGGAGCCAACTAAGGGATTTCACTTAAGGACCTGGTCTGGAAAGCATGTTAAAGAGTGCCCGGAGGAAGTTGGAAAGGGTCTGGCTGCCCTGTTGCAGACTTCTGCCTCACTGAATAGTGCCTGGTGGATACTGGAAGGAGGCATCCGGTAAGAGGAGGGGATATCCAGCACAATCTCTGTATTTGCGGATGATACTAAACTAAGCATGCCAATATCTTCTATGCAGGATGTGGAAACCTTACAAGCAGACCTGAAAAAAATAATGGGGTGGGCAACTACATGGCAGATGAGGTTTAATGTTGAAAAATGTAATGCACTTGGGTGTCAGAAACACGAAAGCAAGCTACTCACTAGGGTGGGAAATCTGGGTGAATCTAAGATGGAAAAGGAGCTGGGGTACTAGTGGACAACAGGCTTGGCAGTGGCATACAATGCCAAGCCGCTGCAAGCAAAGCCAACAAAATACTGGCATGTATAAAAAAAAAGGGGATTTACTCCAGAAATAAAGAGATTATTCTCCCACTCTACAAGACTCTGGTCCGGCCACATCTGGAGTACTCCGTCCAGTTCTGGGCACCAGTCCTCAGAAAGGATGTGCTGGAACTGGAGAGAGTCCAGAGAAGGGCAACAAAAATAATTAGGGGAATGGAGGACATCAGCTATGAGGAAAGACTACAAGCATTGAACTTATTCTCTCTGGAGAAGAGATGCTTGAGAGGGGATATGACATCAATGTACAAATACTTTACTGGTGATGACCCTAGCATAAGGAACAAACTTTTCAGAGAAAGGGAATACAATAAGACGCGTGGCCACTCATTAAACTAGAGGAAAAATGGTTTAACCTTAAAATACGTAAGGGGTTCTTTACTGTCAGAGCAGTAAGATGTGGAATTCTCTTCCACAAGCAGTGGTATCAGCAGGGAGCATCGATAGTTTAAAAAAAAAAAAAAAAATGATTAGATGGGCATCTTAAAGACCACAACATAAAGGGGTATACAATGTACAGTTAACAGCACACACACACACACACACACACACACACACACACACACACACACACACACACACACACACCATAGGTTGAACTGGATGGACTGATGTCTTTTTCCAACCTCACAAACTATGTAATTATGTATGTAAACCTGTGGCATTGGTAGTACTGACCTGAGTACAGGGTCCTAGTGACTGTGTGCAGTTTTTATTGGGTGGAAGTGCCATGGCAGCTCTAAAGGAGATCACTTTTGCAAGCATTCAGTTCTGGCCATTTTCCTTTGCTCCTGCATAAAGATTGTACAGGGAGGCGTAGCTTAGTGAAGTGTCTCCCTGCTGTTATTTAGTAGTTCTGGAGTATCCCAAGTTCTTCAGCACAGAAAAATTGTAAAAAGACATCCCCTAGACTGAATAAATGAGCCAGAGCGAATAGACTAACTGTGCGCCTTGCTGCCTCTGCACTAGTTTTGGGAAAGAACCAGGTAAATTACAGTAGCTCCTACGGGGTTGCACTAAGTCCTTATTTTTAAAGCCATCATACACTGTGTGGCTTAAATACAAACCATGATAGGTAGAAACTGTAAAGCGTTCCTTTAAAATGCTTTTAACTTAAAGGCCAAGTTCACCTTTTGGGGAAAAAATATTAAGATCACTAATTTCTGCAGAAAGGTAATGGGGCATTTATTATTTTTTCCTGCAGAAGCCTGGAAAGCATTGGATCAGTGATCAGGTGTCAGGATCTTGCAGTTCTCAGTATAGCAGTCTGCCCAGGCCGTTACTGAAGAATAAGAAAATCAATGAACTATGAGAGCGCTCACCAGCTCCCTCGCAGTTCATTGAAAGCTACAATCCATCTGCCGCAGTGTAAGACGGTACATGTAGTCCATTTATTCACATATCTCTGAATGAATGTTGCAGCTGTGTGGGCCGCGCTATTTTTAAATTGTGAAATTGGATGCAGGGAGAAGAAACCCCATCCACTGTCACAGGGTGAGGATCAGGGGGATAGCTGAAGCATGTTACACCCTAAATATGAGTAACTTGTAACAAGCTCCTAGAAGATGAACTTCTCCTTTAAAAAGCTACCCATTTTAAGTATGGCTAGTAAAATTAATTTTCAAAAGTTTTGGTGTGCTTTTTAGACTTGAATACAGCATGCAAGACTTTTTTTAAACTGCACTGCACCTATTGGTGTGAAGAGATCCCTAGAAGTTAAAGGGATACATTTTTCATGCATTTTTAATCTGCTTTTTAAAATGGAACTTTACCTAAAAAGGGGAAAGTTCTGCTTTTCCGCCTCCTTCCTCCCTCCTCTACCACCTCTGGGTATTTTTAATTTCTTGGGGGAGCAAGTACCTAGTTTTGACAGGTATCCACTCCCACTCATATCACAAAGGCAATCCGGACAGAAGTTGTCCCCCCTAACTTTGCTCGCAGCCTTCTGGGACATGTCACAGGTCGCAGAAGGCTGTGGGACCATTCACAAAGTTCAGTGCATCTCACTCATGTGCAGTGGGAAGCTGCTGGCCGCAAGGGGCCATAGCTGGCTTTGCTTAGTAAACATGCCGACGCCAGAGACCCGAAGATCAGGAAAGAACTGGCTCAGGTGGAGACGGGTTGCTTACATATTATGTTGCCCCTATTACACCCAAAAAATAAAGAATATTGAAAAAAGGATATTTGGAACTTACATCGGTTTCGTTATCCTGTTCCTCTTCCTTCATTTTTGTATTTTGAGCTTCGAAGCTGGACTGCCTCATATTACAGTACTGCTTGCATACCTGAACCTTTTTAGCAGAAGGTTCATTTGTCAGATTTGACTTTTTTTTCCGCTTAGTAGAGATTTGGTCATAACTGAGATAGGACTCAAATGACATAGTGGGAGTCTCAAATTCCTCACCGGACAAAGTCTCTGCTGTTTTCTCCACACTTTGCGGGAAGCTGCTATGGCCTACATCATTTTTATTAGGTCTGCTTTGCTTAGGCGGGTTCTCCTCATTCTTTGTCAAGATCTTTTTCTTTTCATGGTTAGATGAATGAGAATATTTTTCAGTCTTTTTCTCAGAGAGCTGGAAAGTTTTTGACTTTTCACCTTTTGAGTGAAAATTCGCCTTCTCTGCTTCGCATTCTTTGCTTTGCAGAACCTTCTTAGATTTCATCTCTTTTGATTCAGATTTCTTTTCATA
The DNA here is from genome assembly GCF_965119305.1 of Pelophylax lessonae. Lineage (NCBI taxonomy): Eukaryota > Metazoa > Chordata > Amphibia > Anura > Ranidae > Pelophylax > Pelophylax lessonae. The sequence continues at coordinate 329,808,168 of NC_138770.1, read as the reverse complement.
CACTTTGATGTGCTTTGTTTTATTGGATGTATATTTGTGGGCACCAGCTTGAGATTCAGGTAACTCTTCATTGCAGTGATCATTGTATTCTGAGCGCAACAACTTTTCCATCACAGATTCTTTTTTATTTAGTTTTGAAATCACTGGCTTGCTTTCTAAAGTCGTTTTTTGTTCATGCTTAGGCATAGACTTCGGATCACTAGTAATAAAAATTAATACATTTGTTTAGGAATTTGAACTATTTAAAATGTAAATTTGAGATATACTGTTCACATGTGTACCGATAGACACACCTAGCTACCTACACAGACAGTTTGACCGTATATTATACACACACATACATATACATACACACATATATATATATATATATATATATATATATATATATATATATATATATATATATATATATATATATATATATATATATACATACATACACATATACATATACACACACACACACTTTTTTTTTATTTTTTTAAGCATGCTTGTGAGCAAACTTATCGTATGTAGAGCCTGAAAGGGGGGGGAGATGTTCTATAGCCCAGGAAAGGAGAGCTCAGGTAGGGGTTACAACACAGCTTGGTTTTTCTGAGTAAAAATCTTTAGGAGCTTACTGGATTTCTGGCAGAATTTTCTGTACTTTCAGAATTTATATGGAGAGGAAATGAGCATGTAATTCAGAGATGTACTGAATGTTTTTTCATAGACATATACTTTAAAACATATCTAAAATCCCTAGAACAAAAATGTGATATATTACAGGCTACCATCCCCCACTCATTTAAGTCCTGGAAGGTTTACCCTCCCCCCCCCCCCCTAAATGACCAGGCCATTTTTTGCGATACGGCACAGCATTACTTTAACTGACAATTGTGCAGATTGTGCAACGCTGTACCCAAATAAAATGGGATGTCCTTTTTTCCCCACAAATATAGCTTTCTTTTAGTGGTATTTGATTACCTCTGCGGTTTTATTTTTTTTTCGCTACAAAAAAAAAAAAAAAGTATAAAATCCAATTTATCAATTTAGGCCAATATGTATTCTGCTACATTGCTACATATTTTTGGTAAATAAAAAATCCCAATAAGCGTATATTGATTGGTTTGTGCAAAATTTATAGCGTCAACAAACTATGGGATATTTTTATGGAATTTTTTTTTACTAATGGTAAAACTAGTAATGGCGGTGAGCAGCAATTTTTAGCGAGACTGCGACATTTCTAGGGACAAATTTGACATTCTTTGGGGACCAGCGACACAAATACAGTAATCAGTGCTAAAAGAAGAAAAAAATGCACTGTCACTGTACTAATGACACTGGCAGGGAAGGGGTTATCATCTGAGGCGATCAAAGGGTAAAGTGTGCTCCTAGGAAAAGCCTTCTAAATGTGTGGGAGGGGGCCTAATGCCCCATACACACATGCAGATTATCTGCAGACTTTTGTCTGCAGACTTACCAAAACCATATAATATGAGGTCAAACCTAAACATTTTTAATTTGTATGCAATCCGGCAGGCCCTTGCACTACATAGAAAAGGTAAATCTGAAGACAAAAGTCTGCAGATAATCTGCACGTGTGTATGGGGCCTAACTGGAGGAAGACAGAGATTCAGGTTTCTGCTTAGCAGAAACACAAGATCTCCATCTTCCTCTGTGACCGAACGGCGGTCTGCCTTGTTTACATAGGCAGATCGCTATTCTGCCGCTCCTGTGAATGATCGTCTTGTCCGCCGGATCCACTGATAGCAGGACGCCTCAGACTCATGTACGCGATTTTGTGCAGGAGGGCCTTCCTGCTGCTGTAGATATGCATGGGGCAGTCCTCAAGTGGTTAATGTGGTGGCTGCATTCGTTTCTCTCAGGCTTTTTTATAAACTTCCTGTCAGGCTGGAGTTTAAACAGGTCTGTCTTTCTTCACCTCCTTTACATTGCGGAAAGGGAGAGAAGCAGTTTGAGAAAAGATTGTTTTGAGCTTCCAGTTCAACTCCTAGGAAAGAACAAGAATAGTGCATTTCTGGCAAGATCCGCAGGTATTTTAAAGTACTTCCTGAACATGTTCCTAACCAAAAATAAATAAATGCAGCTACCATATCTAAGGACTAGCAAGCAGCAAAATATAACATTTTTGTGCTTTGGTTTAGTTATCCTTTATTGTACTGGAATAAAAATATTTAGCATTTACAGAATCCTCATTTTTTTCTTGATGGCTGACTGGAACTTCAGGAATTCAGCTCCTTTCTATAAAAAGTGAAGGCACACTAGGTGTCAAGTCCAACAAAGGAGCATAACACCTCCTGAATTTATCTTAGTTTATTATTACATCTGACAGGTTCATAGAACTCCTGAAAGACAGCCAGCACTTGTAGTGTTAGGGAGCCGGACGCTGGACCTTCTGGTCTACCCATCTTCAAACACTAGAATCGGTGCAGTTGCAATGCCCCTCCTTCCCCACCTCCTGTCCAATCACAGTAGCCGTTATAGAATGTGAAATACAAAGGCTTCTGTAAATGGGCAGCAGAGGGGAGGGACGGGAATAGCATTTGTGCGCTTCTCTCCTCAAAGTCTGGAGTGTATCCTTGGCAGAGCCATAAAGTTGTCAGATGTAAATAAAAGAAAGAAGTCCAGGGAGTGTCATGCACCTCCTTGGACTTGACTCATAGCATGCCTGCACTTTTTTTTTTTTTTCTTTTGTGTTAACACAAATTAGCTAATTTTCAGGAATTAAGCTATAACTAGGACAACATTAAAGCAGTATTAAACCGAAAATCAAAAATGTTACATTTTGCAGCTTAGGCCCCTTTCACACTTGTGTGACTTGTCCTGCAACTTGGGACTGCAAAGTCACATGACAAATCGTATTCCATGATTTCCAATGAGTACCGTTCATATACAGTGCCTTGCGAAAGTATTCGGCCCCCTTTAACTTTGCGACCTTTTGCCACATTTCAGGCTTCAAACATAAAGATATAAAACTGTAATTTTTTGTGAAGAATCAACAACAAGTGAGACACAAATCATGAAGTGGCACGAAATGTATTGGATATTTCAAACTTTGTTAAAAAAAAAAAAAAACGGAAAAACTGGGCGTGCAAAATTATTCAGCCCCTTTACTTTCAGAGCAGCAAACTCTCTCCAGAAGTTCAGTGAGGATCTCTGAATGATCCAATGTTGACCTAAATGACTAATGACGATTAATAGAATCCACCTGTGTGTAATCATGTCTCTGTATAAATGCACCTGCACTGTGATAGTCTCAGAGGTCCGTTTAAAGTGCAGAGAGCATCATGAAGAACAAGGAACACACCAGGCAGGCCCGAGATACTGTTGTTGAGAAGTTTAAAGTCAGATTTGGATACAAAAAGATTTCCCAAGCTTTAAACATCCCAAGGAGCACTGTGCAAGCGATAATATTGAAATGGAAGGAGTATCAGACCACTGCAAATCTACGAAGACCTGGCCGTCCCTCTAAACTTTCAGCTCATACAAGGAGAAGACTGATCAGAGATGCAGCCAAGAGGCCCATGATCACTCTGGATGAACTGCAGAGATCTACAGCTGAGGTGGGAGACTCTGTCCATAGGACAACAATCAGTCGTATACGGCACAAATCTGGCCTATATGGAAGAGTGGCAAGAAGGAAGCCATTTCTTAAAGATATCCATAAGAAGTGTCGTTTAAAGTTTGCCACAAGCCACCTGGGAGACACACCAAACATGTGGAAGAAGGTGCTCTGGTCAGATGAAACCAAAATCAAACTTTTTGGCAACAATGCAAAACGTTATGTTTGGCGTAAAAGCAACACAGCTCATCACCCTGAACACACCAACCCCACTGTCAAACATGGTGGTGGCAGCATCATGCTTTGGGTCTGCTTTTCTTCAGCAGAGACAGGGAAGATGGTTAAAATTGATGGGAAGATGGATGGAGCCAAATACAGGACCATTCTGGAAGAAAACCTGATGGAGTCTGCAAAAGACCTGAGACTGGGACGAAGATTTGTCTTCCAACAAGACAATGATCCAAAACATAAAGCAAAATCTACAATGGAATGGTTCACAAATAAACATATCCAGGTGTTAGAATGGCCAAGTCAAAGTCCAGACCTGAATCCAATCGAGAATCTGTGGAAAGAATTGAAAACTGCTGCTCACAAACGCTCTCCATCCAACCTCACTGAGCTCGAGCTGTTTTGCAAGGAGGAAGGGGCAAAAATTTCAGTCTCTCGATGTGCAAAACTGATAGAGACATACCCCAAGCGACTTACAGCTGTAATTGCAGCGAAAGGTGCCGCTAAAAAGTATTAACTTAAGGAAGCTGAATAATTTTGCACACCCAAATTTTCAGTTTTTTATTTGTTAAAAAAGTTTAAAATATCCAATAAATTTTGTTCCACTTCATGATTGTGTCCCACTTGTTGTTGATTCTTCACAAAAAATTACAGTTTTATATCTTTATGTTTTAAGCCTAAAATGTGGCAAAAGGTCGCAAAGTTCTTGGGGGCCGAATACTTTCGCAAGGCACTGTATGTGTGACTTCAAGTCGCAATGACTTCCAAGTAGTCACTTCCTGCACTACTTTGGTCTGACTTTGATGCGTTTTGAGGTCCATATACCTCAAGTTTACACAGGCATTGCGTCAAGTCCTGTCAAAATCGAGGCAAAAATTTGCGGCAAATTCACACGACTTTTAGGTCACACAAGTGTGAAAGGGGCCTTACTGATAATTGCATGTGGTGGTTGCATTTGTTTCTTTACTTAGGCTTTTTTCCCCTCTGTTTTCACATAGTGATCTGGCCAGTGATACACCTCCTGTATTAGAGTGCCCCCGCTCTGGATGAATGAGCACAGGGTGCACCTTTGGACAGCAGCATATCAGTCTGGGGGGGAGAGGTAGATGTACTAACAGATTTAGATACACTAACAAATTGAAGCCAAACTCCACCAAATACCTTATAAGCAGTTACAGCACACACTTTTTTTTTTTTTTGGGGGGGGGGGGGGAATAAAGGTTTTACTCCCCTGCTAGTGTTAAATAGTTTGTCTCATCTCTGTAATGAACACTTCTGCTGGAGAGTGTGTCCTTTTGAAAAACAACAGACTTACTGGTTGGATCACCAGACAAAAATAGAAGAAAGAAAGCCTTATAAAAGAATGAATGCAGCCATCACATCTAAGAATTGGTAAGCTGCAATGTAATAAAGGTTTGCTCTTGGGTTCAATATCACTTTAAATGAGTAAATCACATTTGATCCTGGCCTGCAGAGAAACGTGCTGCACTTTAGCAGATGCACAGGAGTGTCATAAATTTAATGGCAACCCCACGCAATGACAGCCATAAAGTGATCTTGAGAGAGCCAACTGCATGGTGCTTAATGGTGCTGCAAAACCATGCGATTCAGTGCAGTGTGATTTCTGAAAAAGGGTCGCAGTCCTTTTTACAAATGTCTGAATGGAGCCTAAGGGTCCCTAAAAACATATCTAGTGGTATTTTCCGTTTAGAAATTTAGGCAAGGAGGTTGTATTTATTATCCTCATGGGCTTCAACAACAATATCCATAACAAATACTCTTGTATTATGCATCTTTGAAGACAAGAAAGGTGAGACTAACAAATGTGTTAAAACTATATTTTGAAGTACCAGATAATAAAGCATAAACCAGTACAAGGAAAAAAATACTTACTCCTCAACCTCAGGAACCAATTTCTTCCACTGATAAACAATCGATTTAGCAAAATCTCCCACTTCAGTATGTTTTCGGAAGCCATTTACAGTTTTGCCTACTCCAGTTTCCTTATGTAAATTTAATTAAAAAAAAAAAAAAAGTTAACCTGTGCAATTCAGATGATGTTCAAAGCATTAGTCATTAAAAGGGTATTGTGCGTTACCTGCTATTCCTGCTTGTGTACCAATACAACAGGCTCCACAAACAATTCCCTTGTGCTTGTAACTACAGCATGTTTAGAGGGGAACTTATAGTGGATGTAAACCCCCACATACACCCAGTGAAGTAAACAGCATCAGATGATACATAGAAATAAAACCCCTCTTCATATATTATTATTCTTAAGGATTTCTATAGCGCCAGCAGTTTACGCAGCGCTTTACAATATTACATATATAAATTTTACATGCATATCTGCTGTCTTCAGCTTTATAGATTTTTTAAAAAATGCACAGGGTGTTAAGAGATTTTCTCTTCCTGTTCAGCACTGGGAGCATAGTGAAGCCTTACACTGTGTGCCAGCTGATTGGAGGAAAGGCACCCCCCCCCCACACTCCACGTAGGCAGAAACATAAAGAGGTCTGCTGTGACAAAACAAACTCTCTGCTAATTTATTTATAGTAACCTCCCACACAACAAATGTCAGCCTGGTTTCTCAGTTGATGGAGAACTTGTCAGAAGTTATGCTGAAGAATGGAGCACGAGAAAGCCACAGGACTCAGGGCTTTGGAGAGCGATAAGAAAACACTACAGATAGATGTGCTTAGGTCAAATTTCATGACTCAGGTTTACATCCACTTTAAAGCTGAAGTTCAGGTATGGTTGTTTTTCTGCGTAGTTATATAGGTCGAGCTTGGACCAAAAATGTGCATGCTCTATACTTGGCAGAACCTGTAGAAGCTGGAAATCAGTATAGTAGTCTCCACTACTACAGTGATCGCCATCTTCCAGGTTCTATTGCCTAGCGGCTGTACAGTAAGCTCAAAAAGTTGTTCACTCAGCACAGGAGTCATTCACAGAATGCCTTGCATTTTTTTTCAATTAATGCAGGGTATTTACTGATTGGTTGAGGTAGAGGTAATTTCAACACCCTGCCTTTCTACCTCGTCCAATCAGAAAAGGATTTGCATTGGTTTGAAAAAGTGCAAGCTCCTCTTTGAATTGTGCCAATGCCGAGGACCGGACCTGTAAGCCTCCACAGGGATAAACCAGGTATGACACATGCATAGTTACATTGGTCCAAGCTGTGCCAATGTAACTCCCCGAAAAAGCCATACCTAAATTTCAGCTTTAAAGGCAAACTGCTAAATGTCCAATCCAAATACAAAATTTGCAAAACATTTGGTAGGCAAAATATATAATCCAAACTCTCCTGCCAGACAGCATGGAGGAGGGCACAAGTAGGTGGTAATATTGCCAGCTTGGTTTTAGAAAGATTTATTTTGAGGAATTGGTGCAACATCAATGTTGATATATCAGTTAGTAAACTAGTAATGCAAGAGGAGACTGAAGGAGGGAGGTGAGGACTAGAGACAAAGATTTGGGTGTCGCCGGCATAGTGATGCAGTAAAAAAAAAAAAGGAAGTTCTAAAGGTCACACATCCCAGCAAAACTCTGTAAGGAGGTGTATGACAGTCTCAGCCTGGGTTCCAACCAGGCCAAGTCCCCAACGTATTTCACTCTAACCCGGAGTGTAATCATGGAGATTATGCTCTGGGGTGGAGTTAAATCCAATAGGGGCATGGCCTGGTTGGAGCCTTACTCAACCTTGAGCTGGGACAAGCTGTCCTTGTCAACACTCCTAGAGGTTGGTCATGCAAGAGGACCTGGTAGAGCCTTGAGCAGCACCTGTAATCTTTGTTATCAGCATAGAGATTGTTACCTCCAAAACACAGTGTACACGAGCGTACATTTCCCTGAATAGACTCCATTACTTCTGTATGATAGCACAGTTCCACTTACTGGATGAACTAATTTGGACTAGAGACTGGTTCAAATGGTTACGGATAGGTATTAGGTGGTTCCACAGGTAAGTGGCGATACCGATCTCTTTGGAGGCTTGGTTTGCTACCTTGCTGGTACGACTAAGCTGTCGCTTTAGTAGTGTAGCAGTTGTTCCAGGCCTTGTACCTGATGTGGGTCTGCCATTGTTACCGGTGAAACCTCCAACACTTTTGAGTTGTGAACCCAGGTGTGAGAACTTAGACAATGACCATTCCGGCATCTTTGGTTTGTTTTGTTTTATTTTATGTAGGGGATGGGAGAAGGGAATGAGTGGGATACTCCTCTGGCTCAACTAGGTACACTTTGGGACACTTGAAGAAAAATGTCTGTTTGCGCTGTCTTGGCGCCAGCTGAATGCCGGCCAGCGCTTCCTGACGCCCAAAGACACTGTAGTACTGAAACTGTGCTGGAACCTTGACTTCAGCTCAGAAGATCCAGGACTGTAGAACACTTGACTCCTGACTGCTTTAGCTCAAAAGTTACTGAACAGCTCCCTCCAGCCCTGCACTGGCTGAGGTAGCATTGAGTAGATACTTTTGCTGCTGTAACTCTTAACTTGTACACTTCCCACTGTACACTGACTCTTCAGGGCCCAAACTACAGGCGCCCCCTTTAACACTTCAGGGTCCTCTACCTAGGTACCCCCTCTAATACTTCAGGGTCCTCTGACCAGGCACCCCCCTTTAACATCTAGCTGACTCCAGGATCCCTAGAACCTTCTCCGGAGTGGTCCCCCCTGACTCTAGGCAGACCCCCAGGGGCAGTCCATAGTAATCACGACCTTTGTAGGCTTTCCTGAAACTGGACCCCTCTCTCTCTCTCTCCGCTGGTTCTCGGCACTCAGGATCCCCTCTGCAGCTCAGCTTCACACTCTTGATTCCCAGGCTGCCACCCGGGACACCCGCTTCCTCGGACAGGAGGAGAGACAGCCGTACTCTCCCTCCTGGGACTGTGTCATGCGTTCCCTTCAAACTTATACCCACTCCCAGAATCCTCTGCGGCAGAATCTGCCTTCTGGGGTAGATGCAAGCCTGACTGAGCCACTGATTAGGTTTCCTCCACTGCCCTATGAGAATCCTCTCACAGAGCCAGTGGGGAGACTCCCCTCTCAGTAACCTCATATGGGAGCCATGACAGTCCAGCTGAAATCATGGCCCTGCTGTTAAGCAGCCAAGGCCCACTATACTTTACCTACCTTAGGGTGGAGGCAGCACTGGGTCAGTTATATAGATATAGGAGCCTGCTGGAGTGCAGAATAAGGCAAGCATTTCTTCGCCTAAACATGAGCAATTACCCTTGCAGTGTAGGGATGCTCCCGTGCAAGAGTATTTTCTGGCACAGCCTGGAGATCAATTTTAGCTCGGCCATGCAGGGTTTATATAATAATAAAATATAAAAAGACAGTCATATTTACTATTTTTAATTATTTTTTTTTTATATAATATATATATATATATATATATATATATATATATATATATATATATATATATATATATATATATATAGCTAGCAAGGGTAGCAGGTATTCAGGAGCTGAATTTCTGAAGGCTGGGGAGCAGCATGCCAGTGTTTCAGGACATGAGCTGCCAGAAAAGTAAAAGAAGAAAAATAAGTGGGATTGATTTATTAATACTGGAGTGTGCGAGCTCTGCAGGTAGCCAACCAACGTCTAACTTCAGCTTGTTCAATTAAGCTTTGACAACATAACCTGGAAGCTGATTGGTTTCCATCCAGAGCTGCACCAGATTTTGCACTCTCCAGTTTTAGTAAATCAACCCCAGGGACTCCTTTTACAGGTATGCCTTATTGCCATTTGACTCTGTAATGACAGGTACACATTAATAAGTTGGATACCAAATGTATGGTTATTATACGTTTGGAATGTTCAATTACATGGAACTTAGAATGGATATAGCTAGTCATCAAGGTTTCTCTTCATACCTTTGGTTAGTTTCCACTGGTAAAAGGACATTCAGTTTGTAGAAGTTTCCTATTCTACATTTCCTAAGTTTTGTACACCCAAAAAAGCAGACTGCATTACAGTAACAAACATGGAACATTTTTGTTATCACTTACCACAAGAATTTCCAACGTAATGTCAAGCTCTTGCAAGCTTTTGAGAGTTTTGGAAATCTGTTTTTGAATAGAAGACAGACAAGTTGTGTTATAGTAGTTACCCCAAAAAAAAATATTTTCTACCGATATAGACCAACATTTTCTGTTCTTTGTCTAAACAGGCAAGTATGCTATAAACAAGCTGCTCCAAAACGTCATTCACTCTCAAGACTGGCAAAAGGGGCATTGTTCTATTTAATTCTGTATTAAGTGGTATGTAAAAAAAAAAAAAAAAAAAAAAAAAAACTATGCATTAGGTGTGGTATAACCAGAGACCAGGCATATAATCTAGAAGAGCTTTTTTCAACAACGGTTTCTTCTGGGGTGCCTTGGCAAATTGCCTAAAAACTGCCCAAAAATTGTATACAAGCCAGTAGATGGATGAAGCCTGCCTCTTAGTTTCACAATGAAAATCTGTGATTGTGTGTACTATTACAACCTTCAAGCCACCAGCGCCCTAAGGACCAATGATGTCATCTGTTGACAAAGAGGACATTGGGGTGCCTGCACAGCATCCTTTGCTCCTCTCTGTCACCACTGGGTCACGTTAGCAGATCAAGAGAGAAGAGAAACACTGGAATACTGATCAGTACCAGTGTACAAAGGTGTGTTTGCTTTGGAAGGATAAATCTCTAAAGTTGGGAGTTCTACATGTGAGGATGTTGCTGCATTTTGTAAAACTATTAGCTTAGTTTTTGACATTTTAAAATGGGGTGCCTTGAGATTGTACAGAATTTTCAAGGGGACCTTGACTGAAATGGGTTGAGAAACACTGATCTAGAACACCGGGAAGACTGGGAGTCCTAAACCTCTTTAGATATTACCAAGCCATTCAACTTGCTCAGCTACCAAAATATTATGCTAATAACGAGACACCATTTTGAGTTAAAATTAGAAGAATAGCACTTTCTAATCACATCCTTCTGTGGCCACGGCCCACTAAAAGAAGCAATGTATAGAATCCTATAAGGAGACACTCTTTGTGGCTCTGGAACAGTCTTAAAGAGGCAGTAAATACCACTTGATGACTTGTACCTACAGGTAAGCTTATATTTAAGCTTCTGTAGTTATAAGAAACATCTCCTAAAAACTTTCACCGTTGCAGCCAGTGAGGTCACTGGTGCATGCGCACTGTGCTCTGAAAGGACGGCATACTGAGTTGAGCGATTATGGCTCCCGTGCACATGCGCAGGAGTGACGTAATCAGGGCTTGACCAGTCAAATGCTAGAGCCCGCAAACCCAGGAGCAAGACTTGGGAGGTGGAAATTAGTCAATCTTCTGTGCATCCCCAGTGTTTCAGTGCAGATAAGTGGAGGATTAGCATAGTAGCAGTGGTCTCCAAACTTAAGCCCTCGTGTAGGATGCTGTCCTTTGTTTGCCTTTATCCAGCCCTTGGGGCACTGTTCCTCCCATTGATAGAAATGATAGGACACTATTTTTCCTCCTCTCACTGATACCAATGATGGGACTCTATTCCTCCCACTGATGCCAAAGACAGGATACTACTCCTCCCCTAATACTAAACATAGGGCACTATTCCTCCCACTGACACCTGAACATTTTTTACTTCCACAGGCCAGTCAGTCCCCCTTAAGGTCTGAACAAAAAGTAAAGTGGTCTTTGTTTAGAAAGATTGGAGACCCCTGGTATAGCACACTGGTTGACCTGCTTATTGTTCATGGGGTCATTCATTTTAGGTGAGTGCGCACTGGCATCAGAGGGGGTGTGGGGGAGGGAAGGGAGGAGTACAGTGAGTGAAACTTATGATTTGTTGTGTGTTTTGACCTTTTACACCTTCACATGTGGAGTCAAAGTTACGGCTGGCCTAAAAGGGATTGTTAATTTAAAAAGACAAAAAAACAAAAAAAAAAAAAAAAGCACAATAGGTTTATACTTGCTTGCTCTGGCATATAACCGCCCCAAACCTCTTCTTGAGTCCTTCATCGGCACTCCTGGCTTCTCTGTGGGCTCTTTGCATCTATTGACACAGACAGCGGGACTCTGCCCCACCCCCTCTTCAACGGCTTTGATTGACAGCAACGAGAGCCAATGGCTCCTGCTGCCTTAGCAAAGCCTGTGAGACCAGGAAGTAAGGGGAGAAAAGAACTTCAAACGGGCACAGCGCTGGATCGAATGAGGTCTCAGGTAAGTAAAGGGGGGCACTGATCTCCAAACTATGGCCCTCCAGCTGTTGCGGAACTACGCGTCCCATGAGACATTGTAAAACTCTGACATTTACAGACAGGACTAGGCATGATGGGAATTGTCATTCCTCAACAACTGGAAGGCCACAGTTTGGAGACCTCTGCATTAAGGTAAAAAATGTTTAGGCTTTAGAACTACTTTAATGGACTAAGCACATCAGGGTGCAAAGTGCATCTTGCTAGGTATACAGAAATGTAGACACTGTTGTCTAATTAATAATTGAAAGCAATTACAGTTCTGTGTTAATTAGGATTTGCCAGTCACTTCACTAATTCCTAGACCTGACCCAGAAAAAAAAAAAAAGGCATACAACATGCCTTGGTAATTATTGGAGGGGTGCATATAGCTCCTGCTGCTTTCAATAAAATGCTGTGAGAGAAGGGAGCAGGGGGAGGCCCAAACTGTGGATGTCATTGGACACACAGAGTAGCGTGGTAGCAAGCCTGCAGGTATGCCCCTCATAGCAAGTAGCCTGCAATGGGGGCACACAGAGAGAGTATGAGCCTGTAGCGTCAGGGGGGACCCAAGAAAAGGAGGTTCGGAGCTTCTCTGCTCAAAACCATTGAACAGAATAGGTACAGTAGGTATAAACCTGTAATTTCTAAAAAAATCTAGCCAGTCTTTACAATCACTTTAAAATCCCAATTTTCATGAATGAAAATATTGACAAACATAGGGCGAGGTTGTGACCCTCTCTCTTCAATGTTGAAAATGATCAGCATCATCAAAAGTAATAACTTTTTATAAATTGGAAATTCGGAAATGAAAACATGGGATTTCTCATTGGATACTCAACCAGGCAGACATACGTAATCACTAGAGGAGAACTTACTGCATAAAGCAGGGGAAACCGTACCTGTATGTCCAAAAGTGTAATGTCCTATAGAAAATCTATCAATGGATTCAAATAAAAAAAACTAATCTGACTGGGTGATGCATGTTATTGCATATAGATCCTTCTATTTGCTTTTTGCATGGCTTCAGGCTATTATGAGTCACAAAATGATCTCTCTTCCATAGTACCATGTTCTAGAGACCCTATGAAGAATTCTCTTGAATAAAAACATCACTTGCAATTTCATTGAATGCATCATAACCATGTGGCTTCCTATTAATTAACTGGATATATACCTGTACATGATTATACAGTATATTTCTAAAGCATTCATGTCAAATTATACTGTCAACGTGTAGGCATGTTAACTAGATGGTAATAAAGGCCCATTACAAGCTTCTGACATTGCTCACTAAAATAATATTTTTCTTGATGGTCATATTTTCACAGTTACTGATCCTTTTCCAGCAATTATAATTTGAGTGGAGGATAACATTTGAGGCAATTGTACACTTCAGATTTTGAATAAAACTCATGCTGTAAAAAGCATCCATTATGGCATATGGTCAAAGACCAGTCAGGTATTAACAGAGCTATTATGTTATTAAAGGACCACAACGGTTTTGAATGGTTGGGTTACAAGCATTTTTTTCTACTTTTTTTTTTTTTTTTGTCTGCACAAGTTTTTGACACATGAAGCCAAATTTAATTAGTGTGCATCCTGTGATATATTTCACAAAGCCAGCTGCAGCACCAATGTGATGCTGGAGGAGAAATAGCAAGGCATTTACAAATTCACACATCACTGGAAGCAGAAGTATGCTTACTAGACAGAGTGCAAGGCAAACTTACTGTGTTAAGGTACAGGAAACTAACTGTATATAGAAACAATATAATATTGTTTGTATGCTTGTAGATGCATAGTTGGTTGGCTCTTAATGGTCTTCCCTTACCGGGTATCCTTCTGGATCCTAAGATACATTTGTGAGGACTCCAGTGTACGGTTATTGGGGTAGTGCTGGCCCCAGATGTATTAAGGGATGATCCATATGATAGGATTACATATAATATGAACCGTGCAGACAGATAACTGCTATACTGTTGTATATTTCTGTAGGTTCCTCTTTTACATGTGATCCCATCCCACGCAAGTCATTCAAAATTTAAAAAAAAAATCAATCAATCAGGGCCTTCAAATGTAATAATGACCATTTTATAGATAAGGCGGTTAGCATATAAAAGAAAAAAACATATTTGTATTATGTAGAATGAGTGGGACACTCCTTTGGCTCAACTATGCACAATTTGTTGGGGACAACTGAAAAATGCCGATTGGCGCTGACTTGACGCTGGCTAGATGCCGGTCAACGCTGGTTGATGCTGGTTAACGCTGGCTTGCTGCCTGTTAACTCCAAACTGACTTTGGACTGCTTTCTCACATAAAGACGTCTTCTTGGAGCTCCCTTAAGCACTCCTTGCTGAGGTAGCTACTTGTACTACTGCTGCACTTCAGGGCCCACACCGACACCCTCTTCCTCTCACTTCTCTTCAGGGCTTAGACACTGGCGCCCCCTTTCTCTAAGCCTTCTCCACAGGTTAGCTGGCTCCCGGATCCCTCTGACTTTCTGGAGTGGTGTCCTCTCCTAGGCAGACCCTTGGGCGGTTTCAAGTACTCACAACACTGTTTTTGCCCGAAACTTCTGCCCAGCAGCTCCACTCGGTCCACAGCACTCTGGATCCCTCTTTCTGCAGCTCAACCTTCGTCCTCTAGGCTGACTGCCCAGGACACCTTCACTATCACTGACAGGAGGAGAGACAGCCGTCACCCTCCTCCAAGGACTCTGCTTCCCGCCAAAGACGCCCTGTCACATGCTCCCCTCAGACTTGTAACTCATCCCAGGGTGCATTGCAGCAAACTCCGCCCACTGAGATAGCCATAAGCCCTGGTGTGCTATTGGCTAGGTTTCCTCCACTGTCCAATAAGAGCCCTCATTGGAAACAGTGGGGAGACTCCCCAGGCACAACAGGTCAGACCTGGAAGCATGTGACAGCCTAACTAAATGGTCAGGCCCCCCTGATATGCAAACAGGGCCACCCATATTCTTTTTTACTAGCACCTACCTAGGAGGGTGCTACACATGTCGTACAAGAATTTTCATTCATCATTTCTATCCTCAGTTCCGACTTGCTGTGAAACATCAAGGAAAACGGGCCAATTGTTCGCCGAATTTCCTTATAGGGTGTACCCAGCTTAGGGGCAAGAATAGTAGCACGTTTAACATTTTCATTTAAATGTGCATTTTACAGTGGGAACCGCAATAAACCTCCATAAGTCAATTCGCTGTGACATTTTTAGCTATAAAATGTTTGTAGACACATACAAGTTACATCTCATGCAAAATTGAAGAAGCAACTTACTACAAGGGGCACATTATTTTGTTAGTTGGGTCAATTTTCCTGCCATTTTTTATACTACTTTATTCTGATGCAACTTCCCAGAAAGCATTCACCTACTCTAGTCTGTTGATCCTATAGCATTTGCCAGATTAGGGGATTCTCCCAAGATTTGCCACTGACCCACCACTTCTAATAGGTACATATTTGCCTGCTTAATATTCTTGCAGTTCATACCGAGCATGTGTACATTTGCTGGAACCTTACCATGTTTGTAAACTAGTTCCTTAGTGTTACAAAGCAACAACACTTAAACAGCCTTAAACAGTTATAAAAAGTTACCCACAGTTATTGTTCATCATAAACACCCTTTAAATTGCCCATGTTCAGGGCAGATTTACTTGAAAACAGCCCTGGTTTTTTAAAAAGTAGAAAATCATAGAAAAACTGCCATGTTTCGTATGAAAAACTTGGACAGCCATGTATGGGAAGGGCCTCTTGTTCTCTAGGAAGGATGGAATGGCTGAGTGCGCAGTGAGCTCAGTAGCTATGTATGGGAATACCAGTGGATATAGACAGCTCAGTTTACTTTGAGCTATAAATGGGCAATGCAAATGCCATCAGCTAGATGGGTAAAAACAGGCTGACCTCACAAACCTGGATCCAAAGTGAGTGAATTGAACAGCAACAGATGTCATCTTCCCTTTTACTGCAGCTTCTTTTTTCTTTCCATGTGTCACAAATGTTATCAGTTCTACAAATTCACCACGCTCATAGCCAGCAGAATTTGAGGATATACATTCTCTTTTTCTAGTGCAAGAATTGTTACACAAGTACTTTATTCTTCTGCAATATGGTAAAGCCTTAGGCATAGCTGTCAAGATGACTAAAAAGAACTGCACATAAACTAAAAACTGCAAGATTGTTTGGAAAAAAAAAAAAAAAAAAACTGGGATGCATGGCTTTCGACGCATACTGGAACAGAGTATATGCCAAATAGCAGGAAGTGAAAAAAGAAAAAAAGAACAAGCAAACAAAGTTTTTGTGTTTTTTTTTCTTTTAGTAAGATAAAAATAAAATAATACATATTTTAGGCATGTGGGCAGGCAGATAATTACATGTGTATATACACCTTTATCACCAAAGTGCCTGGATACAATCAATTGCACACAATCAGGGGTGTTGCCCATAACAACCAGCCTAAAGCTGGTACACACTATACAATTTTCTTTAGAATTTTCTTTCCTTTAAATTTACCAAAACCATATAAATATGAGGTCAAACCTAAACACTTTCAATTTGTATGCAATCAGGCAGGCCCTTACACTACATAGTTGAAGGTCGATCTAAAGGAAATCTAACAGCAAAAGTCGTATAGTGTGTAGCAGCCTTACTCATTTTACAAATAAAAAAATAAATAAAATAAAACAAAACAGCGCAATAATAGGTAATATATAAAAAATATAAAATACTGTATGTTATCTGTACAACAAATGAAAAAGCAAGGCATCGTCTCACTGAACAATAAGAAACAAAATCTGGTTTAATAGTATTAGGGAGTTCTGGAGGAATGCTTCGGTCATCTTAAACAGCAGATTTGTAATCTTAATGGCTTTGGAAAGAACATTTGAAAGCGCATATTAAACTGAGATATCATCTTGTCCTGCAGCATGTAAAATTACACATAGCCAGGAATACACAGTGTGCTTTACAAGATCCAAAATTCCATTCCAGCAGCAAACTATAGAAATAGATACAGCAGATACGATGAAAGCAACTACATTGACCATCAGTTTTATTTAAAAGCAACTCAATTTATCATCAATAGTAAAAGACTACTGGTGAAACACAGAAAAATCCAATCACGCAACTCTTCAATAAGTATGTATGTAGAGGTTTCAAGGCCATTTTAAAATAAATATCAATTCCGATTTGCAATCCCACAATTCAAGTATCTACAAGTATTATAAAAGGGACCAATGGCAGTTTAATTTATTTGGTTAAAGCCCAACTACAGGCATCTGGAATTTTTACAGACTGTGATGAGGCTGTGGTTGTACTTTGTGAATGGCAAAGGAAAGGGATGGGGTAGAGGGAACAACACTAACTAGTGCCCATCATTGACAACGCCTAAAAAGGGGAGTTAAAGGATACAGCTCCCAATGTACTTTATGGCAGCAGGTGAATGGAGATTACCAGAAAACATTAAAGGATTAAAAGGAGACTATACAAAAAAGGTAAAAAAAAACACAAACAAACCGTAAAAATGAAGATGGCCTGAGATTTGGAGGAAAATTAGCAACTGCCTTAGCTCTACTAGGGCACTGGCTCGTAGAGTTGAAGGTAACTGATCTGTGATTGCAAAGACATCAAAGGTGATAAATTCCACTGCGCTTTAGAAGATATTCAGGAGATCAATGTGATTCTAAGGCTAAGTTCACTCTGGCATTAAAAGCAGGCGTTAAAAAACACCCTACAAACGTCTATGCACAAGATACAATGGGCAGCACATAGTGGTGTTCACACTATCAAAACATGAAGCACTAGCATTGCTTCAAAATAAAAGCCTCATGTCAAATCAGGAGGCATTTGAAGCCTTTTAACGCCTCCAATTTAAGTCTATGGTAACACTTCGCAAATGCTCCGGCAGGCAGTTGCAGAGCAGTTGTGGGGCGTTAAGATCAGCTTATTAACTGTATTAGAATAGGTGTTTGTGGAGCAGTTTTAACGCACCTTAATGCTCTTCAAACGCATCAGAACTGCCCATAGGGCGTTTGGGAAGCATTTTGAACACCTCATTAACGTTTGTAAAACGTCAGTCTAACGCCCATACTAAAGCGCATTAAAAAAAGCTTACTGCCCATACTCACTCTATAGGAGCATTTAAGTGTTAGAAATTTAGTCAAGTGTGAACAAGCCATAAATACTTTTTTTTAGTTATGTATGTGTAGTAAAAACCAAGAGAAAAAAAATAAAAAAAAGGGAGGCACATGGTAAAATCTCTGGGTTAAGTAGATAATATCAGTTCACATATGACCATTGTCGCAGGATATAAGCTTCCACAGACAGTGAGTTTTGACACCTGAAGAATTGCCCACAATGAATCACAATGCTTGGGAGAACCAGCAGGTGAATAGGTTCACAAAAGGAGCATCTAGGTAAAATTAAGTCATTGTTTTGTTTTCCAATTTTTTTTCATCAAAGATAAATACCTACACAGCCCATTCCAAAGAATAGCTCCAGTTCAAGGAATAATTATATTTCATTTTGGTCACTGACCAAAATGAAGGCAAGGCTTTAAGGAAGGTTAGGCTTTAGGGAAAACAAAAAACAAAATGGAAACTGATTAGAATGGTTTCTATGCAGAACTTTTGCACTCTCTGGTTTTAGTAAATCAACCCCACGGTTACTTGCCAGATCACTAGGCGAAAAAAGGCTAAATGCTTAAAAAGAAAATAAATTAGTGATCGACGGATATCGTTTTTTTAATGCCGATATCGATATTTTGGTCATGGGTTATCGGCCGATATTTTCGGACATGTAAAAAAAAAAAATAGATTTTATTTTTTTTCCCAAAAGGTACTCCTTGTGGAGGGATCTGGCTGTTTAAAAGACCCCAAACCTCTCCTCGTCACTGAAAAGCATTCAAAACGCCAAGTTTGGCTGTTTTGAATGCTGTCAGTTTTTTTAATTCGGCGCAGAGTACCCGGAAGCGATGTCATGACATCACTTCTGGGTTTTTTTACATGGAGACCAGATCAGAGCCGAATGATCGGATCTTCTCTTCGGCGGCGGTGGAGGTAGGATGCCCGGGTCTCCCGTTGGATGGTAGGATGATCGGGTCTCCGATGACGTAACCCGGAGGCGGCGTCCATGACGTCACTTCCGGGTTACTCTGCTGCAAAAGGCGGCAGATTTAAAAAACGGCTGTATGCAAAGACGCCATTTTCGGCGTTTTGCATACATGAAAGTGTAGTGGAGGGGTCTAGGGTCGTTTAGACCATCGATCCCTCCATAAAGAGTACCTGTCACTGCATATTGGTGTCACAAGGGATGTTTACATTGCTTGTCACAGCAATAAAAGTGATCAGATTTTTAATTTTTTTTTAAAACCTGTAATAAAGTTAAAAAATTTTTAGCCGCCCCCGTTACCGTTAGCTCGCGCACGAAAAAAAAAACGCATACGGAAGTCGAGCCGCAAATAAAATCACTGTTCAAACCACACGTGAGGTATCGCCGCGATCGCCAGAGCGTGAGCAATAATTTTAAAAAAAAGAGCTACACTCTAACTCTAAACTGGTAACCATTAAAAAAATTTAAAGCGTCGCCTATTGAGATTTCTATTGACCATAGTTTGTCGCCATTCCACAGGTGTGCACAATTTTAAACCGTAACATGTTGGGTATCTATTTACTCGGCGTGACATCTTCTTTCACAATATACAAAAAAAACGGGCTAACTTTACTGTTTAGTTTTTTTTAAATGCAGTGAAATGTGATTTTTCGTAATTTTTCCAAGAAAATGGCGTTTTAAAGACCGCTGCACAAATACCGTGTGACAAAAAATATTGCAATGACCGACACTCTCCAGAGTCTTTGCTAAAAAAAAATATATATATATATATATATATATATATATATATATATATATATATATATATATATATATATATATATATATATATATATATATATATATATAAAGTTTGGGGGTTATAAGTAGTTTTCTAGGAAAAAAAAAAAATGATTTTAACTTGTGAACAAAAAGTGTCCGAAATAGGGCTGGGGCTTAAGTGGTTAATGTTTATTAACATTAAAGGATCGTTCACACCTTACCTGCATGAAAACGGATAGGAAAACCGCACAGCTTTCACTTGCAGGGACATCAGTTTCCCATCATGTGATTGTGATGAATGATGGATAAACTGCTGCAGTAGTGCACTCACTGCAATGATTTTAAAACACTACTGCAGTCAGTGGAAAACTGCTAGAAAAAAGCTAGACAGTGGATTGGACAGGATACTAGTACTACTACACGTTTCAATACTCCCAGTTAAATAGAACAATATTATAGTGCAGAAAGCATAACATTTCAGCATGTTCACCTGTAAAACGGTTTGTTTTTTTCACATATTGCTGCCACTTCACTAAGGCTGGCCATACACTATACAATTTTCTTGTTCAACTTTCCTTTAGATTTACCAAAACCATATAATATAAGTTCAAACCTGAACACTTTCAATTTGTATGCAATCAGACAGGCCCTTGCACTACATAGTTGAAGGTAAATCTAAAGGAAATTGAATAAGAAAAAATTGTATGGTGTATGGCCAGCCTTACACGCTCACTTGGTACAGGAGAAGAAAGGAGCAGAGAGGCAAGTCTTTTGTAGCGTGCCTCATTTTCTTTCCACCACTTCTGTCAATTACTGGTTCCTTCAGATAGAAATGAAGTTCATCATCCAGGCTCATTATTGCAGATTCAGAAGAATCCTCCGCATGAGGCCCCAATAAAACACTGCCAGCACAACATTTTTAATCTCTTCATGCTTCTCAAAACATATCAATGGAAGCTCTCTGGCTTGACAGACCATCACTTAGAAGTTGGAGGGTGTTGTGTGCCATGCAACTGAGGTCTGACACATCAGCCAGCCACATTGCTTTCCGCTTCCGAGTCTTCAAGCATACCTAGAAACATTTCTCTACTGTACTCAGTGTGGGATCCTTGCATCACTTTTAACACCAATTGCCTCTTTGTCCATCCGCTATCAATGAAGTGGCATGTAAGATTCATTAGTGACTATCTATCCTGACCAGCAGTCAGTCGTGAATGAGAGTGAGTTGCCAGCATTCTCTGGTTGCAGCATAGTCTTTACTTTCTCAACAACCTTTTAGTCCCCTGAATCGTCCCCAGCATTTCAGTTTGATAAAAAAACTTCTCACTCTTCAGTGTGTACCTTTGCTCAACTATGGACATCAACCACTTAAATCCAGAGTTAGACACCATTGTAAATGGCTGGTTATCAGTAACCATCATCTCTGTGATTACTCTGTCCAGCAGTTGGGATCTTGCATCTATATTTATCCACCCGTTTTTTTCTTTTTTCTGAAAACATCTCTTATTGTTGCCTGGGATAGTGGAGGCGGTATTTCACATTGTGATTCATTTTGTTTCTGTGCTGCATGATATAATTCAACATGATGAACTCTTAAATTGGCCCAAAGATTTGACATATTTTTGTTTTTTGCAGTTACTGATCCCATGCTTACATTGTTTGTGCATGTGTTGCACACTGCTGCTTTTCCTGGAGATGGTTGAGACAAGAAATAGTCCCAGATCACACTTTTACTTTTTCTGTCTGCATCCATCTCCATTGCAATTTGAAATAGACAATATAAAAAGGTTAAAAAAATGCTGGCTGGCTGCTGGCATCCTACTGTGGGTGGCTGACTTGCTGGCACCCTGAGGTGGCTGCTGGCTGGCTTGCTTGCTGGCACCATGTTGTGGGGTGGCTGGCTGGCACCCTGCTGTGGGTGGCTGGCTTGGTGTCACCCTGTTGTGGGGTGGGTGGTTGGCACCCTGCTGTGGGTGGGTGGCTTGGCGTCACCCTGCTGTGGGGCGTTACCCTGTTGTTGGTGGCTGGCTGGCACCCTGTTGTGGGGTGGGTGGCTGGCACCTTGCTGTGGGGTGGCTGCTGGCTGGCACCCTGCTGTGGGGTGGCTGCTGGCTGGCACCCTGTGGTGGGTTGGTGGCTGGCGACTGGCAACCTGCTGTAGGTCGGTGGCTGGCACAGGGGCTGTGGGTGGCTAGCTGGCACAGGGGCTGCTGTGGGTGCCTGGTTGGATGGCTGCTTGATGCCGGGTCCATGGACGCTGTCCAAGGCGAGGGAGGCGGCCTAAGAAGGCATAATGTGTGTAATAGGCCCAGCGCATGGAGACACATTGAGCAACACACGCAATGACGGCAAGTTCCGGGGCTGATACAGATATATCGAGAAAAGTGCATATCGGTCCTCCGATAGTCAGCTTTGCTGATAATCGGTCAATCCCCAATTCCCACCTCACTAGGGTTGCCACCTTTTCTTCAAGCCAATCCTGAACACTTTAGCAGCGCATGGCATTTTTTAGTAGTATACACCAGCCTTTTTCAACCAGGGTGCCTTGGCAAAATGCCTAAAAATTTCCCCAAAATTGTATACAAGCCAGCAGATGGATGAAGCCTGCCTTTTAGTTACACAAAGCCACTGGTTTACATTGTGCACCATTACAACCTTCTATCCACCGGTGTCCTAACAACAAATGACCCTCCCCTGCCCCTCTCTGTTAGAATTGGGGTCACATTAGCTGACTGACAGAGAAATTGAGGCAAAACATTGGAATACTAGTCAGTACCAAAGTGCAAAAGTGTATTGGATTTGGAAGAATAAATCACCTCTATCATTGGGTGTCCTATGTGTGGATATGTTGATATATTGTGTAAAACTATTAGAATCGTTTACATTTTAAAATGGGGTGCCTCAAGACTGTTCATAATTTTAAAGGGTACTGTGACTGAAAAAAGCTTGAGAAACATTGGTATAAACTATAGGATTGTAAAAGACCTGGGACACCTTTGGGTGCCCTGAGGAGTAATGTAGCACGCATAGCAGGCCGCTGTGAACAGTGGGTGTGGCCAAAGTGTGTTAACAGTTGGAGGTGCTAAAAAAAAAAAAAAAAAAATCATTTTTGCAGCCATAAAATATGCTTAGATTGCTGTACCACACACACACACACACACACACACACACACACACACACACGAGTTTCACAAACATGTACAAACCTCAGCGCAATAATTAAAAAAAATAAAATAAATAAAACTCTTCTGTTACATGTGATATGTTTTGCATACACTGAAAATAGTCTGAGAGCTAACATTTTATATGAGCCTACCTCCATGGCGTATAAACGGGGGGGGGGGGGGGGGGGGGGGTGGTCCGCCCTGGGTGCCACAGAGGACTAGGGTGACACCCGGGGCTGGCCGCCTGACTGCCTCCACACACAGAAGAGCGGAGCAGGAGGAACTGTTTCAAGCAGGACCTCCTAGCAACCAATCACCTGCTCATTAACTAGCAAAGTTATCTCCGGCAGTTCCCACTGTTTATTCAGTGCTGGCGAGTCTCTCTCTTCTGCTTCAGACACAGTGCCTCCTACTTCGTTCTCCTCCGAATAAGGTGGGAAGGGGAGGAGCGGGATTGTGTAATGTAAAGGGTTCCATGGGGGGCTGTATAATATAAAGGGGTCCATAGGGGGGCTGGATAATGTAAAGAGGCGCATGGGGGGAGCTGTGTAATGTAAAAAGGGTTCAGAGGTGTGAGGGGATTTGTGTAATGTAAATGGGTTTATGGGGGGCTGTGTAATGTAAAGGGGCCCAGAGGTGCAGCGGCTGTGAATTGTAAAGGGATCCAGAGGTACGGGGGCTGTGTAATGTAAAGGGGGGTCTTCCTACATTTTACCCGCAGTTATAGCTGCAGTCCTATAGATTTCTATTAGGTTGTGTGTTTTTCTCTGCATTTTCTGAAAGTGCACCAAAAGTCCCGCATGCTGCATCTTTGGAAATCTTTTGGGTTCTTCAGTAATTTTTTTGGGGGGGGGGAGGGGGGGGGGGAGTGATACTAGGTTTTACTGCACCAGGTGACACCAACCCTAGTGACACCACTGGACGTAGCACACAGTAAGTGTGCCACTGCCAGTTACATGTATTTCTGTCTGGCGCCTCAGGTCAGTCGGCGAGGAGGGGGGAGTGGAGAGAGGAGGAGTCTTTCGAGTTCCAGGCCGCAGTGTGCAGAGGTGCTACATGCGATGTCCCTTGACGACACGTCAATGTGCGGTGCATTGCCTGCCCGCCTGGGGGGGGGGGGTGCAAGATATAGGACCTGCCCCGGGACCCAAATGCTCTAGGTACGCCCCTGGCCTACCTTAAGGACAACCTTCATTAAAATTAACTGCTTAGCAACCAGCAACTGTTAAGACAACGAACACTATGGAGAGTTGAAAGGATGTACACTTGTAGGAGTAATGTGGATGGGATGGGGGGGGGTTGGATAGGAGGGGAGAGGACTTATGCTAGAAATAGGGGTTTCAGTATATAGTGTATGTATATAGAGCAGGAAACAAAGGCAGAGTGCAGGGGTTGATGGTGTGCAATGCACAGAGTGCTGCAGTAAGTGTCAGGTTTAGGATACATAAACAGAGAGCGTGTAGGGGGTTTAGGCAGGGGCATGTCTACCACGAGGAAAAACAAGGCGTTTGCCTTCGGCGGCATTGAAAGAAAACCCTGGCTTACAGCAGAAGTCCTCTTCCTTCCCAAAACGCCCCCCCCCCCCCAGTACATATCTGACCACCCTCATCCCCATCACCCCTCCAAATATACACCATTTTTAACTGGCCTTCTTCACCCCCTTTCCTGTGTCCTCCTCCACCTTTCTGCTAAGTATAGGACAACTTCACTGCATCAAAGGGACGATGGACAGGGCCATGTACCATCAAATCTTGGGTGAGAACTTCCTTCCCTCAGCCATGGAATTGAAAATGGGTCGTGGATGGGTATTCCAGCATGACAATGAACCTAAACACACGGCCAAGGCAACAAAGGAGTGGTTCAAGAAGAAGCACATTAAAGCTCCTGGAGTGGCCTAGCCTGTCTCCAGATCTTAACCTAGTAGAAAATATGTGGAGGGAGCCGAGTTACCAAACGTCAGATCGAAACCTTGATGACTTGACTTGGAGAGGATCTGCAATGAGGAGTGAGACAAAATCCCTCCTGAGAGGTGTGCAAACCTGGTGGCCAACTTCAAGATACGTCTGATCTCTGTGATTGCCAACAAGACTTTTGCCACCAAGTACGAAGTCATGTTTTGCAAACGGTTCAAATACTTATTTCACGCATTAAAATGCGAATCAATTTATAAAACTTTGTTGAAAGTCTTTGTCTGGATATTTTTGTTGTTATTCTGTCTCTTACTGTCTCTCACTCTCATTTACGGTATATGTGTTGTTGTGGCAGCTTATAATCTTATAGACCAGTTACAATTAGGAACAAATGTCAAACAGTGCTTTCATTTTTTTAGGAAGACTCTGCTCTGGCCTTTGGGGTAAAATTACTCCTACTCACTTGCACTGACACCAACGTTGATGCAAAATTTCTCCCACTGTCACCAATAATGGGACACTATTCCTCGCCACCAACATGGGGATACTATACCAGAGTTTCTCCACATTTGTTATGCAAAAAATATGCAAAATGTCAAGGCACCCCAGTGTAAAATAGAAAAAGGAAATACTTATCAAATGGGAACTCTTACACCGTGATGATGCACACAACAACCTTGATAGAATTAACACATCGTAAGCCCCTCCTTTACATCAAAGCCATTTCTATAGATTATAGTACCCCCATCACATAGTCCTCTCAACCATCTTTAAAGCAGAGAAAATTATGTCTTGTGCTTGCAACCCCCCCCCCCCCAAAAGGAACCCAAATGACAAAATGATGGAGCACTAGGTTTACCGATGAAGACATTATGGGGCACTAGTTTTTTTTTAGTGGGGCAATACTCCTCCCACTGGCAAACAGTGGAGAACTATTCTTCCCACTGACACCAATGATGAGGCACCATTCCTGTAACCAACACTAACAATGAGATACTACTCCTCCCCAGACAACAACGGAGCAGTAGAACTCCCACTGATATGAACAATGGTAAACTATTCTTTCCACTGACACTAACGAGGCACTATTTCTCCTACTGACACCAGTGCAATGTGTCTTTGATTGCTTTTAATAAGCCCTGGGGCACAAATTCTCACCGTGATACCAACTGGACAAAACTCCTCCCACTGAAACCATAAAGACCCTTTCTCCCACTGACCAGAATGATGGGGCAACTATTCCTCATTAAGTATGATCGAACGGTTCGGGTCGACCATTGGTTCGACCCGAACATTGGGTGATCGAAATTCGGCCGAATTCCAAAATTTTTGCGGTAAAAGTTTGGAATTCAGCCACCAGAACCGCAATGGGACAGGAACTGGACTTTAAAAGCCTGTGATTGGCCCAGAAACATCAGTAAAATGTGATTGGAGTGACTACAGGGTCCAGAGGCCAATCAGGAGTGAATACGCCCCCCAGTATATAACATAGCTACGCCAAACCTCTAGCACTATAATACAGAGGCTGTGGAAGAGAGTGGAAGCATTTGTGTTTCTTCTGCTGCTTGTAAAGATCCAGTGTCATTTTGTAATTATTAGTGTGAGGAAAGGGATATGCAGTGTAGTTAGGGTACTATATACCACTATAGTTAGATTCAAAAATCTAGTTTTTGTAGGGATAGCTTTAAGTGTCAGGGTGACCGTAGTGTAGTTTAGGGTGAACTGACTCTGCCATGTCAGGGTGACCCCATTATGCAGATTCTGGGTTAGGGGTATACACAATTATATATATATATATATATATATACACACACATACATATACACACACATATTATTTTATATATATATATATATATATATATATATATATATATATATATATATATATATATATATATATATATATATATATATATATATATATATATATATAGTGTAGATGGATTAGAAGGTGTTGCCTTTAGTAGTACTTTAACCCACTTGCCAACCGTCCCACAAAGATTTACTGTGGCAGGGCAACTCGGCTGCGCGTAATCATGTAGATCTACGCGATTATGTGCACGCGGTCTCAGCTCGATCGCTGCTGGCCTCCTGCGATCTTCAGAGAAACTGACAGGAGAGCCGCCTGCCTATGTAAACAAAGCAGACGGCCCCCCCCCCCCCCATGGTTTGTAAGCACATTTAGGCATTCATTTAACCCTTTGATCACCCCCAGTATTAACCCCTTCCCTGCCAGTGTCATTTATACATTAACAGGGCATATTTAGAACTGATTACTGTATTCGTGTCACTGCTCCCCAAAGTGTCAGAAATGTCAGTTAAGGGTCTGATCTGTCCGCCGCAATGTCGCAGTCCCACTAAAAGTCGCAGAGCACCGCCATTACTAAAAAAAATAAATAAATAAAAAGTCCAAAACTCTATCCCTTAGTTTGCAAACGCGATAAGTATTGCGCAAACCAATTAAAATACGCTTTTTGGGATTTTTTTTAACAAAAATATGTAGCAGAATACAAATTGGCCTAAACTGGTAAAAAAAAAAAAAAATTTTTATTGGGAATGTTTTATAGCAGAACGTAAAAAAATAGTGTTTTTTTTTTTTTTCAACATTTTTGCTTTTTTTTTTTTTGTTTATAGCGCAAAATCAAAAAAACGCAGAGTGGATCAAATGACACCAAAAGAAAGCTTTATTTGTGGGAAAAAAAAAGGACATCAATTGTATTTGGGTACAGCGTTGCACAACTTC